>NC_048308.1:43578352-43945797 GCF_013100865.1 Trachemys scripta elegans
CGGGCAGCTCGGCTCTTAAACAGAGCCAAAGAGTCTGGGGAGGAACAGAGCCGCCGCGGGAGGGGAAGTGCCCAGCCGGCATTTTCCCGGACATGTTCGGCTTTTTGGCAATTCCCCCCAGACGGGGGTTTGATTGCCGAAAAGCCGGACATGTCTGGGAAAAACCGGACGTATGGTAACCCTACCTTCCTCTGAAGCATAAGCAACTATCCAAGACCTGGAACTCAAATCTCTGTTGCTTGGGTCAGCAACGGGATTGCAGGCAGACAATAGTGGAGGCACCTGGGCACCTCCCATCTTCTGCAGTTGTTGTGAGGCTTGCCCAGCCCCTGGAGCAAGTCAGAGCTGCCTATGGGCTGCCTGGATTGCTGTAACTTACATTCATGCTGATCATAACCCCCTAGTAGCCATGGGCAATGAGAGCAGATGGAGCCCAATGGACTCCAGCTATGCCACCGTCTTTCTGTCCCCTACTGCTTTCTGCCCCTACACTGCAGGTTGGTAGGGCTGGAAAATGTAGAACCAATCCTCTGGCTCTAAACAAAACAGTGAATTCCCTTCTACCACTGACAGCTAGTTCTGCACTCTCTATGGCCATTCTGCCAATGGAGGAATACACAGGGGTCGCAGCAGAATAGAAAAGTAGGTCCATGCTGCCAAATGAGACCTGGTGTGGCAATGCTGTGAAAACACTCCAAAGACCAAGACCTTTCCAGGGAGTGAGAAGCAGGCAAATAATGTAAGACTGAACCTATTCTGTCATGGAGGCTTTGATCTCCCTGCTTATAACACTCTCTTTTCTATCACATTTGTATACAGAACTCCCATCTATCCCCATCTCTGCAGAAAGGCATAACCACAATATGCATTTGGGTTTTGCAGTGTATATGAATTAGGCAATATTCCCTTTAAATAGTCTGTGAGCCTTCTAACGAGTCTCCCTGTTCTCTGTGATTCAGAAGCCTCCGGAGCCCCTCAGAGCAGCAGTGTATTCACGTAGCTAGGCTTTGCAGGTTGTATATATAATTAATAAACAGTTATTTGGACCTCAGTGGCTCCTTCATATAATGTTTGTTGTGTATAGAGCAAAAGACACAATAGGCTTGTACTATCATAAAGAGTGGCGTATTAAGGCAAATTATTGAAATATAGATACCATAACTTTTATTTGGGCTAAGAAATAGCACACAAATGTAAGTTACAGTAATATTTGCGTATTTTTAATATAGTGATGTAAAAACAGCTTTGTTTACTACATCATTCTTCCTCTCCTTATTTTACTAGTTTCTCAGCTGGCTAGTTCAGTCATTCTTTTGAGAGGAAAGAAGGATGTTGGTAAAAATATCTTGACCCAAACAAACCTTTACTAAGTATGTATAATCCCTCAGTACAGAAATTCCTTTCATGATCAATGCAAACTAGCATTGAAAGATAACAGTAATAGGACAGACTCATTTGTCTGAGCCACATATACAGCAATGAGAAACATGGCATCCTTTTGAGATTAGATTTGAATCATTTACATTAAATAGTCACTTAGGTCAAACACACACTGTGTATTTAATGTTTACTAATATAAATGTAATAAATATATGCTATTACCACATGCCAGCTTCTGAAAAGCAAGGAAAAACAGGTAATATAATGTTGTTAGAATTATTTTTTTGGTGTGCTGTATTTTGGTCAGTTACTTCAGTGTGTGGTTTCTTATTAATCAATTTCCATATGAGTAATTTATGGTATTTTATTTTGTTATCAGTCGTGTAATTAAAATACAGTAAACAAATGTATAATTTTAAAAGAACATTGTTTTGGGATTGTTGGAAATGTTTTCAGTGTTTCCTTTGGCCTGCATCTTTGAACTGTAATTAAAGCATGTGACAGGAATAACTATAATTGGTCATGTGTAGAGATGGCTGAAACAGAGCCAGATCTGAGGCCTGCTCCTGGTCTCACAGAAGTCAATGACATAACTCCTGTTGACTTTAATAGTTCAGGATCAAGCCCATAAATTTCACAGGTGGGTGTCCCTACCAAATAGCCCTAATAAAATCCCCAAACTGGAATCCCTCTAACTTTGGTTCTGAACTTTGTGGTACAGTCTCACCTGTAGCCACGTGCTATATTACCAGCATCTTTTCCCCTCAAGACATTTTGGGCTACAGCATAAGGTTTCATGTAGTGTGGAGAATTAGAAATGTAAAAGAAAAAGTCTGTGTTTCTTCTGTGAGATGGTTAAGTGAAAGGTTGACAAAGTAAGATAATCCCAGAAGCTTTTGAATATTAAATCGAATGACAAATTATATTTTTGTTTGCACTGTTGTGGCCATGTTGGTCCTCTGATATTAAAGAGACAAGGTAGGGGAGGTAATAACTTTTATTAGACTAAATTCTGTTAGTGAAAGAGTCAAGTTTTCAAAAGCTCATATCTTTCACCAACAGAAGCTGGTCCAATAAAAGATATTACCCAACTCACCTTGTGTCTTTAAATTATATTTATATTTGTTTTCATGCTTACATACCATTAGGTGAAGACAGACTTCAGCAAATGACTGAAGTAGCTTTTTTGTGCAGGTGTGTAAAATATCCTCAATGGAAATGATTAAATGGGCTTTAACAATGGTGAAATAATTTTGCTAGTAATGAGGTTTTTTAATGTATGCATTGCCCACTCATTAAATAATTTCTGCATCTCAAGTTATAAAACTCTATCATGTTGGTCACTTAACTGGTACTCATGGATAGCTATCATATAGAACTGGAAGGGACCTTGAGAGATCATCTAGTGCAGGTGCACTCATGGCAGGACTAAGTATTATCTAGACCATTCCTGACAGGTGTTTGTCTAACCTGCTCTTAAAAATCTCCAATGATGGAGATTCCACAACCTCCCTAGGCAATTTATTCCAGTGCTTAACCACCCTGACAGGTAGGAAGTTTTTCCTAATGTCCAACCTAAACCTCCCTTGCTGCAATTTAAGCCCATTGCTTCTTGTCCTATCCTCAGAAGTTAAGAACAATTATTCTCCCTCCTCCTTATAATCACCTTTTATGTATTTGAAAACTGTTATGTACCCTCTCAGTCTTCTCTTTTCCAGACTAAACAAACCCAATTGATTTACTAAATATGATTATCCTATTTGTATGCATGTATCATTTCTGTATCAGAAATTAGGAATATTGACTATGTATCTATATTTCAACTATGTTACATTGGGTGACACCCCCTGCTAACACTTCAGGTACAATGAAAAAGCCCGACAGTGCTGAGGGCCTATCAGCAAGAGATAATGGACTGTAAAAGTCTTCCTGTGAACATGTGGGTCAGCCTGTGAAGAATGGCTACAAGGGCCCTATAGAGGCATGTGACCATGTCACCTGATACTGGAACCCATCTTGAATTCTGTACTTTTCCACGAGAAGTTGGGGGGGGGGGTATGTCAAACTAGGAAACAAAGGACTCCTGTCTTATGCAAATCCTATTTAAGGATGGGGAGTGAGGTAATCCAGGTCGTCAGTTCTCCCCTGCTACCCCACCCAAAATGACTGCTGGAAACAACTAAGACTGAACTGGCGGAAAGAACTGGACCTAGGCTGGAAGGGTGTCTGGCCATGAAGAAGATTATTAGCACCACATTTAGGGTGAGAACTTACATGTAACCAGTTTCTTTAGTGTATTAAGCTTAGTTTGCCTGTTTGATTTTATTTGCTTAGTAATCTGCCTTGTTCTGTCTGCTACCTCCTTAACTACTTAAAACACACCTGTTATAGTTAATACATTTGTTTCTGGTTTACAATATAACCCAGTTTATGTGACTTCTAACTGGGGGGATGAGAACCCTCCTCCACATTGAGGGAAGAGGTGAATTTCATATAATGTTGGGTTTGCACTCCAAGGAGGGAGGGGGGATATCTGGATGCTGTGGCAAACCCCTTAAACTGAGCCTTCCCAGAGTGGATCTCTGTCTCTCTGTGCAGCTGGGTGTGGCCCTGCCTGTGTGCTTGGCTGGAAAAGGCTGGGAAGCCTAACCCGGCAAGACCAGGTAAAAGGGGGCCCAAGCTGGCAGAATAGTCCGCCTCAGTGGCGTCCCAACACACCAGGTGACATCCCAGGGGGTCCAACCCATCACAACTATTTTAAAAAAATGAGCTGTGTTATTCATCTCTGCAATGACTTCATTCTGGCTAATGCGATTGCTTATTCTAAGGCTAAGTTTGAATTAGTCAGTGGTGGAATAAACCAGCAAAAACAAAAATTAGCACAGGTTAGTTTCAATATTTGTTATCCTGGGTCATATATCAGTTGGCCTCACTTGAGTTATTAGTTCTTTACCTTATAGCTCTCTTTAGAACAGGGGTAGGCCACCTATGGCACGTGTGCCGAAGGCGGCACGCAAGCTGATTTTCAGTGGCACTCACACTGCACAGGTCCTGGCCACAGGTCCGGGGGGCTCTGCATTTTAATTTAATTTTAAATGAAACTTCTTAAGCATTTTAAAAACCTTATTTACTTTACATACAACAATAGTTTAGTTATATATTATAGACTTATAGAAAGAGACCTTCTAAAAACATTAAAATGTATGATTGGCACGCGAAACCTTAAATTAGAGTGATTAAATGAAGACTTGGCACACCACTTTTGAAAGATTGCCTACCCCTGCTTTAGAACAATAGACATCAAGCCTCATAGTTAGTACTCCAGGGTAAGGGTAAGTACACAGTTCTCAGGGTGGTGGGGGTTTAAGCTAATTCAAAACGATACAGTAAGCATCTGCCAAATGGAAGCTTGGGTTTAGCAGACTTGGAGTTGTGAGATGATATTTGCATCATGACAGCAGAAGGTTTCATCTTCACCCCAGAATAATCCATGTTACAGAGTTACCCTGGCATGTGAGTGGCAGCAGAGGGCAATTTCCATGGGAAAATGGCTGGCTAAGAAGGTCTTAGGAGTCCAATCATTGCAGTCTTGGGAAAAAGAGACTAAAGCTAAATTTCCATATGACTGATTTTCTCTTAGCACCTGTGCTTACTGCTTGGAGTTTGTGCTCTACTGGGCTGATGTTGGGATGTCATCACATTGTGAAGCAAACTGTGGTTAAAGGTTTTTGGGTTTTTTTAAACCTTGCAGCTATAACCTGCACTTGAACATCTTCAGATTCATCTGCCCATCCTCTGCCCTATTGGTTCAAGATGTGGTTTGACTCCTTGGGATTGCAAGGAAAGGCAGCATTGGGGAATTTTACCCTGTGTTATTATCTAATGTAATTCCTGCATCAGTCAACCCCTTCTACACTTCACGGCTCAAATGTAAGATGTTGTGTGAGCAAAGTCTCTTGATTAGACCAAATAAATCAGAAAACAATGGGAGACGTCTCAGGAGCGTAAGATAAATTATTCTCTGGGTACAAAAGAACATCATATTTTGCATCTTTACATTTGCAGCCAGCGGACACCTCAAATCTTTCAGATTAAGACATGACCACTTGGATCAAGATGAAGAATTGCATGCTGGGACCTATACACTCCAGAGTTCTAACCTCCATAGCAATGAAGAAAGAAGTTGCAAATATTCTAATTTGTACCAGGTAGGTCCTATGTCAGGCTCCCTGCAAACTGACAACATGCAATGCCCTAGGTTGGGCAAAGTTTGCACTCCCCTGTACATTCACGGAACTAGAGTCTAGCTTGCTTCATGTGCCATCATGAGAACAGTAGTCCCAGAGAGCCACAGAGGGAATTTGAACAACTTTATACTCTAGCAAAAAGTGACAGGTTTTGGGAAACAGCCATTAACTTTTCAGCAAGAAGCAGCTTTTATTTTGACAAAAGGGAGAACAACAAAATGAAGAGTTCTCCCTATTAGTGCAAGAATTTCAACACACGTGTATCTAAATGACTGGGGATATTATACCCTGTGCTGTTAGAAAAATGTCTTTGTGAGCACTTTATAATCCTTTTTTTCTATTGTTTAAAATTGCTCTGCAGCATTACCTTAGCAGGTGGTGTGTTAAAAAAATACTAACCATAACAGTGGAACTTGTCTTATGCAACATCCGAAAGTATTTCCATGTACCTCAGAATCGGTGTTTTCTCTCACATGGGACCCGCAGAGTCTCCAGATTCTGACCGCATCCCAGATAACTCGATTGAGCTGTAGAGAAATTAATGGGGGCAAAAAGAGGAGGATCCTCTTTAGCCTTTTTCACATCCCATCCTGCATTGGGGGTAGGAGGAGGTTAACTGGAGGAGCCATTTAATTGTGCCCTATCCCGTGATCACCCTAAAAAAACACACACCCTATGAGGCTGTTCCAGGAGCTTGCACAGAACTATGCTTAATTTCATGCAGGGAGTGTTTACCACCTGGCATCGTGGCCCACTTTGGCAGTGCACTCTAGTTAGCTGCACTGTTCTTTGGGTGCAGAGAGCCCCCCAAAGTGGCAGACGGTTTAGGAGGGATAATGAATAATGGCATCTCAGCAATCTAATATTTCCTAATTTAGAGCTTGACCTGCAAATGAGCTGAACACCTTTGACTCCCTTTCACTCCGAGTGGGTGAAGGATGTTGGAATGAAGGGCTGCCTTCTCTCACACATCCCCTCCCCCCTCCAAGTGTTGTGAATAGGAGGTCTCCACCTGAGTGGATTCCATTCTCTTCCTACCTGATACTCCATTTTGGAGGTGACGTTTTGGAACTTGATTTGGGAGCAGCACTGTGTCTTTAACCTGACCAGCATCATAAGAGTCATGAAAGGAAACAGGAACATGGCTCAAAAAAGGACAGAATGTGTTAGGTTTCTCTGAAGTGCTGCAGTCGGCAACATATCCTTACAACACACGTTGCAGTTGCTGCACAGATGCCAATGGCTATAAATATCTGTTGAAGAATCTGCTCTTGCTGCAGAAACTGGCAATGAAGCTCCACAAAATTACAAGGGCTCTGTACACACTGTACTTCTTAGCCCACCATTTGGAAGTTAGCTCCATTGTAGAAACAAGTGGCTGGACCTTGTGGCAGGAGCAGGGGGCCCAGCTAAGTAAGCAATTTTCTTATGGGCATAATTATCCCCTCCTCCTCTTTTTCCCTTAGCTATCTTCGGTAGGAAGCCAGAATCTATCAGTGTTTACATAAGAAGCAGAGATGGTTGCTCATATATGACAACCTGCCCCTTTGTTTCTTTTATGGTCACAATTTATTATCTTATAATTTTCTCAGCAATATTGTAAAAGGGCATGGAACTTTATTTAAGAGTGATTCATAAAACTTAATGAGGCCAAAGCTTAATGATCACACTTATTTTGATTAACAAAAGGCAGGCATTGACACATCAGGAAGTCTAGTCCTCTATTACCAATGAGGGCTAGCAACAGCCATTTCAATCTCTCTCTCCTTACACAAATATTGACAAAAGTGATTTACTTTTATCTGGTATTCTGACTGACCAATTAGGTATAACAATTGCATGAGGCGAGACAATGGAACAGTAACTAATTTGTATTGGTCTACATGCTCTGAATTTATGACAACCCACAGAGGGATCAAGAGTGTCAACAAGAAGAAAACAATCATCTTTCAGAGACTAATCCTGCAAGTAGTTTCCATATATATATTTATTTGCATTACTTCCTCACATTATGTTGTCTAGTTTAAATGTATGAAGAAATTCTATGAGAATTTCATGCATTTCAGTCAAAACACGGAGCAGACTTTTACGTAGGTAAACAATATAGTTGCCCCAAGAATGATTTGGCCAAATAGATTTTTATTTCATTTTGTTCTTTAAATAGAAATGGCCCTGAACTAGTACTCACAGACCCAAATATTCCAAAACTTTGGGAACGTTTGGATTTTCACTTTGCCGGTTGAGGCCATATCTAGGTTTTTAGCAATTCACGAAACCACAGTGATACTTTTGTGCAAACCAAAACAGAAATAATAATTAAAAAAAAATCAGTATTGGAAAACCATTTTGGTGAAAATGCTGGTGTTCAGTAAAAATTTTTGGTTTCTGAAAACTGAACAAAACCTGTGGTTTTTTTAGCCTAAAATGCATTCTTTTTACCCAAACTTGATGTTTGTTCAGCAAGGGGCATTCTCTTTCAGTTTTTTATTTAAAAATAAACAGAAATTTTTCATAAAAATGAAAATTTTCCTAGCAATTTTACGTTTTCATCAAAAACCATTTGGGGGGGGGGGAATCAACTAGCCCTACTAAAAATATTTAACTCAGTCAGCATTGAAAAACTCTACTAGTCCACTCACTCAAGGCAAGTAACTTTTTAAACAATTGAGTAAAATATTAATTTTGCCCATGACCCCCACCATAGTAAAGCATGGGCAAGCAGTTTTTGAGCCTAGCCAGGCAAAGTTTGTAAGGATGGTTTAACTAAATGAAGGATGAAGGACCACAAGGCAGTCTTTGCTTTCACTACATTCCAATAATCTGTTCCGCTTATATTTATACTGTGCCACTAACTTCATTGTTCAACAGAAAAGAAGAAGTCACTCTATCAGAGGCAATTTACCTCAGAGATAGAAACTATCTTTATAAATAAATGCACTTACTGTACAGAGCTTTTGTACGTTTTTAAAGGAAACATGTTTGAAAAGGTACTTGGATACTGTAAGAGATGGATGCCAATGGATAACTGGTCAAAGTTATTGGTCTTGGAACACTACTCAGGCCCCGTGACCATTACAGTAGTGCCTAGAGGACCTGCCTGTGATTGGAGCCCCATTGTGCTAGGCAAAGTACAAACAGTGAGAGCACAGAAGACCTTGCTACCTAATCAGACCCAGACAGACAAAGGGTGGGAGAGGAGAAAAACATGGAGAGGTGAAGTTACCTGTCACACACAAGGACAGTTGCCTCCTGAGTCTCATTCCAGTGCCCATGCTGTCTCTCTACTGCATATTGTTCTATTAAGGATGGTAGAACCTCGCAAACAATTTATGGGATGAGGTGCGTGAAAAATTTGTTTGGTTTCAGGGACTTTTTTCCTCGCCAGTTTAAACCCATGTTTTCCGACATGTATTCAGAGTATTCAGTTTTTAAAATGTAAATATTTTCTAGCTAAAGAGAAGCATGTACTATACAGCAGGGACAGAAGAAAATCAAAATGCCAAAATCTAGGCTGGCAGAAAGAATGCCCTATGTATATATCCCTAAATATACTAGATTTATCTTTGTTTGGTAGAATTTCTCTTTGGTCCTTTTTCTCACAGTTTCTATTTTTTGCACTCTGCCCACACTCTATTCCATTTTCCACATGATTTTTTCCATAGATTTTTCTCATAGTCTTTCTATGCAGAACTCGACTCACAAGAATGTTCTAGGCTGCATCTAACATTCAAATACCTAGTGTTCCCTTTCAAATTAATAGGGTGAAATCCTGACCCCATTGAAGTCAAAGGCAACACTTCCAGTGGGACCAGGATTTCACCCATAATGTTCAAATGGGTTTGAAACTAGGCAAAATGAGCTTGCCCATCCCTAAGAATAACAACAAACAGTAAAAAAGAACAGAGGAAAAGGGACAGCCATACACACTCAGCTGTTTATGCCTTCCAGATTGTTTTACTTGGAAAGGATCCTTTTTACAACAGATATCAAATTGATGATCCTTTTGTGGGTGCCAGTGGAGTTTCCAAAAAGAGAACTATTACAACTTTCTAATAATTAAATAAAAGACATTAAGAAGAGCAAAGAGTATAAAAATGACCTAAAGGTATTCTGAGTAAATTTCTATACTAATTTCATTTCAGTGGGCTCACATAGCTTTAACAGAGAAAAAATATGGCCTGCTATATTTCATCTACTCAAGAAGTTTATCTTAATTCCTACTTGACACACAGGATCTATGAAAAAGCTATTAGATTCTCTTTCTGTACCATTACCACAAGTCAGCTATTGCGCTGTCTCACACACACACACACACACACACACACACACAACTATCCTTTCACCCCTCTCCCCACCCCCAAAAATGACCCATTCACCCACCCACATACTCCTTCTTTCTCTCTCTCCTACCTCTGCATTAATGGAAGCAGGATCAGACCATCGAGTGCACGTAACCCTTCTATTGTTACACACTGCTGTTTTCCCAGCTGTCAGTGATCTCTGTTTTCTCAGATACCAAGTATAAGAGTTAAGTTTTACTCACACAAGATCTATGTGCAATCTCTGCCTGTATTAGACTCCAGTTGTTGTCACTAGGGGTCCTGTACAAGTAGGGAGAGCACAATAACTTCGAAGAGCTGTGCCATGTGTTCAAAGAGAATTTAATCTTTACCATTTGGTTCTGCCAAACAGCTTTTCATGCCTCTTTCTTTTGTCTGAAAACAAAACAAAAACATGTGTGTGTGTCTGAAAATGTCAGAGGAATGCAAAATAATTGCTCGTGACAGAAAGAGAGAATTAGGGAAACAAGTGATGGCTTGTGTGAGATCTGGCCTTTCCCTTCTGGTGCTATTGTAGCAGAAGTACACACTGCTCTAGTTCATTCAACAGATAAGATCTAGTTCAACCTCAAGTTGTTGGGCTAGACGCAGGAATCACTGGGTGAAATCTATGGAGTGTGTTATGAAGGGAGTCAGACTAAATGATCATAATGGTTCTTCCTGGCCTTAAAATCTGGGAGTTGAACAGTAATTTAAACTTGTAGCAACCTTCCTGGAAATTGGAGGAAGGAGCACAGAATGCAGGGAAGAAGAGTTTGATGGCAGCACCAGGATATTAGTCTGTGTGCACATGGCTGGCAACATTAAGCTGCAGCTAGATCTTAAATAGTTACTTTAACGAAGAGCCAGTTTAGTTTATTATATGTGAGTCCTCTCATGTTATTATCCAGCACTTCAGTACATGGCACAGTACTATGGACTTGATCCCATTGGGAACAGTGTGAATAATCCCATTGACTTGAATGGAACTCAAGGATTCATGGTTGTAAACACTATTCCTATAACTGTTTACAAGATCAAGATAATTTTACTATAGTACTACCACTATAGGGCCAATTCCTGCCCCCTCTATTAGGAATAGTGCTTACTATAGTCATTCCATTCAGGACAATCAGACTCTTGCAGTAGTTAGCTCCACACATGGCAGTGACACTGTAGTAAAATGATACCTGCATAAATTGCACCTTGGATTATATTCCAAAGTGTCAGACTGGCAGTGACTTTGGGAGTTTTTCTCCTTCCTCTAGTGTGCAGGTCACTTGCCAGGATTCTCCAGGTATATCTCTGTGACGCATGGCTAGAAAGGGTTAAACATCTTGCAAAATAAATAACCCTCAAAAGACATGTGGGGAGATAATATTTGTGGTTTTGTGTATTTACATATGTATGACTAGGGTCGACAATGTAATCAATAGCCCCTGTCTAGGCTGTATTCTGATCATTAGGAGGTCAAAAGAACATCCTAGTATTTAAATGAATTGTAAACATGGGATATCTCAGTATTCATCTCTCTTTGAAATGTACTGTGAATGGTGGAGGAACAAGCAAATTGCCTTATGTTAATTCTATAGCTAAGTACTGGCAATGGACCTCCTTCGAAGTCAGGCTAATTACCCTGAGGAACTCCAACTTGTCAAAAGACATGAAATTGTATAAAAGATTCCTGGGTCCTGATTCTGTCATCTCAGATCTGCTTAGGCTTCATCAGGGGAAGTTTGAGTCACAAGTCGGAGGTCCCAGTTACGCTGGTATGCCCTGAATATGATATTTGGACATTGGACTATGACCTATGTCATAACTATAAAGGGAAGGGTAACAGCTCTCCTGTGTACAGTACTATAACATCCCTTCTGGCCAGAGACTCCAAAATCCTTTTACCTGTGTCATAACTATAAAGAGAAGGGTAACAGCTCTCCTGTGTACAGTACTATAAAACCCCTCCTGGTCAGAGACTCCAAAATCCTTTTACCTGTAAAGGGTTAAGAAGCTCAGGTAACCTAGCTGACACCTGACCCAAAGGACCAATAAGGGGACAAGATACTTTCAAATCTTGGGGGGAGGGGGAAGAAGGCTTTTGTTTGTGCTCTTTGTTTGGGAAGTTGTTTGCTCTTGGGACTAAGAGGGACCAGACATCAATCCAAGTTCTCCAAATCTTTCTGAACAAGTCTCTCATATTTCAAACTTGTAAGTAAACAGCCAGGCAAGGCGTGTTAGTTTATCTTTCTTTTCTCAACTTGTAAATGTACCTTTTGCTAGAGTGTTTATCTCTGTTTTGTATCAGAGGGGTAGCCGTGTTAGTCTGAATCTGTAAAAAGCAACAGAGGGTCCTGTGGCACCTTTGAGACTAACAGAAGTATTGGGAGCATAAACTTTCGTGGGTATACCTGCCTCTAGAGATTTCCATTACTTGCATCTGAAGAAGTGAGGTTCTTACCCACAAAAGCTTATGCTCCCAATACTTCTGTTAGTCTCAAAGGTGCCACAGGACCCTCTGTTGCTTATCTCTGTTTTCTGTAACTTTGAACCTAAGGCTAGAGGGGATTCCGCTGGGCTCTTTAAGTTTGATTACCCTGTAAAGTTATTTTCCATCCTGATTTTACAGAGATGATTTTTTACCTTTTTCTTTTTAAGAACCTGATTGATTTTTCCTTGTTTTTAAGATCCAACCCCCTTGGATCCATCAGGAGTTGGTGGGAGAAAGGAGGGGGATGGTTAATTTCTCCTTGTTTTAAGATCCAAGGGGTTTGGATCTGTATTCACCAGGGAATTGGTGAAGAGTCTCTCAAGGCTACCCAGGGAAGGGAATTAGCATTTGGGAGGGGTAGCAGCGGACCAGATCTAAGCTGGTAGTTAAGCTTAGAAGTTTTCATGCAGGCCCCCACATTTGTACCCTAAAGTTCAAAGTGGGGAAGCAGCCTTGACAACCTATGAAATATTTCTGAAAGAACTCTTTGCAACTACAAAGCTCACCATCTCTGCTATGAATCAGAACATCAGTGAATTGTACTCATGTCTGTATGGATATTGTTCTTTTAACCATACGCTCTCTTTTGTTTTTTAATAAATGTTAGGATAGTGGTTTTGGGTAAGATCTGGACTATTCAATAACTTGGGAGATAATGTGTCCGATCCTTTTCTTTTATATGATGAAATAAGATTTACAGAAATTTTCATCATAGTTGACGTGGGTACCTGGATGGAGGCCTGAGGCTGGATTACTTTAAGGCAGTAGTCATCAACCTTTTTATACCTAAAATCACTTTTTGAATCTAAGAGCAACCCAAGATCTACCCCACCCTTTCCCTGAGGCTCCTCTCCTTCCCCAAAGCCCTGCCCCGCTCACTCCATCTCTCCCTCTCTCTCCATCGCTTGCTCTCCCACACTCTACTTTCACCAGGCTGGGGTAGAGGGTTGGGGTTCAGGAGGGAGTGAGGGTTCTGGACTGGGGCTGAGGGGTTCACAGTGTGGGAGAAGGCTCTGGGCTGAGCCTTGAGCAGGGGTTTGGGGTACAGAAGGGGTGAGGGGTACAAGCTCTAGGACGGAATTTGGGTGCAAGAGGGGGCTCTGAGCTGGGGCAGTGTTGAGTGCAGGAAAGGGTGTAGGGTGCAGGCTCTGGGAGAGGGCTCTGGGCTGGAGCAGAATGTTGGAGTAAAGGAGGGGGTGTAGGGTGCAGGCTCTGGGAGGGGGCTCTGGGCAGGGGCAGAGTGTTGGGGTGCAGGAGGGAGTTTGGGGTGCTGGCTCTGGGAGGAGGCTTAGGGTGTGGCTTGGGGTGCAGGAGGGGGCTTGGTGTGCTGGCTCTGGGAGAGAGTTCAGGGATGAGGCTTGGGGTGCAGCCTCCCGCCGGGCAGCACTTGCCTCCAACGGCTCCCAGTCAGCGGCAGATGCAGCGAGGCTAAGGCAGGCACCCTGCCTACCTTGGTCCCACACCGCTCCCAGAAGGGGCCAATGCGCCCCTGCAGCCCTTGGGGTGGGTGCGGGGGGCACGTGGCTCTGCGTACTGCCCCTCTCTGCAAGCACCACCCCTGCAGCTCTCCCAGCCAATGGGAGCTGCCGGGGCGATGCTTGCAGGCAGGAGCAGTGCGCGGAGGGAGATCCCTGCCCCCGGGGCTGTGCTGGCCGCTTCTGGGAGTGGTATGGGGCTGGGGTAGGCAGGGAGTCTGCCTTAGCTGCAGCCCCACTACGCCGCCAGAAATCGCGATCGACTGGTTGGTGACCACTGCTTTAAGGGAACTGTGTTGTTTGGACTTCCATGTAACCTGTAAGGTAAAAAAGAAGCTGTTTTATGCTGTTTTGGTAACTCTAAGTATTGGAATATCAACCAGCTTTATGGAGATTGTCTGCCCCATTCTTCACCCTAATTGAGTGACCATAGCTAGCCCCCACTAGACCCCGGTCACAATCTCACTTAATCATTTCCCTGCCATTGTGGGACCCTTGGGCACCAGTGAACTTTGGTCCCTCCTATTCTCTGCCAGTGGCACATAATAGTCTAGTCTCCTGTGGTCTGTAATACTTTGGTCTAATTTCAGTTGCTGGATTCATCTTGGTGGCCTGTGATGTACAGGAGGTCAGATGGTCCCTTCTGGTCTTAAACTCTATGGCTTTATGACTATGATCATTTATCCTATGGGACTGGGGGGAGCAAGGGGGAAAACATTTAAAAAAATGTGGACAAAATCCCAACTAGACAATTAGACAAAGTGGTTAGATAGCAATAAAACAGCAGTAATATATTGTACTAACACCTGTACAATTATAACCAGAAAATTAAAGACAGGCAGCTATGCTCAGCTGGAGTGGGAGGAGAGAGCGGGGATGAAAACCAATTTAAAATCACTAATCAATCTATCTAGAATTTAAATTAATTATATACTAATCCTACTGTGAAGTGAAAAAATAAAAAAGGAAAGAAAGATATAAAAATCCATCAGTGTAACAGATAATAAAAAGTGCTAAAAAATCAATCCCTTTCCCACAAAAGCTAACTATTCCAATTCATTTCAAACACAAATTCATTACAAATCTAATTTAAGTGCCATCATTAAGTGCTTCATCTTCCACAAGAATTCCCTGTCTCACTCCTTCTCCCCTTATTCCATTTTGAATACTCCTTATTTAGAATAAAAGCACCCGAAGAAGGGGACCAAGGGGAGAAAAAGGACATACATACACATACATAGGGATTTAGTCGATAAACAATTTTGTCCTGAGTGGGCAGGAAAGATTTAGAGTAAATCTTGGCTCCACTGAAGTCAATAGCAAAATTCCCATTGACTGCAAAGAGGCCAGAATTTCACCCTTGAAGCCGCAAAGTACATTATTTCCTTGTTGGGAGAAGAATGTGGGGGGGGACACAGGCACCAGGTGCTGTATTTCTAGTTTATTGACAAATATAGCAGAGTAGCAGGGACACTAGATGGAGAAATCAAAGTGCATCTTATAATTTACAGAGGCACCAGGACACTTCTAGAACTCTAGCAAAACAGTTCTATTCAGACATTTTCCCTGTGTCTGCTGCTGCCTCCTCAAGATAGTGCTCTCAGCAGCCATATGTGTCTCTCTCTTAACGCCTCTCCAAACATTAAATCCTATTCTAAGAACGTGTGCTCAAGCTGTCATTTGAAGTCATTACCCTTAAAGCCAGGAGGTATGTGTAATTCAAACTCCCTAGGCAAGGAATTAACGGATCAGATACCTTCCTGGTATAACTCCAGTATAATCAATGATATTACTCCAGGGATGAATTTAACTCATTGTCTCTGTTGGGGTTGTACAAGTGGATTGTCTCCAGCTGATCTACAACACAAAGGTAATCCCTTTGAATTCAATGAACCTAACTCTTAAATACAATGGCGCCCAGTTCATATAATCAGACATACCTCCACTCACTTTTCTCTCACACACGCTATTGTAATTGGCCAAGAACACCAGGACCAGCTTCCACCCCTCAGAAAAGTTCCATGGAATCTTTAATGTTCATGCAAAGTACACAAAACTTCAGTTTTTAAGGATTCATCTCACTGTAAAGTGCACAGTACCTCTTTATCTACCTTAGAAGGATGAAGAGCTGAGTTTTCCTGCTACTTCCTGTCCTTTTCCCATATTCCTATGTGAGGAGGAGTAGCTCATATGGTAATAGAGATCTTACGTAAAAAAAAATATCTTTAAAGTGGATTTCTCTTTCAAGATGAATATTCCAGAAAATGGTAAGCTGTTTGATTTATAGCCCAGTTCCAAAATAGAAAGATTACTGTAAATATTTCTGAAATGAAATTGGAGGTGAACATAAACTTGGACTAATTTTTAATTTTACTGATTTTTTTTTAATTTTACTATTTTTTTTTAAGTTTACTGATGAATGAAAATTCAGTTATTGGTTGTTGTTAGGTTTCCTCCTGCTCCCCACAATTAACTGGTTTATATTGAATTTTCCATCTGTGTAAACTGGTGACATAATGTCATCTTTAGACATTTCACCAAGATAAGACCATGCCAGTTTTCTCAAAAAAGGGCTCATGTAATCAGATTTTTTATATTTTGAGAGGATATTCTCTGTGGTATGCAAAACACCAAATATTTTTTGAAATTGCTAATATCAGTAGTACTTTTATAAGTTGACACTAGCTAAGGATGATCTAATTCAAACCTGACTGGACCAAGTTGAATGGTTCCAAGGCCTCACAATTGGTTTGTTCAAAGACTTTGAAGAGAGGTGTTGCTAGGCTGAGTAAGTCAAGTTCATAAACTAGAAGAAGCAAGGATAGGGCTAAGAAGCTTTGTCTATCAGGTCAACAAGCCACTTGATTGACATTTAAGAATCTCCAAAACTGATAGCTTCAGCAAAGGGAAGATGTGGTATCAACAAACCACTCCAGCTTTTGATCTTCCCTTTGTCCGAAGGAGGCCTGCTAGCAAGCCAGCCAGCAGACATCACCATCTGGCTTTTTGTCTGCAGTTCCAGCTCCTACTTTTTGAGTCTACAAGACAGGGAGAGCTGAAGAGTTTCTATTATCTTTGTCACCGGTTCCGGGTAACTGTACTTGTATTCCCCCTCCATGGTCCCTCAGGGTACCCCCTTAAGTTTTCTGGCTCTCTGCTGTCACGTCTCTTGGGTGGAGACCAGCATCTCACTCTCTTCTGACTAGGATTTTCATAAAGCCTATGTGTGCGTCAGTTACGCTGTTATTGGAGCAGAGCAGAGGACATGAGGTGTATGTGTCACCTAGCTGTCAGGGATAGAATGAATAGGTCATTAACAAAACTGGTTGAAGCTGCTCCATATGAACAGATGATCTGGAAAGAACTTGAGACCCCCAATGACTGAACAATGGACACCTAACAGTAGGAAACCCTGGCAGGTGGAACCTGTGAACTCAGCTGCAGAACAAAGGTGAAAGGTGTCAAGTGGCTGGAATAAGGGCTGTCCTCTGGACAGAGACAATGCTCTTTCCTGTGATTGAAAAAGCCAGAGCCAGAAATGGAGTCCATAACAGCTTAGCTGGCTTTTTGCACTAGATTGACCAGGATAAGTGGCTTAACCATTGCCTCTCTTTGCGAATCTAAGGGCTTTCAGATTCTGTATGCGAGGTGACTAATAAATCCTACTGTTTTTAAAAGGCTTCCTGCTGCTCCGAAGGTGTACAGTACTAGTCTTCCGCAAGGGTCTGGCTTGGCTGGATTTGCTGCGGGGAGCCACAGAGAAAGCCAGGGATCGCTGTGCCTGAAGGTCCAGTCTTGGAGTTTTGGAAGCCAAAGGCCTGTCCCTGTGAAATTTGTGGACGCTTGGGATTTGGCACACTAAAGGGTCACTCCCAAAGGACTGGTTACAGGCCACGGCATAGACCGGACCTTGTGGATCCACGACACCCACATCTCACTCCCTCTTGAAAGGGGATTTTAAGACTGCACAGCCCCCTGCCTTAGACTGTGATATCACCAGAAAGCCAGTCTGAGTAAAGGCCAGTACCTGATCTTTACCTTCTCTCCTAGGGCTACAAACAATATATTTCCAGCAGTTACCAGTTGCCACACAGCTTTTTCTAAGCAAGCACATTTATTCTTAAGGTAAAAACATTACACAGAAAACATATAAAAATAATAAAGTTCCAATATGCATGCTAAAAGCTTACAAAAGCTTTATGGGGTGCTAGTACATCAAAGTCTTTCCACATGTGTTGGGATCCCCCTTTGGACAGACACTCTTGCTTATTAGTGTATCAGAAAGAAGGCCCTGAGTCAGTTTAAACCATGCCTTTCTTTGTCTGTTGGTCTCTGGAAAACTCAGTTTGAACCAGTATATGCAAACCTCCCCAAAGGGTGGGTAGTACCTCCCTGGAGGTTTACAACCTAAGTGATTCATCTTAATCAGCCCCCACTGTTTTTGGCTCCTGGAGGTGCTGTGATAACCCTCTGCCTTGTAGTTAATCCCTACAATCCCTGACTCATAGTGATATATAAACATAATGCTATATGGCCCCCAAAGATATTGCATGTGGTTGCAATATCTGTCACAATCTTATTTTTCTATTATTTTGTCTTTTGTTATTTTTAACTGGGAGATGTCCAGCCTCTTTAGTTTTAGGGCATAACAGTCAAAGTGTGCATGCACTTGTACATGAACACCCATTAAAGCCATATAGGAAAGTAAATGTTCCCCAGATTTAGATAGCCCTAAATATTGTCTCATAAGACTACTCATTAAAGTGTATTCTGTGTTTAAAGAAGTCTTGAGATACTTGAAATTGTCATCTGTAATCTCTGGTAAATAAAAGCTGTCAAACTTCTGCTTATCAAGAATGTTCTGTTAAAGTCTGTATTATAATATTTTTATGGGGGAAGAGGGCTAGCCACCTTATAGGAACTGAAATCTAAAGAGAAACCTTATGAATTACTCTGAGGTTGTGCTCCAGACATTAGACAATAATTTTGGTTCACCACCACATAGGAATTGAAATCTAGAAGGAAGCTTTACATTTGGCTCTGAAGTTGTGCTCCAGAAATTAGATAATAAGTTGGGTTCAGTATTAAGATACTGAACCATTCAAATTAAAGATTTGATTGACTTTGATCAAGTTCTTTAGCTGGGATTGAGAACCAAATGGACAGCCCTCATTTTAGAATTTATAAAGAATGACTTTTTTGTACTAATTTGATTATATAATTACAATCCAATATTGAGACAAATTTGTTGATTTGATCTTGGTTTGATATTTGATTATTTTATTCTAATATTATCAATAATAGTTTAGCTTTAGTTACATTTTTTTTTATTTTGTTTGTTTACATGTTTTAATAAAATTGATAAGAGGGCACTGAGTCACAATTCTTTCAATAAGCAACTTAGGTCCAGAATCTTTGAGGTCCTGAGTGGAGCTGGCCTACCTAAAAGCCTGACCAGTTTCCCCTAATTAGTCTATTTCTTACACCTAAATTTTCTGTTTTCCCTCTCATTGCCCCTGCTATGCCCTGAACTACTTCTTCAGACAAACTCTCTTCTATCCTCCTTGAGACCCGTTCGCCCATGAATGCCTTTCTGCCTAATCATATCTCCACTTCCTCCTATACTTAAATCATAGATTTATGTTTTGTGTTGTCTGAATTAGATTTTAAGCTCTCCAGGGAAGGGACTAAGACATACTCCATGTTTTGCAAAGCACTGTCGACACTGATGGTTCTCTGTGAATAAATTAATGGGAAAAAAAATTGAATTGGTCAAAAGTTTTCCATCAGAACTTTTTTTGGTTGAAAAATGGCCCTTATTTCAAAATAAAAACTTTCATGGAATTGTTTGTTTAATTCCAAATCATCCAGTTTTACAACAAAAAAACTAGAATTCCTACCCAAATTTCAGTTGCTAGTTTTCAAAAACTTGAACATTTTAAATTTTTTGTTAATAAACCAGAAAATGTCTGTAAAAAATTCTTTTTATTTCTTTCAAAAATTTTCATGGGAAATATTTAACATTCTCTGAACCAAATCCAGAATAAACAATAATGATAATTAAGAAAATATTAGGAAATAGATTATTCTATTTGGAAGCAAATGGAAGAGCCCGATCTTTAAACAACTGCCTAAAAAGGTGTACTGTAGCTCTTCCTCCCCTCAAAAAGCCTCAGATAGAGTGACCCTACCAAAAGCAAGTTTTAAATAAAGAGAATGAGCAAAGACACAAGGGCAGTGTGAGCTCAGCAATAAAATATTAGAAACCAAACTTCACAACCATAGTCAAGAAGATGCTAATGGTCACCTGCTAACTGTAAACACCTGTCCTAACAGCTAATGAAATCTCAGTCCCCATGAGAGGTCCTCTGTATTGACTAAGCTGGTTTACGTGGCACCTATTACAATTCCAGAGAAAATACCAGTCCTTTTGGTAGACACTTAACAGCTTTTGCTGCATTTCACTGACTTCCATGAACCCCATAAATAACACTTATTACCTACATGCTTCATTTTAGTCGTTTGTTAACTTCATAAAATAAATGTGCCATAGACTTACAATCCTGCTGAACTAGCTGAACTTTTTATTTTTAAAATGGGAAATGAGAAATGTACATTTTGCCAAGATCACTCTCCTCTGTTTTTTGGCATTTTGTGGAAGTATCACATATCTGAATGATCACAAGAGCTCAGGATAGGTAACTTTAATTCTCCTAGTTATATTAAATGTATTATATTTTTAGGAGAAAAATAGATCCAACTTCACTGATTTCATGCCAAAATTGTTTTACTTCTAGTGGGTTTTTTGTTTTTTTGTTAGTTTGATTAACCTTCTACCTAGAGCAGGCTAAAAAATAAAAAAGTGCCCCAATTTTTTCATCAAAAAATTTCAAAGTTTAAAATTTGTTGACCAGCTCTATTTTTAAGCCCCAGTCAAAGGGATATGTTCAGGCCCCGTCAGAGACTGAAGTTCTTACTTTGTCAAATACTCTTTGTGCCAGATTTTCAAAAGAGCTCAGCAAATTGGATGCTGAGCTCTTTTGAAAATCTGGCCATCAGTATCACAATGGGAGTGTTCGAGCTGAGCACTTGAAAATCTGGCCCTGGGCTCTTTTGAAAGTCTGACCAAATGTAACAGTAATATTCAGCATGGCAAAAGAGTGTTAACTATAGCATCCTTCAGAGCCTATCATCATCACTCCACGCATTCAGCTTCCATCATGCAGCCAAAAAACAAAGTGAGGCTGTCTTTCCTTCTCAGGAGCTTGGACCCCAGTTCCGCCCCAGGCCATGCCCCCGCTCCACCCCTTCCCCCAAGCCATCACCTCCACCGCTTCCTGTCCTTGCTCCACCCCCTTCTGCCTCCTCCCCCATCTCTTCCGGCCCCCCCTCCCCGCACCTCCTGTACACCACTGAACAGCTGATTCTGGCAGTTAGGAGGTGCTGGGGGGGGAAGGGGGTGGAGCTGATGTGCGGGGCTGCCAGTGGGTGCTGAGAAGCCACTTTCCACCCCCCCAGTTGCTCATATAGGTGGCAGGATTGTGTTGCTACTAGACTGCCTCACCACATTTTTCTTAGCTCCTGTGAAAGGGATGCCCTTAGAGACTGAAGTCTTTTAATTTATCCACCAAACAAGTATAGCATGGGCAGCCTTATTGTGCCTTGTCAATGTGCTTCAGTTATGACCTGGAGGGACCAGTTCTATCTCCATGTTGAGTCTCTTTGCTAAACAAACTAACAATGGTGTCAACTAAATGTGGTTTCTGTAAATGTGTCTACTAGTACCGACTCATATCACTTAGGCTACTAAGCTGCTATCACATAATTACAACCTTCGGTCAATATCTATTTGGGCCATATCCAGACTTGTGACCCAGAGAGGAAAAGCCCTTTCTCATTACCGATTTCCTGATTCATCCACTCCTTCCATAATATTTTTAGTTCTCTTTTCCAGAGAGATAAGATGTTGGTATTAATCCTATGTGAGATACTACATATTTGTTACAGATTGTTGCCCAAGAAGGCAATTTACCTTAAGGATCTAGCTAGACAAATCTGGTATATATCTAACTGGTAGCATTATGTGGAAAACAATATGAGAACAAAGGAGCACTTGCCATTCTTATTTAAAAATATTTAGTGTGACTATTTCTTTGATAGCTTGCCATCCCCTGCTGCAGTTTGCAATTATTTTTCTCAATTTCTTAATTATATGTGATAAAGCACTGCTTGTTGTCCTTTTCCTAGTGATATTAATATATCACTGGAGACATTCTAATGACCACTGAAAATAATCAAGAGATGGCAAAATGCATCAGTGAAAACGAAGTCTTTTTAAATGCAATTGTTAGTATTCACATGCAGATTTCAAATTTGAACATGAAAGCAATTCCCTAACCTCTGAACTTTAATGTAAAGATATTAGATATAATTACTTTCTCTGTCTCACACAAAATGATAAGTCCATTCTGATTGCTTCCGATACTGTGCCTTCCATGCACTTACCTGTAATTTAATAGACTTTATGGGGAGATATCATATCTACTCTTAGTGAATGTGTAGAAGAGCAAAAGTGATAGAAACTGAACTTAAAGCCGCAACAACTTTTACTTTACAAATATGTTTTTTTCTTTAAAAAATGGTACTTCTATAGTGCTTTTCATCTGGGGTTCTCAGAGTGCTTGACAACATTAAGGGGACAGATCTTCATATAGATGAAGGCCACTTTACACCACTTTAGCACCTTTGAAGTGAGTGCAAATATAATCTGCTTCCAATTTAAGACCCCCTTTGCACCGGTTGGGAATTTTTTGACAAAATGCTTCTTCTGATGCAAAATACTCATTTGTCAAAATGGAAACTTTTTTTCTATAGTAAAGATGCTGGTTTTGATTAATCTGTCATTGGGAAGGTTTTTCAGGGGCCGGGTGGAATTTCTTGCCAGAGAGTGAGACCCTCCCAGAATAGCCAATGTACTCACCTCCAATGTGTGGAGACTCAGGTCACGTTCTTGCTCTACCTGATTCAGAGCAGGGACTTGAACCTGTGTCCCCCACATCCCACGTTGAGTGACCTGTTACCAGCCTATGGAGTCAGTTTGATGCTCTTTCTCTGTCCCACCGGATATTTAATTATTTATATAAAGTGGAACAGCTCCAACAGGCAAAAGAGAGACACTGACTTTATAGTTTGGTGGTTAAGTAGGGGAGCACTGTTATCTCCATTTTTCAGAGCCTAAATACTATTTATTAATATTCTTGCTTTTATATATTTATATATATATATATTTATATATATATATTTATATATTTATAACTATATATATATAGTTTAGTCATTAGTTGCCAATCCCCCTTTCAGAATCCAGTCATCAGACTGAACAGGGCTATGCAATACTGAAATAAACAGCTTGCTGAAAAATAAGATGTGTCTTCAGCAGACCATTTCAATTTACTGATATTTGACTTCTTATCCCACATAGACTTGGCTTAAAACTTTTGGGAGGCTTTAGCCAATTGCTTGTAGAATTTTTTTTTTCTTGCCAAAGGCTGAGGCTTGTGTTGCTTGAGTTTACCCATGCTGCGCAACCGATTACACTGGTCTACAATTTTTGAGAAGTCATCTGCTTCAGAGATAAAATGTGCTATTTATTATGTATTTTGTTGTGGTGAATTCAAATATGACAATTAAAACAACTGATTGGCTACTGTTTCTAAGGCTTGGTCTACACTACCCCCCTAATTCGAACTAAGGTACGCAACTTCAGCTACGTGAATAACGTAGCTGAAGTTCGAAGTACCTTAGTTCGAATTAGTTCGAACTTACCTTGGTCCACACGCGGCAGGCAGGCTCCCCCGTCGACTCCGCGGTACTCCTCTCGGCGAGCTGGAGTACCGCAGTCGACGGCGAGCACTTCCGGGTTCGACTTATCACGTCCAGACTAGACGCGATAAGTCGAACCCAGAAGTTCGATTTCCAGCCGTCGAACTACCGGGTAAGTGTAGCCAAGGCCTGAGATATTTAAGTTTTTACATTTTATGTCTATGCATATTGTATAGATAGTAGAGTTTTAATCATAAATTGTAAACCTAGGTCTTTTCATGTGTTTATGGTTGCTTTACATGATAATATTTCACCTGTCCTGTTTATGTAACACTTTAAAAATCAGCAAAAGGGTTATATAAATAAAATGTATTATGAAACAAAAGGCAAAAAACTATTATGTACATAGTTTAGTCCTATTCAGTGTCTACTCGGCACTTCTTGGCTTGTCTCTTGTATTCAATTAAATGGAGCATCTCTTGTCACTGTCCAGCAATAGTTTGCAAGCATTGATGGGCTCCATTTGCCCTGATAGCGTTTCTCCATTGTTGCAATGTCCTGGTGAAATCGCTCGCTGTGCTTGTCGCTCACTGCTCCGCAGTTCGGTGGAAAAAAATCTAGATGAGAGTGCAAAAAATGTATCTTGTGTGACATGTTGCAACCAAGGCTTTTGTATGCCTTGAGGAGGTTTTCCACCAACAACCTGTAGTTGTCTGCCTTGTTGTTTCCGAGAAAATTTATTGCCACTAACTGGAAGGCTTTCCATGCCGTCTTTTCCTTGCCACGCAGTGCATGGTCAAATGCATCATCTCAAAGAAGTTCACGAATCTGAGGACCAACAAAGACACCTTTCTTTATCTTAGCTTCACTTAACTTTGGAAATTTTCCACAGAGGTACTTGAAAGCTGCTTGTGTTTTGTCAATGACAAAGTTCTTCATCAGACCCAGCTTGATGTGTAAGGGTGGTAACAAAATCTTCCTTGATTCAACAAGTGGTGGATGCTGAACACTTTTCCTCCCAGGCTCCAATGACTGTCGGAGTGGCCAATCTTTCTTGTTGTAGTGGGAATCTCTTGCACGACTATCCCATTCACAGAGAAAACAGCAGTACTTTGTGTATCCAGTCTGCAGACCAAGCAAGAGAGCAACAACCTTCAAATTGCCACAAAGCTGCAACGATGTTGGTCATAGTTTATGCACCTCAAAAGTTGTTTCATGTTGTCATAGGTTTCCTTCATATGGACTGCATGACCAACTGGAATTGATGGCAAAACATTGCCATTATGCAGTAAAACAGCTTTAAAAACTCGTGTTCGATGAATCAACGAACAGTCTGCACTCATGTGGATCGTGAACGATGTTGAGGGCTGCCATCACACCATTGATGTTGTTGCAGGCTACAAGATCACCTTCCATGAAGAAGAATGGGACAAGATCCTTTTGATGGTCACGGCACATGGAAACCCTAACATCACCTGTCAGGAGATTCCATTGCTGTAGTCTGGAGCCCAACAGCTCTGCCTTACTCTTGGGTAGTTCCAAATCCCTGACAAGGTCATTCAGTTCACCTTGTGTTATGAGGTGTAGTTCAGAGGAGGAGGATGGGAGAAAATGTGGGTCCTGTGACATTGATGGTTCAGGACCAGAAGTTTCATCTCCTTCCTCTTCCTCATCTGACTCAAGTGAGAATGATTCTGGTGCATCAGGAACCGGCAGTCCTTTTCCGTGGGGTACTGGGCGTATAGCTGATGGAATGTTTGGATAATGCACAGTCCACTTTTTCTTTTTTCACACACCTTTCCCAACTGCAGGCACCATGCAGAAGTAACAATTGCTGGTATGATCTGTTGGCTCTCTCCAAATCATTGGCACTGCAAAAGGCATAGATTTCCTTTTCCTGTTCAACCACTGGCAAAGATTTGTTGAACAAGTGTTGCAGCATATGTGTGGGGTCTACCTCTTGTCCTGATCTCCAATTTGCAGCCAAAATAAAGGCTTTCTTAACCATAGTGGTTATACTGTGCTTTTGTGATGCAAAAGTCACTTCACCACAAACATAGCAGAAGTTATCTGCACTGTTCACACAAGTACGAGGCATCTCTGCTCACTTTGGCTAAACAGAAATGTGTCCCTTGCAAAATCAAACACTGACAAATAAGAGAGCACGACACTGTATGATTTCTAGAGCTGATATAGGGCAATTTGTTCAGCAGAGTGATGTAAGCTTCATTATGATTGCATCATCCATGACTTCTAGGAATAACATGATGCAATTCATATCATGTATGACGTAATACCAGCTTCAGATTGCATCATTCATTGTTTTGCCTAAAAAGCAAGTACTGTCCAAACCAGTCATAGATTTATTCATAGATCCAGTCAAAGATGTATTTTAGTCATTTCTGGTTTAAATTGAGATCCCTTCCCTTTATAACTCACTTATCCTCCACCATTCCCAAGTCAAGGGTCGTATATACTGACCCAATAGCATATCTTGAAAACTAGAGCCAATCAACAATTTTAAGCATCATTTTCCTTCTCAGTGACCCAGAATTA
This sequence comes from Trachemys scripta elegans, assembly GCF_013100865.1. Taxonomy (NCBI): domain Eukaryota; kingdom Metazoa; phylum Chordata; order Testudines; family Emydidae; genus Trachemys; species Trachemys scripta. The sequence continues at coordinate 43,604,637 of NC_048308.1, forward strand.
GTAAAGTTTGACTACATTTATTTCAGAAGCATTTTGGCTGTAGAGCAGTGTTATAAAGGTGTCAAGAGTAAAAAGACTCCTACCGTTCCCAGAGGCAAGTCACTTCGTACTTCAGTAATAAATGGAACAGTCAGACATCCTCTCCAGATGGCAGGATGGAGAGTGGGAAGTTTACTGTTCTAGTTCACTGAGTTCACTTTCTCCAGTGTACCTTTGCATGGGAAGCACAGGTTAGAAGAAAGGGAGAGGAAATCCTGTGTTTGGCTACTATTTTCCATAACTGAAACCCCTGAGTCTCTCTCTCTCTCTCTCCAGATAACCCCTTTCCCAACAGCTTCCTCTTCAGCAGTTGGTTATGTGACCTTCTTCTGTACAGAGGTAGATTAAGATTTATTGGGGTCCCCCTCACCTCCTCTTGCCACAGGGCCCTGCACACAGGTCCTCCTCTTCCCCCCGAGGCCCTGCTCCTGGCCAGGCTGAAAGCCGAGCTGGGCCATGGTAAGATCTGCCCAGGGATCGCGGCCGCTCTGGGGAACCCTAGACCCCTCCAACTCCCCAGGGCAGAGTGACCTGGGGAACAGGGACATGAGCCCAGGGCAGATGGAGGGTCTAGGTCTCCCCACAGCAGCCCAGGCTCCCCGGGCGGCTCTTACCACTTCCTGGCTCTGGCTTCCAGCCTGGCCAAGGGGAGGGGCCTCAAGGGGGAGAGGAGGAGCAGTCGGTGGGGCCCCAATTCTGGTGCTGGTGGCCACCGCCCTGCACTTCTACACAGGTTCCAGCACTCCTGAAGGGGTCCCAATTGGCCATTGCCCCATGGGCCCATGTGTTAACCTGCCATGGCTTCTGCAAGTCCTTTGTGAAGTATTGCTCCCTGTGCTGTCATTTCAGAAAGGGGTTGCCGTAGTAAGGTGCATTGAAAGCACTTGCACCTTATCTTGGTACTGGTACTTGGTACTGTACTTGGTACTGTCCAAGAAGCCAGACTGAACCCAGTCTGTAACTGGAAAAGCACCACCAGGCTAGTGACAAGGCAGTTTAACCTTATCTACCCTAGCATAGATATTTTCTGCTGAAAGGCAAGCTGCAGTTCTCAGTGCTGAAAGATATATTATAGCATACGGTGCTATGTTGTCAATCTATGTAGCATGAATCATTCACAAATCAGGAAATCACTGTTCTTTGCAGGGAAAAGAAGCCACAAAAGCTACTACTAATTAGTTGACTACATGGCCAAAGACAAGAGAGAGCTTATTTTTAACTAAAACATTTACAACCAAATTTAGGACCAAACCCATATCAGCTCTAATTGGTTCCTTAAACTATAAAATGCAGCAGAAATATCACCAGTGCAGTTGGAGTGAGTGGTCAGACAGAGGTTCTCTCATGCAGTGGATTCTGCAACCTAGTCTATGACAACTCTCTGCATTAGCATACTGGAGGACGGAAAGGAGGTGGACTTGATTTGGGCATGGCATGGCAGGGGCATAGTCAGAAGGTCAATGCACTGAGCCACAAGGCCAAAACACCATACGTTAGTAGGGTACTGTATCTACTCCATTCACACCCTGCAGTAGTGGCTCTAGCCCGGCTTGGAGGCAGACAAAAAATAAGACTGGCTTGTTGAAAAGTAGAACAGTTCTACAACGGAGCACTGGTCATCCTACTTCATTGGCTTTTCCCAAGATGTAGGGTTCAATTTTTAAAAATCAAATACAAGGTTATATCCCAAGAAATTCAGTAACACCAATATACATATGAAATACTCTCTATGAAAGTGACAGAATTAGAAACATTATAAACAACATTTGTCTGGGCATTGGAGACTAAAGGCCTTCCAGTTAATGCTGCTGATGTTCTTAGTTTTCATGGAGATCGGAGGGTTAATGTTCTCACCTGGCTAGTTTTACAAGGTGGCAATGACAGTGTGGTGGACGTGGAACTGCTGTGTAACACATACCAATCTAATATATTCCATGTGGCCTGTTCAGTGAGGTATTGGGTTATTGGGCTTTCCTCTATGAATGCATTGGTCTAAATCAGTAGAAAAAAACAAGCAGGAAAGCAACACAATGGTTCTAGATAAGCAGCTGCCTAGCAAACATTTGGGGTGATTACAAGACAATGGATGAGGTATTAGCAGTGAAGATGCTCCTTCTTGGCTCCAGATCAAAGTTACACAGCTGTTTTGCCAAGGCTGGGAGCCTGGAGATCGAAGGGACACAAAAAGGTTAAAAAGACTTTCTGGAGAAAGAGGGAGTGAGGAGTTGCCAGAGAGCTGTCAATGGAGAGGATGGACTGACACAGGGTATGTCTACAGTGCAATTAAAAACCCGTGGCTGGCCAGTGCCAGCTGACTTGGGCTCGTGGGGCTGGGCCTAAGAGGCTGTTTAATTGTGGTATAGACACTCGGGCTCAGGCTGGAGACTGGGCTCTGGGACCCTGCAAGTAGTGGGAGTGTTCCAGAGCCTGGGCTCCAGCCCAACCCCGAACATCTACACCACAGTTAAACAGCCCCTTAGGCTGAACACCATGAGCCTGAGTCAGCTGGCATGGGCCAGCTGTGGGTGTCTAATTACAGTTTAGATATACCCATAGAGACATACCCTATGAGAGTGTCGGAAGCAGTTGAGGCCTTTTCCAGCTTTCAGAGAATGGTAAGCCTTAGAGAACACAGGCATGTGTATAGACTGCATATTGTTTTAAGAATAATTTTCTCTGAAATGGCCTGGTTCTAAATATGCAATACTTTGCTATAAGAAGGCTGTCTGGTTATTGGATACCACTGATCAGAGTTACCAGAGGTAAAAGAACCACAGGTACATTGCACCTAAGTCAGACCTACTGGGGTAATCATGACTGATTACAGGGCATTGCATCCCAGGTCCCCGTCTGAGTGTGGAATTCTTGTGTGATTCCACCCCAAGAAAGATGCCAGCTCAAGGCTTGAGATCTGGGTCAGAAGTTCAGCTATCCCAATAAACTGTGACAGACATTGGAGGAAGCCATTTGTTTCTTGTGCTTCAGGAGGACATGCACTGATCTTTTATGGGATCAGGAATGAGTTTTTCCCCCATAGTATGAAATTGCATAGTTGACCAGTGGAGTATAGAGGAGTCTGTCCTTCCTCTACTCTATAACATCAATATACACAACTCTTAGATGCATGATATTGGATTAGATGGGGGTAACAGTTAGCCCTCATGGGGTAATTCTGACATTTCCTAAAGCCTTGACCAAAGTAGGATGCTAAACTGAAGGCCAGCTACTGACCTGGGAGAAAATTGAATATATATATATATATGGTGGCCCAGGATGATGTTGGTAGTTACCTTAAAAATAAACAACCATCAGAAACATTTGGGAAGTGAGCAGAAGACAGTTCATGCTCTAAAACACTCTACCACCAAACAAATATTTAGGAAATTCTATTTAATTCACTGCAATTCAATTTCATAGCTGTACTTTCTGTAAACTGCAGCAATTATTGAGATGGAAAAATACATATGTTAGTGTGAATCAGAAACTAGCATTATATATATATATATAATGCTAGTTTCTGATTTATGTATATATATAAAATTATAATTTTCACAGGTTCTGATCAGCAATACCAAATTATCGCAGTGAAAGAAGGGAAAACAAGTGTTAAATTACATTATAAGATTTAAAATGCTTGTTTCTGGCTGCAAAAGGACTTTTCCCTCCTTGCCATTAACACTAGTGATACCCCAAGACAGATCTTTTTGAACAGTTTCACCCTGTGGCAGATATTGGTGATAATCTGCTGGGAAGTGACTAAAGCCACTTCAAACAACAGTTTATAGTTAATCCAAGGAATTTATATTTTAGCTGGAATGAAATATGATGATTCCTTCAGTCATAACACTAGCTGGATTTTATTTAAACACTGCTGGAGTCACTGTATCAGGATCTATAGTAGTATTCATCTGAGGGGAGAATGAAAAAGTCATTTGGAATGTTTGATTGAGCTTGAAGTTGTATGACCTGCAGTGTCATTATTCTTGCTGAACAGTCAATTAATTAAAAATAATCCTGAGAACAGGGTTTTTGATGGCCTAGAATAGGATTAGACATTACTTTGGGGAGACAGGAGGAGCAACCTGAAAGGAAACCTAAGTCACCTTCTGACAGGAAATCAATTATTTTCTAGTTATAAATATATATAATATGCTCTAAAGTGGGGTTGTCCAGCCAGCAGGCCCCATTTGGCCATGAGATGCTTTCATCCAGCCTGTGTCCTCCTTTAGAAATCAAAAATAATATTTACCAAGGCTGTAGTGTGCTAGAGTCTTGCTGCCATGGGGTGCATGAGGTAGGGGAGGGGGAAATGGGAAAAGCACATGGCAAAACATTTTGAGCTACTAGCAGCCCCTTCATCAATTACATGTTAAGAAAGACTTGCCACTGGAAGATCATTTATATACATTTGAAGATATTTTTTGTGTAGCCATTTTAAGTTACATTATATTGCTCACCTCATTTTTCTAATAGAAAATAGGTAATTTCCTCTCGATCCCAGTAACTCTCAAAGAGCTGAAGAGGTTTCCTTTTTTAATTGGCCACAGGATGAAACAAATTGTGGAAAATTTCAGCTAGAAAACAAAAAGAGAAGTTATGAGTACATGAAAATAGGGGAGTATTTTGAAAGAGGAGTTGTAAACATGCTCTTTGCCTCTCCTAACACTGTAGGCCAGATTCTGCCACCCTCCCTTATTTGAGTAGTACCTAACTCTGCAAACAGACTCATGGCAGCTCTTCAGATCAGAGCTCCTAGACTTCAATAGAGGTATGACAATTTACACCAACTAAGGATCTGTCCTAGTTCAGTTGGAGTGCTCACAAGTACGATTAAATGGGAAGAAAGCTGGAAGAATATAGTCCTGCATTGTTACAGGACTAGTCAACGTCTTATGAAAACTGATATGCTATGATACCTCACGATTTAGTAACTCTTAATATATGAGGAGCTACTGGAAGACATCTATCTATGACAATTTTGTGTATTCAGGTCTCTCAATGATACATATGGTGCTTTGTCGTCTGTTCTTATGAAGAGTCCACTTTCATTCTAAATCACATTTATTTCTGTTACCTAGGGAGCTATATTGTTGTTATTTGCACGCTTTATACACATGTAATAGAATAGGATTTACATAACATAAAAGGTACTAACGCTTTGGTTACATGAAAAAAACTATGCATTCTTTGACACATTCTTATTATTTTTGGATATTTTTATCTGAAACATTTCTATTTCACATGTTAAAGCTCCTCACCAACAGCCAACTTTATCTATTAAGTTAAAGCCCCCAAATGTACCATTGCTTCTGGCATTCTGGGATTAGCACAGCCTGCATTCTGAAGAAATGCTGTGTTACTATTTCATTCTGCAGAGGTATGTGGAAGGCAGTAAAACATTTTGTTTTCTTGTATAAAATGTTAGATGTTTGGAAATTGTGCCCTTGGTCCGCAAGTATCAAAGAGGTGATGCTTACATTCATCAAGAGAGAGTAGGGGTGGCTGATCAATGGAAGAGAAGTGGCACTTGTTTTAACAGAGGCTGAGTGCCAATTCCCTTAAGCTCAGCGCAAGCTATATATTGTTATGGGAACAGTCACATTCCTTAAAGCTCATAGTCTTAAAATCCTGAGTAAGTTTGTCAATAACACATTTTAATTCATATGACAGAGGCCCTCAAACCAAACTTAATGGCATCATAGCAACCTTAATGAAGAAAGACTGGACTCAATTTGGCCAGCAGCTAAACCACACACAAGCAACACTAAGGACGGAACTCGGGAACTTCAGCTCCAAAGCTTTTTATTCTGTCTCCAAAACACTTGAGCTAAAAGAAATTCTCTCATAGCTATTGTACTGCATTAGGACTCCTAGTCACATACAGTACACTTGAGTAGCTATGACATACTATCCAGTAGAGGGCTGTAGTATATGAGTAGTAAAAGAGAGCAATATTACAGGCTCTGATTCAGCAAAGCATTTAAGCATATGCATAAGTTTCACTGACATCAAAGCTTAATTCTGCTAACTAGTCACAGCCTTAAACATGTGCCTAAGCACTTTGCATTGATTCAACATATACACCTACCCATGTTGACTCAGAAGCAAGGAATTAAGTCTGGGACATGATGTCCCATATGGTAATACTGCCACTAGACTGAGCTGAAAACTGAGCAGTCTAAAGGAACATCAAGTTAAGAAAAATTGCAGCAAACACTAGTTGTTTAATATTGGACTGATCCAGATTAACAACTGAAGAGCCTCTGCCAAAAACAGATCAACATCCCTTAAATTCCCATAAATAGAGCATGGGACCCAAATTCTTGGCTAATCTTGTTTATGTGCCATATTAATCCATCATAGGTAAGAAAAGAAATGGAAGAACTTTTACTTAGCTTTCCGTTTTAGACAGGAATTCCCAATACAGGTTTTAGCTGAGCTCACAGGATTTGAGGGTTACGGATTTTAAAAGATAAAGATAAATTATAACAGCCTATGCCTTCACTATAATTGGATCGAAACAGGGGAAAATAATCCTTTTAACCTCCAATTCCTACTGGCAGTAAAATATTTACCCACATACTCAGTGGTGCAATAAATAGCCACAATTTTATGCCCTGCTGGAAGTCCTTCCTCTAAAAAGCAGTTTTACTTCTGGGAACAGCATCCCCGGAGTCAGCCATACAGAACTGGTAACTCTACAATGTCATTCCTAGAAGTACAGGAACATGACAGCTGAGAATGGGATTTGATCATATTGCATCCACATAGGGGGAATGTTGTTGCAGAATATTTTGGAATAGTTGCAAGTTACCTTACCTACTCTAATATAAACCGGGTTGGCTTATAAACTGTCAAACATACATAATGAAAAACATACCCATCTTTCAACAAGGACAAAGGAATTTATTTCCTAAGGCCTATTATAATTCCAAATCTATTATTCTATTTAAACAAACGCTGTTACAGTGAGCTTTCCATGAAACCATTATTAAGTTAATAATATAATTAAATTTTGTCTGTTCAATGAAATTATATATTGGTGCTTTTTTCATAACAACATACTGTGCAGTGTTTATTTTGCTTAGCAACTGGATTTCATTTTAAAATAAGTGCATGGGAAAGAAAGAGTGAATCCTATTAATTACTTTTATATGATTTTTTTTGTTTATTTATAACAGATTATTTTTTCTGATATCCCCTAAAGAAAAAAGTTAAAAACAACTATCATCCCAATGAAAACTTAACACTAAAAAAGAAAGAGATAGATGTGCATATATTAAATCTCCTCAATTCACCAGACACTGTAATACAACATTAATACTGATCGTAATCTAAATGGCAGGTGGCAACAACAGAAAATGATAATTTATTGCAACAGGTCTGTATGTACAGGATAAGAGTCAGGAGCTACTGTTTTGCCAGTGGAAAAATGTGTGAATCTGTCAATGGTACTTAAAATGAATACCTAGCATAGAACTGGAATTCTCCTGACAGCATGTATGTTAACATTGTGAATGACAGAATTTACTGATAGATTTAGTATCCTGTCTTGTTGTGGTTGGGAAGGGGGGGGGGAGGGAGAACAGGGAAATTTCTCCCTTTCTTTTGGTGACACTGTTTTGTCATAAAGGGACAACATTTTCATCCTTTTTTATTCTGTGCTTCAAACATTTTCTGGTTATAATTCTCTCTCTCTCTCTCACACACACACACGTCTAGATTCTGAACACAATTAATCTTGTATAAATCTGAATAGACTATTGGCTTCATTGGAGTTCCTCCAGATTTACATTAGTACAGCTAAGATCAGACCTTGATCTTGTGTGATGTCAGTGACTAAAGGGTACACAACAGGCATTATATTCCATATTTGCATTCATGTAGCACTAGATTCTGCCATCCTTACTCAGGGTCAGTAGGAAATTTACTCTGAGTCCCATTGAAATCTATAGGCTATTTGATTAACAGAGTTCTACTCAATGTGAGTGGAAGTGGCAGAGCATGGTTCATAAAAGCTAGTGATATGGCAGGTTATATTTTTTAGGGACCACAAGAAAATAAACAAACAAACAAACCCTGTCAAAACATGAGCTGACATTCAGAAGATTGCTGCACAATACAAGCAACATCGCTTATTGCTTCAAAACAGAGCCTTAAAAATCTTTTTCATACCATTAAAATATTATTGCACTTGATTCTTCACTGCATTAAAATCACTTTAGAAAGTAATTGTTTAGCTCACCATGCTATCTATTGATATTTCTTTTTCTTTTCAAGAAAAGCAAAGGTAGCATTAAATTATTGTTGCACAGTATGTATCGCAAATGTTATTGAGCACAGAATGGAAAATGAGCTTGGTGAAAATAAATATATTCCACTCAGGAGACTCATATAAGTTTCACTTGATTATTCTACTTAAATTTACACAAATTCATCACCACATTGCTGTACTGTTAATTGTCTTGTTGTAAGACACAAAACTGATTTTTATTATACCCAGTTTGCTGGCAGTATTTTACAGCAGCTATCTTTCAGCGTAATATCTGAAGAGTACACTTACTGAACTCTGCTTTTTACTACTAGCAATAACATTACTATGGTATCTGTTTTGGTCTAACTCATTCAGAAATTCCAAACACAAGAGGTTTCATTTATCGTTTAGCTGATCATGACTTAGTAAGAATTGCAGAAAAACAAAATCGTCCATTCATTGTAAAATTAGGCTCCAATTTATGAGAGTTATATCTGCATAATTTTGTTCAGTGTCTGAACAGCCCTATATATATATATATGTTTTTCCAAGAGGGGAAAATAACTATGATACTATACACATTACTGTTTTCAATAAAAATCAAATTTTCCCTTTAGAATCTGAAATATCTCCATTGATTTCTGCCGTTACTTCAGATTGCAAGCATGGTACTCAGAGCAGAATTTGGCCATGAATATGTATAGCATCTTTCTAAGAGAGGTGTTTCACTTACCTAATTTAATATTTCACCAATATAGCTGGACTTTGTGGGGTAGGACTATGCATAGGCTGAACTATATGGAAAATTCCCAAACAGGTAGGCATACCATAAGCTGCAAGGTAACTATATTTAAGCAGATAAGATAATCTGTTTTCCAGAATGAAACAAGACATAACTAATGGAAGACACCTGGGCATTTTATGCAACCCTAATATAAACAAGCAAATACAAACATTGGTGAGGGCTATAGGCAGATTTAAGGGCCAATCAGTCCACAACTCCAACTGATGCCATGGGTGTAACAGAGTAGGATTTAGCCCACATTATTTAATCTGTTGCACCTAAAAGACAAAGATTTATTCTGGGGTCCGCTTTAGCTTCTTTGAACCACTTTGGTAGCTCAAAGCAGCAGCTGGTTTAACTGGCTTCTTGAAAAATCCTTGTATAAGGGAAATCCTCAGAGGACTGACTCCACCCCTTTCCTGTGTTCCCAGGAGAAAGGGGGTATTGTCAGCATGTCCCTACCCCCCAACATTCCCTTAGCAGCCAGAATGACTCCTGAGGCTACAGACAGCTGGGTGTAACTTAGAGCAACCCTGAGGCTATTCTAAATTACACTGGAGACAAGAATGGCCCCAGGCCACTCCCAGCTGTGGGGGACACAAAGGTGACTTGGAAGCATCTTTGTACCCTTCTCAGTATATCTCAAATGCAGCGGAAGAACTAGCTCAAGGGAAACAAACAAAAGAATACAGAAGCTAAATGGTCATAAATATTGACAATTTAATTGCCAGTGTCTCCTGCAGGAAATTGCTGTATAAAAGTGTGTTGCTTTCTTCCAAAGCCTTCATACTGTCAGAATACCCTATGCACACTATGGATAAATAGCTTGATTCTATTATGGTAAGGAGGTCTGCTTTAAGCTGGCCAAGCAAAAACTGCATCCTAGGACAAAGTGGATTCACAGCTCTGGTTCAGCACATGATTCTATTTCACCCAGTCCCCTAGCCTCACATAGCAAGTGAGTTATGATTTCCAGAATAGCTGCCAAGAGCGAGCCCAGCTTGATTTATAACAAAGGGGGATTTTAAAAGAAACTCATTCAGTTACAAGCAAAAATTGTGCAAGGTGCAAAGGGCTTCACACAGTTGTCAGTTACAGCTGATCATTCAAATGGAAGCAGACAGGATTATGGAAGCAAACAGCAGCTGAAGGCAAAGAGTTCAAGTCCCAGTTAAGAGGGGGCTTAATAGAGCCTATTTATCAGTTATTAAGAAACTATCCAGACATGACAAAGTGTGGATATTTGCTAGTGAAATGTATTCATGGTTTTAAGGATCCCTTAAATAGGATCTCAAGTTTTACAGTTATAGAAAAAACTGGACTTGCCATTATGGAAAGTTTTGGATTTAAAGCAGAAATAGAGGTGAGAACAAATATAGATGAAATAAGGTAAATTGCCAAGTACCCTGCGTGATAATATTGATATAGACGGGGTGAACTGGCTCTGAATTTTGAACACATTGAAGTTGAGGGTATTCATATTTAACATCTTGGTTTAAAACCATCTCTAATTGTTGGCTTGCATTGTCTCAATATTCTATATTTAGGTTATATATTACACTGTTTTGTACTAGTTACATATGCCCTCACTTCTTTAATGAAGGCATGTGTTATTTATTTACTTGTATTGGATACTTGTCATTTCATATTCACATGTGAAATCTGTTGTTGATAATTATATATTTCAATTACCTAAATTAATCAGAAATAAGAATATTAAAAAAGCCACAAGAAAATTAGGAAAAGGAAACGGCCTACATGACCCACCTGAGGGGTAGAGGGTAACAAGCAGGAACCTCAGTCAACAAGGACTTCAGGTCTCCTCTTCTCCTATATTCCATGCTTGAATAATAGGAGTATAGCAGTAGGAATACACTACCGACCATCTGACCAGGATAGTGATGGTGATTGTGCAATGCTCAGGGAGATCAGAGAGGCTACAAAAACAGAAAATCCAATAATAATGGGGGATTTCAACTATCCACATACTGACTGGCTACATGTCACCTCAGGACAGAATGTGGAGATAAAATCTCTAGACAACATTAATGACTGCTTCTTGGAGCAGCTAGTCCTAGAATGCACAAGGGGAGAGGCAATTTTAGTCCTAAGTGGACCAAGAGGCGAATACACCTGAACAGCTCAGTAATAGCTATCATAATGTAATTAAATTTAACATTATTGTAAGAGGGGAAATATCAAAATAGTATAAGTTTATCTAAATATCAAAAGAAACCCACCTGTGTAGCATTTAATTCAAAAAGGGGAACTGCACAAAAATGAGATAGTTACATGAAAATTAAAAGGAACAGTCACAGGAGAGAAATGCCTGCTGTCTGCATAGAAACTATTTAAAAACACCATAAAAGAGGCTCAAACTCAATGAAAATAAAAAAAAGCAGTGAGGACCCCCAAAAAATGCTACCACAGCTAAACAACAGAATAAAAAAGAAGTGGTTAGTGGCAAAAAGGCATCCTTTTAAAAATTCAAAGTCAAATCCTAGAGAGGAAAATACAAAGGAATGTAAACTCTGACAATTCAAGTGTAAAAAATTATGCAGGTCAAAAAAGAATTTGCGGAGCAACTAGAAAAAGACTCAAAAACTAACAGCAATTTTTTTTTCAAGTACATCAGAAGCAGGAAGTCCGTCAAACAATCAGTGGGGCTACTGGATCATAAAGGTGCTAATTGAGCACTCAAAGAAGAGAAGGCCATTGTGGAGAAGGAAAGGAATAGATAAGAAGAAAATGTCATAATGCCATGATATAAATCCATGGTACACCCACACCTTGAATAGTGCAAGCAGTTCTGGCTGGTCCTTCTCAAAAAATATATATTAGAACTGGAAAAAGGACAGAGAAGGATAACAAGGATGATGAGGGGCATAGAACATCTTCCAGAGGAGGAGAGATTAAAAAGTCTGGGACTATTCAGTTTAGAAAAGAGATGACTAAGGATGGATATAATAAAGGTCTATAGAATCATGAATGATGTAAAGTGAAAGTCTTATTTACCCTGTCACACAACAAAAGAACCAGAGCTTCTCCCACTGACATAGCTACCGCCTCTCACAGAGGCAGAGTTATTAAGCCCAGAGGAGAGCTCTCTCTCCCAGCGGCTCAGAGCGTCTTCACCAGAAGCACTACAGTGGCACACCTCTATCGGTGCAGCTATGCCACTGTAGCTGCTATAGTGTAGATAGACTCAGATGATGCAGTTTATAGTAGATAAAATACAGCAGGCCAGAATTCCTTCTGAGATTGTAACCTGGTTAGTCCATTATCTGATATTTAGCCGGATTGTTATCAGTGAGATGATGGGTCAAAGTATGCTCAAAACTGTACTGGTATAATTAAGATCTTGTGTCCATTAGAAGACTTGCATCTGTATAACAAAATCAGCTTAAAATCTATCAAGTCATACAGGTGCAAGCCGCTAATGTAGACATACTGAAACTTGTTTAAACCTTGCTTAAATCAATGTAGTTTAATTTTACCAAATCAAATTTACTGATTTAAAATAAACCAATTTAAACAAGGCTTGAGTGCATCTACATTAGGACTTTATGCAGGTGTAACTAGATTAATTTTAAAGAGATTTAGTTCCACCATTGCAAATTTTCTAATATGGATCAGACCTATGATATGGATTTAGCCCAATGTCCTTTGAGTCCTTATCACCTGACCATGTCAGTGACAATAATCCTGCTAAATAATATTTTGTAAGCACTACCTAGCATATCAGATAAAACTAAATTATCTCAGACAGCCTGCAAGACAGTAGGGCTGTATGCACGCTGTAAGAACAGAGCATGGACACTTCATCTGGAGGCACTTTTACCATTTTTCAGAGTCTTCAGCAACCATGCAGGGAAACTTAATTTTGCAAGATTAAATTTGGTAGTGACAACATAGTAATAGTGATCTTTCACCTAACCACCAACAAATTGGTGTCTTTAAATTGTTTGCTGGGATCTAGACTTATTTGTATTTTTGAAAAATACGTTTTGCAAACATGTGGTTGTGAGCTGTCAGTTCTGGTTACCATTGTTCCCCAAGCAATTAAATAGCTTCCTTTTCTCATTTGCTGACACAATGGGCCAATTTAATCCCTGGTGTAACTCTGTTGAAGGCTGTGGAGTTATACTAAGGACAAATTAACACAATGTGATATGCAAAAATATATTCTGTTGTGCTGGCTCGGAACAGTTAATGTATATCAGTTGATGTGTTGGGATAATTTACTGCTTAGTGGGCAATTTTAAGGAAAATTAAGTACCAATATATTGTAATACTAATGGACCACATAACAATTCTTTAAATTATATGTTTCCATGGATATTAATATCAAAATAGTATAAGTGTATGTAAATGACAAACAGTAATGACAAACAGTAACTGAAGAGACTGTTTCCATTATTAACTATTATATTAACTATTATAAACGGTGATTCATGAACATGAAATATAAGGTGGAAGATATGTTAAAATCAATCAACAGCAGATGGACAACATATTGAAATACAAACCAGCCTAATAAATCTGAAGGCCATTTTGTGTACAATTCTGTATACTACTATTAAGCGATGATGATATAATTTGTGGAGAAAGTGACTAGTGGACAAGGGAAAGAGAAATTGATTGACCCTGTAAAAATACCCCCTAAATACTTTTGTTTTTATTATTAGCCTTCAAAATATTATTGGAACACTCTTTATTTACTTATAAATAATGGCCACAAAATGCTGATTTACTGCAATTACAGTACAAATTCATGTGCTGCACTGTAATGATAATGGTTCAAAACACAAGAGAAATAGAATATGAAATATACAAGCTGATTTGCATGATCCATGTCCCTGGGATAACATATAATTGGCTATTATGAAATGGAGTAGGAATTATATCGCCCAAAACCAAGAGAACTGAACCAAATCTACCACAAGATAATATACATGCTTATTTGTTATCTTCACCCTAAAATCATTATAGGGAGGCAGCACAGACAGCAACGTGGAGAATTAAGGTTGCCCAATACTTTACAATCTAAGATTGTATCTTTGATTAAGTTTGCCAATTTTTGTGTGCTGTGTGTCCGTTAAGATAAAAAATTTTTTGAAAGTTTCAGCCAAAATGGTTCAGCCATTTCTGAGGACTAGGATAGGGCAAAATACTTTGCTTTTTCCATGTTAAAAAATTCTTGCAGCTGTTTTGCTGAGATGCTCTAACGTCTCCATGTTTTGGATCAGGGACTTGACATTTGGCAGTGTCTTGGGAGGATATCAGAAATGTGCCTCTTACCATGCCTGTGAAAATCTAACCAAGTTTGAACAAGTTTACAGTTTTTCAAAGGTTTATGTTCGCTCATGTTTCACAGAGACTTGTTAGAATTTGTCAGCAAAATTCTCTGAAGATTCCACCTGTACGGAGCATGCTTCATCCTCTCACAGCTTGTATGTGCTGACTGGACTGTGTATGGGCCATTCCCACAGAGCAACTAAGCATGCTGCAGCCCAAGTGTGACTGCTGCTCCTAGCTGTTGGAGGTCGTTAGGGTCTCAGGCTCAGGAACTGTGAACATGGACACAGTCTTCACTGTGCTCTCAACTGTCCCCCTACTGACACAAAGGCAGCGTGGAGGAGAAAACAGTCTGACTTGAATGCAGATGGGTGACAGGTGGTGGTTGGGGAAAGAGGATAGGACCAATTGGTTGGGGTAGAGGGCAGGAGCCATGGAGTGGGGACAGGACAGGAGCTAGGGAAACAAGAAGCAGGAAAGGAGAAATAAGGGTTTATAAACTCTCCAGAACCTGGAGTTGAACCCAGGAATGCTAAGTCTCAACATTCCTTTCCTGTCAGGAAATAACTGAAACCACTGGTAAGATGTGTCTCTCACCTTCCTGCCTGGTCCACATACTTCGTCTACTACTGCTTCTAGTTACTCCATTAGTTCAAACTGTACAGGTCTGTACTGTGGATCTAAAACTCCTAACTCTACTGATGAGCGGGGGTGTGGGGGGGGGGTGGCAGAGGGAGGGAGGGAGGAAGGGGGAAGAAAGGGTGTCAAATATGGCTCCACATGATGAAAATTGTAAGTTTTATAAAAATTTAGGACTTGACATCCCAAAAACTATATTGTTTGCACAGTAAGGAATGCCATATTAAGGTTCCTAAGCAAATATGTGTTCTCCATTTTCTGGGTACCCAACCTGAGACATTTGGGGTTTCAACTGCAACTGAGGTCAATCTTCTCTGGACATATAAAGTGTTATAAAATGACATGCACACTGAAAAATCAGTCCCTAGTCTTCTCAAACTGGGCCCTCAAAATTAGTTGAGACTTTGACAATTTTGGCTCCAATAACTGTACCTCAGTTCTGCATGGTCAAGTGGGGAGAATATATACTACCTCACTTAACAATGCTGTTGAGAAGGTTAATTAATTAGTGTTTTCAAAGAACTAAGATATTATTATGACAGCACCATAGAAAATCCCATAGGAAAATTGATAATTCTGTATTCAGTGTAGGATTTTGGATGATGTAAACAGGTAATGTCTGGGTCATGCATTGAATGATGAGGATAAAAAGAAATATTGAATAATTATCTATTTAGTGAACACTCATGGACCGAATGAGGCAGGGATCCTGTGGAAAAATTGTATTTGATCATGTATGAAAGAATGTATCATAATGCATATGCACGAAGAGGCCATATTAAAGTAGAATGGGAAACCTTAATTCTGGTATTTCCTAAGTTTTGAATACTTGACTTTCCAAGCTTCATGTTCATTTAACATGCTTTGTTAAAATTCTGCATCGCATATAATTCATGCTAGATAGCCCCAGCAAATATACCTTTGGGTGAAATCCAAGTAGATAATGCTTACACACACGTGTGAGCGCATGCTCGTACACACAGAGAGAAAAGAAAAAGGTATGTAACTACTGGGAGAATATTTCCTGGGAGAACTGGCACAATTTCCATATTATTTATGAGGAGCATCATACCAGAAAGATCCTCTTTTCAGTTACTAAACCCACCACACCATTGCAGATGGATAATCTTAAAAGCAGACTTTTCTCTCTCTATTCTGAAAAACAATAGCAATAAAGCTACAATATCTGGAAATGCCATGAGACAGGGACAGGATTATAGCATTATACAACAGAAAGGCAGTAAGGTAGGGATGCATTTGAAGGGTTTATAATTAGACATTTGTCAAATTAATGCTAAGATCCTGGGCAAAAGCATCATGAGACCTGGCCTAATTATTTCCTTTAGTTTTTGACAAGCTCTTACAAAATATTCTACTTATGGTACCATCAGATATTACTGTTCAGAGGCTCATCATTTTGGGACGATGGGGGAATGGCAAATGCCAATGCAATATTAACTTAATGTCTTTTGCACTGATAAAATCATCTTCTTGGTATCCCAAAGATAATCCCAGGAATAAAGTCATTGATTACAATTTGTGGGGGAGGGATCATCAGCCTTTATCCTAAGACACACTTGCAGTGGAATTAATGGGAAAAGGTATGCAGTGATTAATATTTAAATGCAACTAATTAAATTAAATGGAATAGCAAATTACAAGCAATTGTAAACCTTATGCTTTGACCTCATGCTTTATACCAAAACCAACTGATGATAGCTAAGTGGAAACCATTTGGTTTTTAATTATATTGCAGTAGGGAATATATTATTGTTCTAGGGCTTTTTCTGTCTATTCAAATTATAGTATAAAAACCAAAGCAGAATACAAGTGAGAAGAAAGGAACACTGTTTCTATATATTCTAAGGCTATGTCTATATTACCACTTATGTTGGTATTAACTTATGTTGCTCAGGGGTGTGAATAAGCCACCCCCCTGAGCGACATAAGTTACACTGACCTAGGCGCCGGTGTAGACAAGTGCTATGTTGGCAGGAGAGCTTTTGCTGCTTGTTGGGGACAGGACAGCGCTCTGATGTCTGAATGGGTACACTAGAGAGCTTACAGTGGTGCAGCTGTGTCGCTATAAACTCTCTAGTGTAGCCAGACCCAAACTCAGTTTGTGTTATTTGGACATGTGTAACCCATCTGCTTTTATACTATAGCATCTTACAATTCCCTTTATGTTTTTATATATATATGTTTGTGTGTGTGTGTGTGCGCGTGCGCATGCAGCAGTGGAGCACCCTTTACATTTATATATCTTATATTTATATACGTACGTGTGTGTGCGCGCGCGTGTGCATGCAGCAGCAGAGCACAGCTACAAGTAACAGAAAAACCCAGAAGAGGGAGTGTTGGTGATTACTCTGTGATTACTTGATGTCAGCCTAGAAGCCACCCCTAACAGAAAGCAATTCTACTTGTCTCCGAAATCCTCATCCAGGAGCTGGCCCAGAGCCTGAAGGAGAAAAGCTTTGGTGAAAGTTCACATCAGATTCAAGGATCAGAGGGGTAGCTGTGTTAGTCTGAATCTGTAAAAAGCAACAGAGGGTCCTGTGGCACCTTTGAGACTAACAGAAGTATTGGGAGCATAAGCTTTCATGGGTAAGAACCTCACTTCTTGCATCTGAAGAAGTGAGGTTCTTACCCACGAAAGCTTATGCTCCCAATACTTCTGTTAGTCTCAAAGGTGCCACAGGACCCTCTGTTGCTTTCATCAGATTCAAGTGGCTGATGGAAGGTGGAGAGGAAGGAGAATGTAACTGCTGTCATGGTTGCATCTTAAACCTGTCATAAATTGGGGTTATTCCAACCTTCACCCATTTGGGAAGCCCTTTACTAATATAATTTCTGGTCCACCATGGTATAGTTTAGGAACCTAGAGGGACCACTGGGAGAGGAGCTTTTGGTTACCTAGCCAGTGCAAATACACAATTCACTATTGATTAGGTACTTTAAATGGGATTTTTAATTAATGAGTAACTTAGTGAAATAAAGGTCTGTGAAAGTATTCACCTGATTCAGCAAAGCTTCCTGGGAAAGGATGGTGCTCAGGGAGTTACAACCCTATTGAAGTCCAGCAGATCTATTACTTGTGCTGATGTCTCAAACCTATAATATTTTGGCTACAGGCAAGACATCCTATCTAACCATTCAGGAGAACAAGCCAGCCATCAACAGGGGACTGATCGCTGCTAGTTAGAATGATTTACACAGACAATAACATTGTTAGGGGAAATGTAGCCTAAAATTATAGAACTTTCATTTACTATGCATATTTTACAGTGGCTAGCAGAATGGACCCCGAGCTGGTCCAGGCAAGTAGGCCATATCACAAAATAGTAAAGATCTTTATGCTTCTATACAATTTAAGTCTTACTGTAGAATACGTTCTTTACAAGAGGGTAAGGACTATCCCAACCAAGAGTTAATCATTGCAGATAGTTCCAACTAAAAAGTAAGTTGGCTCATCTAGTGAGCACTTAAGAAAAATGGAAAATATTGAGCTGAGACCTGCCTTCAGATACATGTGCATCACTCCTGTACCTTGTCTGCATTAGGAAAACATGTTTGCGTTTTTCTGTACAAGCACATTTGGTGACTTGCAGCAAACTGGGTAGGCATTCATTTATGTCTTCAGTTCTCAGGGACCATGCTACTTGTATTATCACTTTGCTATTGAAATATGTGAATGGATTCTTTTTTCACTTATTAAAGAGAAAGAATGAAATACAAATGCAGGTACATGAGAGCAGATTTGCTCATTAGGCACCACGGTCCAACATATGGGTTGACAATGATGCCCAATACATACGTTCTTGCAGCCCAGCGATTATTGGAACTGGTAAATATCAGTTTATTTGTCAGTTTTACATTCTCCCCACACTCAGCTGCCAGTCTGAGTCCAATCACATGGCAATAACTTGTCAACCACTACGCATATGGACCCAGACAGACACTGGTAACAGCAGTCCATGTGGTCAAAGTGGGAAGGGAAGGATTACTGCAGGGGTTGCCAAATTTTGGACTGTGGTGATGGGGACTCGGGTGAGCTGGAGATTTGTGCCTTCATGTGAACATGTTTTCTTTTAAAAATATTAATCGTGGCGATCATACAAACTTGGAAAACAAGAGTTGAAAATATCAGCCCTCATACAATTACATATTACATGGTACATATTACAATAAAAAGCTGTGCAGCTGGTGTAGAGAGTCCCTTAGCTCCCAATTCCTGCTGCTACCAAATCAGTTCCGCTGCTGTCTTCACTGCTGTGTCTGGATCCAGGGACTTTTTAAACAGACCCTGAGTGATCAGGCAACTCCCAGTCCAGCTCCTAGTTCATGGAACTAGTTTTCTCCTTTTCTGGGATTTAATGGACAAATGACCTGCAATGTTTCATTGGGTTTTTTAAAATAAACACGAAATATATATCACTGTAAGCAAACACAGAAGAAAATAAAATTAAACAAATTACACTAGTAAACAGAATGAGCTAATTATTTTGACGCCATGTTCAGAACCAAAATGTCTTTTAACAAATAGAGTGAGTCTGTTAGAATGCTACCATTGCCTTTTATATGGCTACTCAGTACACTGGTGTGATAAAAAAGAATTCTTTAAAGCTACACAAGTGTATTTGATTTCTTTTACCAAGAATTTCTTTGCTTGTACCATTAAAAAACCTGGGGCCCAGTCTTACTCCTACTGAAGTCTAGTTCCGCTGTCATTGAAATTCCTGTAAATCCAGAGTAACATTCCTGGGTCCAATTTATCCAATTTATGCAAAATCTCATAGGGGCCAGTCCCTATAGCCCCTGAATGAGGAAAATGCACGTCATTTGATCTCAGCAAAGTTACACCAGAGATACATCTGCACAACTGTGAGCCGCATAGGGTCCAAAGTTAGTGACTTCTATGAGAGCAAGATATGGCCTAGAAACTTTAAAACACTGTTTTTAATTGAAATCCTTCCTATAACTCAAAAATATTAAAGAGACATCATTGCTAGATCATACTAGGAAATTTTGCTAAGAAACTGAGTGATTGTCCATGAGAGATTAATTTTATTATATGACTGTGTTTTAATTTTTTCAGAAAGAGAAATCTAACAGTTTTTTAATGTAATAATCTCAAATTGAACAGATTACACTTAATCCTTTTGAACCTCTCTATTATCCCCACATGTCTGCGTAACTAATTGTCCACAATTAATTCTGAAGTAATAGAGAAACCTGATGAGAAAACATTTGGCAAACACTTGCATTTTAGTAACAATTCAGTTCCAATTGAACTGAATGGCAAAATACCTATTGACTTCAATGACAGCAAGACTGGAGTTTTACAGGGTATGTTTGCAGAGCAGAAAAAATCCCATGCTAGCGAATCTCAGAGTCCAGGTCAACTGACTCAGGCTCACGCTGTGGGGCTAAAAATAGCAGTGTAGACATTTCCACTCTAGCCATGATGAGAAAATGAAAAACCTAGAACAAGACGTACTTCTGTTGTAAATTGGCATCTCTCCATTGGATTCAGTGGAGACATTACACCAGATGAGGACCTGGCCCTTAGAATTTTGCACGACCACTTAGAGAAATTCACCTAAAGAACAGAGGACCAATAGATTTCCCCCTTTCACACTCCCACACAGAGCACAATTATTCAGGCTTTAGGAGTTCATTTCCTCCATAGTGACAATTACACTTAGCTTAATTTGCTTTTGCAGAGCTGACCTTTACTCTTACTTTCTTGAAAAATAGCAGGTACTGTTGAAGGATAAGTGGATTTTCACAAACTAGACTTGAGTCCTGTTGTGAGAACCCAGCCCATGCCCAAAGAAGGCCTTGAATGCAGTGTAGCCAGTTTGGGTCCCTGAAAGTCTGAAGGCTGAAGGTCATGGGGACCATGAAAGGGTTGTTTTTCCTTACATGTGAGAACTCTTTTCGCATCTTACATGAAGATAGTCCCAGCTAGAGCTGGTCAGAACCTTTGCTCCTCCCCCCCCTCCCCGAAAATATCAACATTTGTTTTTATTAAAAAACAATCCCTACCTCCCAATTTTTTATCCATAAATGAAAAATTTCCCAGTTTTGTTACCTTTTGGGGCCAAAAAATGTACAGTTTCCAGCCAAAAATTTGTGCCAAAAAATAAATCAAAACTCAATTCTCCATAGAAAAAAAATTCAGTGGAAATTGTTGACCAGCCCTTTTTCCAGATTATATGGACTTTGGGATCTGACTAAGGGATAAGAGAGACAGTAACATGCTGAATGGGGCTCTCAACAGCCCCATGTTAAATCTGTAGCACCACCAAACAGGAAGGAAGTTGGTGGAGTTTACCCTAGTGGCCTAGAACGGGGCACTGCTCAGCATAGTAGGGGTTCAAAACAGGTATCCAAAAGGCACATACATATATCTTGAACGATTGTGATGAAAAAATAACATTTAAACATTGTGTCTAGCTAATAAACCTTAAAATGTCCTAATTTTTTGGTTAGGAAGATGCCTTGAGCATGGCCTGTGTGGTTCAAAAGGAAGAATGTTTAAAGTTTTCTTAAATTCCTTAGTCGTCTGCTAATTTGCATTAAACTGCAGCTTCTTTATGACTTAGTCTTAATTCTAAGAATTACTAAACCCACCAAATCAGGGAACAGAAACAATTCCATGTGACTTATGACCAGTTAACTAACCAATATGATTAAATATTGAATATTGAATATTTGAATGAACTGGTAATCAACAATTCATAAAACAAACAAAAATAAGGGTCAAATACACTCAAACAACAACTGAATTCAAGAAAATCATGATCTGTTCGTGGACACCGGGGGCAGAAAGAAGGGCAAAATTTGTTGAATGAGTTATTTGCTATAGAGTATTTCTCTGCTCTTTGTAATGAGTAGCCAATTGCTTGCCACAGAGAGCACACACACACGCCTCTGGATTTCCTGTTGCCCTGCTAAGGATTGATACAGTGCAGCACTCTGTACTTCCAGATCTGTCATTGGCAGAAACTTTGACATGCTGAAAATATGTATTTGATAGTGAGCTTGACCTCACAGCACCTTTCAAATGTGACACCTCCAAAAGCAATAATTATCTTTTTGATTGAAAATACTTTGCAAAGAAGACATACTCTAGTTGTAGGAAAAGGCAAAAAGAGAGGAATGAGGAGTGATCCAGGAGCAGAATACCAACATGATTATAACAAGGAGTTCATAACTAATGGAAAGGTTTTCCCCGATAGGCAAGATTCTAAACTACACAAAACTAGTTCCAAAATATCTAAAAAAAAATACTGAACAGAAATATCCGCTATGCATCACTACAAAAGTACAGCTCTTCCACTACAGTACATTCTTGGAACAAACACAGATAATTTTATGGTTCACTCACACGTCACCATTGTGCGGTGGGCTCTCATTTGTAGGGCCATATTGTTACATAGCTGTGGGCTCTCATTTGTAGGGCCATATTGTTACATAGCTATACAGTGCTAGCTCTGTACGTTGTTATTTCATTGCTTGGGTGCTGTACGTAGTGGGAGTAAAAATACCAAAGAAATCCCCAAATCTGTGGTCCATAAGAATAGCACAAGTCTCAGAAACTAAAGAAAGTATGAATTTGTTACATTGAGGGGAGAGAATGATATAAAGAGAAGAAGCATTGATTTCCAGCTCAAGAATGATTAATTAGCACATAATTAATGTGGGTTAGCTTTTCTATACCTTATGTACATCCATATACTTTCAGCCTGAGTACGTTTTATTTTAGATTAAAGGAAACTAAACTAAATAATAAAACAAGGAAGAAGAAAAGTAAAGGCTCCAAGCGAGAGCACAGTGCATGTCTCTTGTATAGCAAACAGTTCCAGCTCTGCTTCACAAAATGGCAGAGGCTCTGCTGACTGTAGACTACTAGAAATTTAAATGTATAGTACACAGAAAACTGGATCTACATGTACAACACTATGCCTAAAACTGCTACGCCTAGTAGCATTTAAAAAAAAATCAAATGGACACCACTTTCAATTCACGATAATATTTGGCATTTCTATAGTGCTTTTACCTTCAAAGCATTTTACAGACAATTACAATATTTATTAAAAGAAAGTTTGTGCTTTATACTTGCTGGAAGCAGTGCCTGGAAGCCTGATGTTTGGCCCAGTGAGATCTTTTGGTGCCTGCTATAGGCTTTTCTATTACTAATTGCCATATGACTCTGGATTCTCAGTAAATTCGCTGTGCTCTCAGTAAACAAAACAGACTCTGCTTTAGGATGTGGCAGATTGGTCTTTCAGTCCATCACTGATACATCTCCTTTCACAAAAAGAAGAACAGGAGTACTTGTGGCACCTTAGAGACTAACAAATTTATTAGAGCATAAGCTTTCGTGGACTACAGCCCACGAAATACAGCATATGCATCCGAAGAAGTGGGCTGTAGTCCACGAAAGCTTATGCTCTAATAAATTTGTTAGTCTCTAAGGTGCCACAAGTACTCCTGTTCTTCTTTTTGCGGATACAGACTAACACGGCTGTTACTCTGAAACCTGTCATTTCCTTTCACATGCTCTAATACAGTCTTGCAGTCTCTCTCTCTCTCTCCCCCCTTTCTTTTTTACCTGCCCAAGTCTGGCTGATAGTATTGAAAGAAATAAACCTCTCTCAGCGACTCTGACTAGGTTTCTTCTGGTTCCCAGCATATGCCACACATGGGGTAAAATCCTGACCCTATTTAGATTATAAGCTTTTGGGGGCAGGTACCATCTCTTGTTCTATGTTTGTACAGTGCCTTGCATAATAGGTCCCCACATTTGGGTGGCCCCTAGGCACTACCATAATAAGCTTAATAGTAATAATATTGAAGTTAATGGGTGTTCTGCCACTGACTTCAATGAGGCCAGGATTTCACCCTTACTCTTTAAAAATGGATAAGCCCTCTTTCCAGCCTCTTTACACAACAATTGCAGAACATTTCTGCCCCATATTACTCTGTTCTTCTCTCTCCCCTGTTCCTCCCAGTGGAGGGGAGAATGTGCCTAATTTATCTATCAGAATTAGTACACGCTAGTGGATTAGACATGGATAAAGGGTTGTAGCTGTGTTTGATTCTCAGTGTTTTATACAATAGCACTGGATCATTTCATTTTGGATTAATTTCTTTTTCTTGCCTTATGATTTTGTCAGAGTTTGTTTATTTTTTGGTTCTTTTAGCTTCATAACACTTCAGCACAAATGAAAAATTTACAACAACTGAAAATATTGTCTAATGCTTACAGGTTCATTATACATTCAGACTTTTCTTGCACCTTTGCCATAAGGGCCAAGCAATTATCTCTGAAGTGTCTCTCATTTCCATTGACCCGAAGGACAAGATTTTGTAATCCCACAGGAAATCTCAGCAGGAAACATCTTTAACCTTCTGCTTCTACACCTTGAAGGATTTTCCTTGTTCCCACAGCCTTTGGGAACTTAGAGGTCAGCCATGGACGTAGCACTGCAAGTATTTAAGTATTTTCACCCTTTGAGTTTGTAGTAAAAAAAGAAGCCAAGATGACCGTTCAGATATAGAGTAGGGTTACCATATCTCAAATAAAAAAAGAGGACCCTCCACGGGCCCTGACCCTGCCTCTTTCCCCCACCCCTAGCCCCGCCCCAACTCTGCCCCTTCCCCACCCTAACTCCGCCCCCTCCTCCCTCCCACTCCCAGCCAGGGGGAAAGGGCTGCCCCAGTGCTACCGGCTTCAGGGTTTGCCGGGCAGCCCCCAGACCCTGCACCCCCAGCCGGCGCTTCCCCAGCGCAGCTGGAGCCCGGGAGGGGAAGCGCCCAGCCGGGGGCACAGGGTCTGGAGGCTGCCCGGCAAACCGTGAAGCCGGTAGCGCTCGGGCTTTGGGCAGCCCCTATGCCTCCGGACCCTGCACCCCCAGCCGGGCACTTCCCCTCCCGGGCTCCAGCGGCGCAGGGTCCGGAGGCACGGGGGCTGCCCGAAGCCGGTAGCGCTCGGGCAGCCCGGCTCTTAAACAGAGCCAAAGAGTCAGGGAGGAGCAGAGCCGCCATTTTCCCGGACATGTTCGGCTTTTTGGCAATTCCCCCCGGACGGGGGTTTGACTGCTGAAAAGCCGGACATGTCCAGGAAAAAGAGGACGTATGGTAACCCTAATATAGAGATTCTGTTAACTGTCCCTTTTAGCTGAATGTGATGCTTGTAGCACGTATTTCTTAACAAACAGAACTTAGATAAGCAGGGACAACACTGGTGAACTGAACAGTTCAGTGCTGTAACAAGAGATTGGCTGAAGGTAGCAAAGGGCAAAACTGAAACTGACCTGGACGTATTGGTCGATCACAAGTTGACTATGAGCTGCCAATATCATGTGGCCTTGAAAAAGGCTAATGCAATGCTAGGATGCATCAGAAGAGGTATTTCTAGTAGAGATAGGGAAGTGTTATTACCATTGTACAAGTCACTGCTGAGACCTAATCTGGAATACTGTGTGCAATTCTGGTCTCCCATGTTTAAGAAAAATTAATTCAAACTGGAACAGGTGCAGAGAAAGGCTACTAGGACGATCAGAAGAATGGTAAACCTACTTTACGAGAGGAGACTTAAGGAGATTGGCTTGTTTAGCCTCACAAAATGAAGGATGAGGGGAGATATGATTGTCCGCTATAAATACATCAGACAGATAAATACCAGGGAGAGAGAGGCATTAAGGGCCAATGCTGGCACAAGAACAAATGGATATAAACTGGCCATCAATAATTTAGTCTTGAAATTAGACAAAGGTTTCTAAACATCAGAGGAATGACATTCTGGAGCAACATTTCAAGGGGAGTAGTGGAGCAAGAAACCTAACTTGTTTTAAGACTGAGCTTGCTAAATTTATGGATGGGATGATGAGATTGCCTACAATGGCATATGGCCCATTTGCGACTGCTATTAGCAAATATCCCCAACGACTGAGTTGGGACACTAGATGGGGAGGGTTCTGAGTTGCTACAGAGAATTCTTACTGTAGTTCATTTTATCATCCATTGTATTATGTGCTGTTATGGTCAATTTATATGCTATTTCATATATAATCAATGTATGCTAAATAGATTTAAATTGTAGGATTATAGAAGTATAGGAATGATAAGTATTTAGGAGTGATGAGTGTGTATTAGGTATATAAGTAAAGCATGACTGAAATGCAAAGCCTGCAGACTGAGATCTAGATTTTAGTTTTAGCCATACTAGGCCATAGACTTAAGAATGCTTAGCATGAGTGAGTGACCTAGGAATAACCTATGCTCGTAAGGTCACAAGGTTACTACATAAGATGTGCCAATAGATGAGGTTACAGAAAAATGAATTGCAATAAACTGCAAATGTATTGTCTGAAACCAAAAGACACCTGATTGTAACATCTTTAAATGTCTGTCCTGACTGCAGAATACATGTCATGTGTAAATGCTAATGAGAATAAGAGAAATTACAAACAATCTATGAAAAACAGAGCACCCCAATATTCATAGAATGTGAAAGTACAGACAAGGGAAAGAAGGCTGACACCTTCATGCATATACATAAGATGTTAGGCGTGGTCAGAATTACAATATAAAAGAAGGTTCCCTGGTTGGGTAAGAGTGGGAAGATCCAAGGGACAACCCCACAGGAAACTTCAGCAGGAACCATCCCTCTAGTGATGATAGTCTATTGAGAGGTCCATCGAACCCTAGAATATTATTGAGGATGTGAGTATGACTAGTTATAATTATTGCATAGGCTTTATAGGATTTCTGTATGCATGGGTAATTGTATTATTGCTTTAATAAAACTTGTAGTACAGACAAGACTTTGTACTTGTGATTGTGTCTGTTGTCATTAGCCTTGGACTTTATTTGTTCCTAGAGCCTCCAAGTTTGAGAAAAGCACCAGAGGCCATTTCATTCTGTTGAGCTTGAAAGTGTACCAAACAGAGCCAAAACCATGGTGGTGTAATACAACATCACTAAATTCACTTTAAATAAAATAAAAAGCTACATTTCCCAGTTGTCTGGATGGTGGGTCTTGCCCACATGCTCTGGGTCTAACTGATCACCATATTTGGGATTGGGAAGGAATTTCCCCCCAAGTCCGATTGGCAGAGACCCTGGTGGTTTTTCCATCTTCCTCTACAGCGTGGGACATGGGTCACTTGCTGGTTTGAATTAGAGTAAATGGATTCTCTGTAACTTGAAGTCTTTAAATCAAGATTTGAGGACTTCAGTAACTGAGCCAGAAGTTATAGGCTACTACAGGAGTGAGTGGGTGAGAGTCTGACCAGCAACTTCAGGAGGTCAGATTAATTGATCATGATGATCCCTTCTGGCCTTAGAGTCTATGAAACTAAAACTCTATATTGTGCATCAATCACAGCAACTTCCCTCCTTTACCAATGCAGAACCCTTCATTGATCAGATATACTTAACTGTCCTACAGCCACAGCACAAGCAATAAAAGAATTCCTTAACCATCAATTTAGCTATAAACTAGACAAGGGATCGGCAACCTTTGGCACGCGGCCCACTAGGGAAAGCCACTGGCTGGCCAGGCCGGTTTGTTTACTGGCCGTGTCCGCAGATTCGGCCGATTGCAGCTCCCACTGGCCGCGATTCACCGTGCCAGGCCAATGGGGGTGGCGGGAAGGGGCGGCCAACACGACCCTCGGCCTGCGCCGCTTCCCGCAACCCCCATTGTCCTGGGACAGTGAATCGCGGCCAGTGGGAGCTGCAATCGGCCAAACCTGCGTACGCTGCAGATAAACAAAACGTCCCGTCCCGTCAGGGGCTTTACCTGACGGGCTGTATGCCAAAAGTTGCCGATCCCTGAACTAGACCATTCAACCCCATGCTTGCATTGCAATGTAACAATATTAATTTATCATATTTAAATTTGAAAGGGCAACAAGCCAATGGAGAGTAACTGAGCTTTCAAAGAGCAGCAAAGGTCTTTTTGAAGTT
This sequence comes from Trachemys scripta elegans, assembly GCF_013100865.1. Taxonomy (NCBI): domain Eukaryota; kingdom Metazoa; phylum Chordata; order Testudines; family Emydidae; genus Trachemys; species Trachemys scripta. Next base: position 43,632,638 of record NC_048308.1, read on the forward strand.
GGGCGTTTGATCTTGAGATATGCCAACATTTTGGTATTCTCTTTTACCCCAAATTCTCACCCCTGAAGATATAATAATCTGTACTATTCTTCCCTTCAGGAATGATATATCATGTATTACCTGACTAGGAACAGACACTCAGAGGGCCTCCTCACTACCATCATCAGCCAAATTTCTACTGTTCACCAAAAAAACCACCCCAACTCATGTGCCTCATTTTTCCTATCTGTGAAATGGGGATGATTTACTTACAGATGCAATACCAGGGGTGTTTTGACACTGAGATCCTCAGATGGAAGATGCCCTAGAAGTGCAAAGATTTATTTATTGTAAGTGAGGTTCTGGGCAGGTTAGATAGCTGGGAGGAAGCCAAGCTGGACTGGGTCTCGGGATCATAGTTAAGCAGTTTTACAAATCCCTCACTTTCATCAGCAGTAAACTGACTTGCTAATATTAAAAGTGAATACATCTCTCCAGCTTTTTATATAAGACATATATATTTATATAGTGTGTGTGTGTAGGTGTGGGTGTGCGCGCATATTGTATAAAAATGTATTGAAATTTTCTGCTTCTTTTATAAATATCTCTTTTTTGTAATCTATGAAATACCATTTAATCTGTGATATTTCTTTTCAGTCACCTTGCTTACTTATCTCTAAATTGGTTTACTCAGACTGTGTATCCTCTTTTGCATTTATCTACATTCCATTGCACCAGATATCATGGCTTCCTAAGAGTGATTACTCAACTGTAAAATAAAAAATGGTGATTATTATAGCAAGGAGACAATTACTTGGTCATAAATTAATGGGTAATCTGTCTTTTGCAGTATGCATTTGGTTATATGTTAGGTACATTTTGTTATAATTTATAGCAAGGTCTCTAAGCCCAAAAAGGAGAAAGAAAAGGAAAGTAATGTGAGGATTTGATAAAGCCATAGATATATTCCTTCTAAACACTTTCTGCCTTCAGTGGTCCTGTTAAGATTTTCACATTCTACATAGTCATCATGTGTTTATTTGCTTTTTTAAAAATTTATTTTGGTGCCCCTTTGAAAATGTTACATCCTTTGTATCTCAAAGGATGCTAGGCATGGTTTCCTAGGAAAGCATGAGGAAGTTACTGATCCATTCCTTTTTTGCTTGGTAGCCTTCTTTGTCTCTTCTCCATACTTCTGAATTGGCAGTGCTAGGACATTCAGATTTTCCTATGAGGTGATATTGAAAAAAAAACTTCTGTCTCTCTTTTTACTACTTTACATTCAATAGACAGATGGAAACAACTGCATCTGTTCTTTTAAAGTAAAACTTCTATGATCAAAATAAATGTCATCTCAAGAATTAACTATCTATTATGTGTTATACCACTTAACATGTCAGAAAGCTTCCCCAAAGTCACTGATATTTTGTTTAACTATCTCCTAAGAGAATGGAAAAGGCTCTCTTTAAATTTTGTAAGCCACCAAATGAAATCAGTGGACGGGCTGCAATTGACTTTGGATGCAGCTCTCTCTGACGGTCCTAATAACCAATACATATAAATATATCAAATTCAATCTCAAAATAACTTTTCAGTGGCAACTATCACCTCCAGCCCAAAGAAATATTCTTCTCAAACTGAGTGACAATGACTAGTCAAGGAATATGGATACCAGTTGCCAAACAACTAAGAATCAATGAACCAAACTGAATAAATCATTTGAGTCCATTTTTAAGCCTCCTTACAATTTTAATTCCGCTATTCACACGACGTAATATACGGCTAGACTGTTTTCAAGAGGTACTAACTGATTATTGAAGAAATACCAACTGTGGTATCATTTAAATCAGCCTCTATACCATATATTAATATATATATATAAATAAACACACATAGCTAACGTAACGCTGATATTTTAAAAGGAGCTCCAGATATGATCTTGGCAATTATAGGCTAGTAAGCCTAACTTCAGTACCAGGCAAACTGGTTGCAACTATAGCAAAAAACAGAATTATTAGACACATAGATGAACATGATATATTGGGGAAGAGTAAACACAGCTTTTGTAAAGAGAAATCATGCCTCACCAATCTTTCAGAATTCTTTGAGGATGTCAACATGCATGTGGATAAGGTTGATCCAGATGATACAATGTACTTGGACTTTCAGAAACCCTCTGACAAGGTTCCTCAGCAAAGGCTCTTAAGCAGAGTAAGCTGTCATGGGATAAGAGGGAAAGTCCTCTCATGGATCAGTAACTGGTTAAAAGAGAGGAAACAAAGGGTAGGTGTAAATCAGGTTCACAATGGAAATTGGTAAATAGTGGGGTCCCCCAAGGATCTGTACTTGAGACCTGTGTTGTCCAATATATTCATAAATGTGAAAAGGGGATGAAGAGTGAGGTGGCAAAGTTTGCAGATGATACAAAATTACTTAAGATAGTTAAGTCCAAAGTGAAGAGTTACAAAGGGATCTCACAAAATTGGGTGACTGGGTAACAAAATGACAGATGAAATTCAGTGTTTATAAGTGCAAAGTAATGCACATTGGAAACAATAATCCCAACAATATATACAAAATGAGGGGGTCTAAATTAACTGTTATCACTCAAGAAAGTGATCTTGGAGTCATCATGAATAGTTTTCTGAAAGCATATTCTCAGTGAGCAGTGGCAGTCAAAAAAGCTAACAGAGTGTTAGGAACCATTAGGAAAGGGATAGATAATAAGACAGACGATATAATGCCACTATATAAATCTGTGATGTAAATCCCACACCTTGAATACTGTGTGGAGTTCTGATTCCCCAATCTCAAAAAAAGATATATTAGAACTGGAAAATGGACAGAGAAGGGCAGCAAAAATAAATAGGGGTATGGAACAGCTTCTATATGAGGAGAGATTAAAAAGTCTGGAACTGTTTAGCTTAGAAAACATAAAATAAGAACTAGGGATCAGTAGAGGTCCCAGAAGCTGGGAATGGGTGACAGGGAATGGATCACTTGATGATTATCTGTTCTGTTCATTCCCTCTGGGGCACCTGGCATTGGCCATTGTTGGAAGTCAGGATACTGGGCTAAATGGACCTTTGGTGTGACCCAGTATGGCTGTTCTTATGTTCTTATGTAATTAAATTAATAGGCATAGGTTTAAAACAAACAAAAAGTACTTCTTCACACAATGCACAGCCAACCCATGGAACTTGTTGCCAGAGGATGTTGTGGAGGCTAAAAGCATAACTGAGTCCAAAAAAGAATTAGATACATTTATGGAGGATAGGTCCATCAATGGCTATTAGCTAAGATAGTAAGGATGCAACCCCATGCTCCAGGTGTCCCTAAGCCTCTGACTGCCAGAACCTGGGACTGGACGACAGGAAATGGATCACTCGATAGTTGCCCTGATCTGTTCAATCCCTCTAAAGCATCTGGCCCCTGTCAGAAGACAGGATACTGAGCTAAATGGACTATTAATCTGACCCAGTATGAATATTTTTATGTTTCCAAGAGGTGCTGATAGCTCCTTAAAGCCCTTCTAGATACTACAGAGATCATTTCAGCTAACATGCACTCAAATACAGGAGCAGATTCAGCAAAAGCACTGCGTCTGGCAGTGACCAAATGTGCAAAACCTTTCCCACCTTCTGCAAGCAGCAACCTATTGAGAACTAACTATCAGATGAATCTCTTGTGTGCGGCATCTCAAACTGCCACTGGTTCAGTGCTCCCTCACACCTCTAGCACATCAGTGACTACTACACTCAAAACGGGAAGGCTCCAATAGAGTCGTGTGTGTATTCTCCCCATTTGCGTCATCTGAATACAGTGGCAAAATTATCATTTAATTCAACTACTTCTCACCATGTTCTCTTGGAAGCCTTTGTAAGTTAATGTCTTTGGCTGTCAACAATACATTTAGCTGTTATTGTTCAATTTTTGTGGACTGATGCCGTCTGTTGCTATGACTATGTAAGATTTTTTTCTCAAAGCTTGTTAAAGACTCTTTAGGTACGATTGATCACTTGTTCCTTTCACAAAGAAAAGGGAATAAACTTTTATTCACAGAAAAATAAAATACTCACAACATAACTAACAGAACTGAGTATAGGGGATATTTGTGTTTTGATTTATGTGCAATGCACTAAGTCTTATGTTGGATCATGTAAATAGCTCCCCATGGAGCCATTACATTCTAAAATAACGTACCTTGCTTGACTTTTTGTCAATTTTCAAAATTAGAGGCTTAATGTGACTTTTCAGAATGAATATAGATTGCAGGTTGCTAATTTAAAGCATTCAGTGCTCCTCACTGTTAGGAACTTGGAAGGAAATTAGTCTGTGATTGAAAGTTTTACACTCAGAATCTGGCTTTTATCCCACACATCTTTGCAAACTAACCAGTTATCTGAGCCATTTCAGAACATGATGTTCTTTTTATTGCTAGATATGCAGTCATAACAATGTCACCATCTGAGTGTATATAAGCAATAATACATAAGGCATACTATTAGGCTGTTATAGTTGCATGCTTCAGGTGCATGTAAATAATGATGGGCAAACCTCATAAGACTCAGAGGCTCAATAATGGTAACTCTCTATATATTTGGATGCTTTCCAAAGCTTATATGAATTAACCACGCCTCTAAGGCTATGTCTACGCTAGCAGTGTGATTCCCAGCTTGTGCAGACATACTCACGCTAGTTCGATGAGAGCTAGGGCAAGTATGCATACGTGAGCTGAGAATCATTCCCCTAGCTTGTAGTATTGACGTAGCCTAAGTTTTCTTCACCGGGCCTTCCTAGCTGATATAGCACGTCAGCCTCCTTCTCTCCTGTTGCCTGTGTGCCTTGCTACCACTTTCTGGTTTGCAACCACCTTTGGTACTGAGCATTAAGAAGGTGCACCACTGTGCCTCAGTCTGCTCATCATTAGAGGGTGATTAGAGCCTTGGAAAATTCCATGTGGTAGGTGAGTCAGCCATGTCTGAGTTATCTGTGCTCAAATAACATTTTAGTTTTTCAAACAATGGGAAAATTACTGGATATTTTTTCACACTCTCAGAACTCAAAAATAGTTGAATACATTTTGCTGAAACTTTATAAACACACACTTTATTTTTTATTTATATTTGTGTATCGCCTTGGAGCTGAATTCAAGCCTGGAAAATTTCACCCCAATGTACTTTTTAGAAAATTGTGAACAGAAAGCAATGGATTAGAATGAAATCGCTGATGGAACCTCAATGGGAACACCAGCTAATAAGCAAACACTATAATGCTATAACCAACTGCATAGCACAAAAAAGATATTTGTGTTTGTAGTTTGTCCAGCCAGATGAATGATCCTATTTAATTTTAGAGGATCCAAACCCCAAAGCTGTTTCTGAATTGTTAAGCAACTTGGATTATGGCTCTGCTGCCTATTACCAAGTAAATTAATTACAAAAATAACACTGAACATTTAATAAAACATAAAATAGATTAGCAGTGAAATACACAATTGTTCTAGTGACTTGTTTTCAGCAACTCTTCCTCAGAATTTAAAAATAAATGTTATAACAATGCTGATTGCAGCATTCACCAATTTTCTAAAATAATGTAACGCTTTGTTATATAATTGTATAGAAGGAACCTGGAATTTATCATAATTTCGAGGACAACCACAACAATCTAGTATGGCGAATGTTTAATTGGAGTTAATATACATATTGGTGAGTTTATATTTGAATATTGAAAGCCAGGAAAAGTAAGGCTCATTAAATGTACTAGTCGTTGTTATACATAATGATCAGAGGGGGAGCACATGCTGTCTGCCCCCACCAATATTCCACAAACAGACTGAAGTGATGCAATATTTAATTCCTGTGTTCTGCTTTAAGTTGCCTTAACAAAGTAAATGCACCATTTGAAATGATCCTGTAATATTCTCCTCTCATCTCTTCTTATAAAAACATTAAGCCATTGTGGAGAGTCAGCTTATATTTTTACTGTGCAGAGCAAATGAGCCTACACATGCCTCCGGTATCCCATAAATTGACTATATAAAACCTTTAAAGGTTGAAACCAGGTGTTTAAATATGAAAGAATTATATGCAACAATGTCAGTTAGATATATTCATTCTAAGACATAAAATGCTCTAAAGTAATGTTTTATAATCTCTGCTTTATACTGCTAGATACTTTTCAAAGCTATCTGAACATTCACTGCTTGTAAGTGTTGTGTAACTATTTTGATCTAAAAGGGAGGAATCACTGTTTTCTAGTTCACAAATCCTTTAAGCAATGTTCTTGATGCATCAGTTCTCTTACTTCAGTCACAAATTTGCATTCATAAAGTGTCTGTTTAATTATTACTGTATGAACCCTACCAAAAAAACATAAATGGAATAGATCCCATCGTCCTTTTGAATAACTTAACCTATTACCTGGCTGAACCAAATTAATATTGGAGGGAAAGTGGAAGTCTGAACTCTTACACACACTTTTCCAGTGTCAGATTTTCTCATGACTATTTCATTGGCTACAGTAGCAAAAAAGGGTCATTGTGATATTCCGGAGCGCAAACTAGACCAGTGAGAGGCTGTCTACACTCCCCCCCCCGGCCCCACAACCATGGGAGCCTTACAATGCCTTGCTGCAGTTGCTCCCAGCTGGATTGCTCACAAACAGCCTTCCAGAATGCAAACCACACACTGAGCATCTGTGTGTAATTGTAATCCGCCAGCCACACTTTGGTTATACTCTGACTTTTACCAGCCTTTGTTATACTGCAGGGTGACCCCAAACACACTCCCAGTCCAGATTTCCCTCCAAAAGTATGTTCTATACTCAGGGCCGGCTCCAGGGTTTTGGCCGCCCCAAGCAGCCAAAACAAAACAAAACAAAACAAAAGCCGCGATCGCGATCTGTGGCAGCAATTCGGCAGGAGGTCCTTCACTCCCAGGCGGAGTGACGGACCCTCCACCGAATTGCCGCCAAATACCTGGACCTGCCGCCCCTCTCCGGAGCGGCCACCCCAAGCACCTGCTTGAGAAGCTGGTGCCTGGAGCCGGCCCTGTCTATACTTTCCAGCCTTCTCCTGGAAATTCCAACGATATTAGGGTTGTTGTTCCTTTACAGGAACAATACACAACAACTTGCCGCCTTAAATGGAGTTACTCAGGCAATTTAACTGAAGCACACTGGATCAGTTTCAATTACAGAATAAAACCATTTTATTTAACTACAAAGAGAGAGATTTTAAGTGAGTAGAAGTAATGAGGCATAAAAGTCAGAAATGGTTATGAGAAAAATAAAGATAAAACACTTCCTAGTTCCTAACTTAAACTATATTTGATTTAAGGTAAAGTCCTTACCACATCTTTCCATCAGCATTACTGACCAAGCTATTCAAGTCAGGACCCTTCCCCCAACGTCCAACGGCTGTTTCCTTTGTCTTCTTAGGTGCAAAAAGGGAGATGGATGGGAAGATGTGTGTTTTCCCCTCATTTTTATCTTTGAAACCCCATCATAAAGTTGCATTCACTGTAGTTTTCTTTCACCTGTGGGTGTTGAGATAGATTTTCTTTGTCTCCTTTCTTTTCCCTCTCACTGTCTGAGGACTTTGTTTACAGCTTATATGCAAACTGAGGTAACCACACAGCCTGTTGTTTAAGACCTACTTGACCAGTTGTGCTAATCGGGGCTATGCGAGTTTGAACGTGTCCATTTAACTATATGAGTCTGAATATGTGCCTTTAACATTAAATAGGGGGATTTCATAATTTTACCCACAATGGAGCTACATACATTGCACCATGATATTATTGACCAGCAGGTTATTAGTTTTCAAATGATACCTTACAAGGCATATTTTGCACAAAAATTATAGCAACAGTGTGTAGCAGGTGGGTATAGGGGCACAGTCATAGTCAAGTATCACTAAAATCTGCACACAATCTTCTATTCCCATAATTCATTTTTCTTATTTTTAAGTGAATGTAGCTTCCTTCTCCAATTATGACATATGAGTAAACTTTTATTTGGATAAAGGGAATGATTCTATAAGAGTGGCAGAGAATTTGGCCACTGGAAGAGAAGGAAAACTTGGCCATTTGTCACATAGGAGTCTGAAGGTTTGGCAAAGGGGACAGGAACAGGTTACATCACTCGTCATAAGACTTGCCTACTGACTCACAAGGGATGGCCTGTTGTGGGAAGTCATTGGTTATTATGAGTGATATTTAAGTCAACCATATTGAGAAACCATCAGCATTCCTCTCCCAGCATTTTGGAAATGGGATCCCAGAGTATGACTCTTTACTGCCTCCTCACACTGCAGGATTGCATAAGATCTGTGCCAGCTAATTCTGATGTGGTTGACTTCATTTTTTTCCTCCAGGTCAAATTAATGGGTTCCCAGAATGAGTTCTGGGGGTTGGCTTGTTCCCTTGAAGCCAGTCTTTCGTCACTTCATCCTCCAGGACAGGACTCCTTTATAACTTTCTGGCTCAGGAGTTTATGTAGAATGCTAGCAGGGGGTCAGTGGAGGACACATAACAGTGTTTTCAGATATTCCTGACTTAGTTTAAGCACCGCAGAAGGAACATTCTAGCACTTGTGTTACCACACAACAATGCTATAGGTGCGGTGCTAAATTCAATTGACTTTTTATGTGTTACTATAACATATAAAAGGGGTTTCCTGATTAAGGGTCTATATGCCAAGCTGCTGGACTTTTTTTTTAATATATCACATATAGAAATATTTTTCTAGGTTTTAGTTGTTGTTTGTTGATCAAAGCCTGTTTCAATAATGGAAATATTGATTGGCCTTTGCAAGATTCTATGGTACAAATGTGAGGAAAAGTGTTATTATTTATGTTTGTATCTTTTATGTTACAGAGATCTGAAATGACCCTTTTATCTCCATAAGAACCTTTGGCACTTGTTCGTCTGTCATGGGCAAGTACCATATAACACTGGGATCGCCTCCACCTATTTCATTCCTTCACTAAAACACGAGTAAGAGAGGTAAAGTAAACAGAGAGTCAGTTCCTAATGTTTGGGAGATGGGTTCAGCACAGGAAGCAAAGGAGGGAAGGGACAAAGAAGGCTATTTTCTTTCACTTCTCAAATCCCTCCTGAGAGGCCATTATACCAGTTAGAGATCATCCCCCAGCAGGTCCCCTATGTTGGAAGGATGATGAAGGGTGGTGGAGAGCTGATTATGCTGGCTTTATGATACTCTGGGATTCCCTACACTGTAAGTGAGAACCCAGCTGCCCAAATAGGACAGCTTTACGAAGTGGTACAAAGGAACCTTTGTTAGGGGCTGAGACTCTAGCTCACAGGATAATCTAAAGCATTGGTGTCTGATTGTCTCATTTGGTGTTCAGCATGCATTTGACAAAAAAAGTGCAAGTCAGTCTTACCAAAACAAATGTAAGTTACAATATAGCCAATATACCCTTAGCTGAGATAGAATACTAGCACCTTTTATCAGTGTATTTTAAACAAGAACAATTGAGAAAAGAAAGCTGCTGGTGGTGGCGCTGCTTTCAGGGTCTTTGGATGATAATAATAAAAATGATTATTTAACATTTGTTTTATTGTAGTGGCTAAAGATTGGATCCCATTGTGCTAGACACTCAACAAACATGTCATAAATATTGAACATGTATAACAATTGTTGATAAAAAGCAAGAGAATACTGGGACGATTTGAAGACATGCAAATCAGCTGATCCAGATGATATGCATCGTATGGGATTAAGGGAAATAGCTAACACACACACTATTTTTGGAAATTCGTGGACAATTGGGATAGTATGAGACAGGAGGAAAGCAAATGTACTAATTTCCAAAAAAGGGAAAGCAGAGTAACCCTGATAATTCCCACCCTGTACGTCTAACCTCCAGCCGTAGTGTAATATTGGAAACACAAACAGGCAGAAGAGGAAGGAACATCTGAGCAGTGGTGCCTGGTGATCTTAGACCTTTATAAGGCATAATGCCCCTCGTACTAGAGGGGAGCAAACTGAACAATGGGACTTGCTCAATATTGCAAAAAGCATAGACAGTCATGACAACACAACTTTGCAGGAGAAAGTAGGACCATGGCCCTGCCCCAGTACATAAATGCCCCACTGCAAGCAGTATCCAGGTATTGTTCAGCCCAGACATCCAATTCAAGGCTGCCTCTTTTTCAGGGCATTGGAGAGGAATAAGGTCTCCAAGCACCCAATCTGTCCAAAAACAGATGCCCTGTTGCGGTTATACATTTGTCTCAGAAAGTGACTGAATGAAGAACAACATGAAGCCTGGGTTTAAAAGGCATAAATCTTGCCAGACTAGAGCCCTTTGGTCAGAGGCCATGCAGAATGCAATAGATGCAATATATTTTGATTTTAGTAAAACCTTTGATAAAAAAATCTTAACTGAAAAATTGATTCCAACTGGTTTAGCAATTGACAGGTTGTGTGAGCATCTTTTCTCTTGTGTGCTTTTTTTTTTAAACACATTTTAAAAATAAATACTCTGAAAGAGAGAATTGAGTGCAAGACCGGGCTTGTCTACACTTACCGGAGGATTGATGCTGCGGTGATCGATGCATCGGTGGTCACTTTAGCGGGTCTAGTGAAGACCCACTAAATCGACCACTGATCGCTCTCCCGTTGACTCCTGTACTCCACCAGATCAAGAAGAGTAAGGGGAGACTATGGGAGAGCATCTCCCATCGATGTCGCGTAGTGTGGACCCTGTGGTAAGTAGATCTAAGCTACATCGATTTGAGTTACGCTATTCACATAACTCAAATTGCGTAGCTTAGATCAACTTTTCCCTTTAGTGTAGAGAAGGCCGCTCTCCCCGATTCTGATTTTCCCTCCTTTTCCATGACAGTCAATGTGAGAATGGAAGCTTTCAGTATGTGGGTGTGCCAGCGTGTCTCTCTCTCTGACCCTATCTTTCTCCCTTTGTTACTGCATGGTTAACGTGGAGTGTATATTTTGCTTTTTTGTTCTTCTTAAAAATTGCATAATGCTACTAGGAAGTGTGTGCTTTTCTGTGAGAGTATGTAGCTATAAAACAGAAGGAATATAATAATTGTAGAATGTGAGCATGCATGTAGGGACTTCCAATAGAGTAATTCTACTTGTCTTTGTTAATAATGTGAATCAGTTGATATGATTTAATTTAACAAGTCATTTGTTTTTTCACAGGATAACAGTCATGAAGGTTGTTTTCCTTTGCTTGGTTTTGTTAATACAGAAGAAACACTTTCTCCTTCCATAGGGCTGTTTGTTAATTATGAACAATTACTCACTAGGCTGAGAGTTTGTGCTACAGGATTTTGAAATATTATGATTAGGGGAAAAAGGAGCATAACATTTAATTGTTTTAGTATCTTTATTTAACACTTGCCAACATCCTCCACAGTAACTTGGTTTTGAATTGGATGTGATTCAAATAAACTGGAATAACAACAAGTATGCCAGGCTTAGGTCAGGCCCAATTTCTTTTTAAAGATGTTGGATAACGGTATTTCACTCTAAACCAAAATATGTTAAGCTGGAACAAGACCAGAATGATAGGCTGGGAGTGCCATTTTGCAGTTTAAGAACCCTATTCATCAATAACTGATAGAGCGCCACTTAAGGGGGGATTTTTGGCATTGTGTGACATAATTAGAGTGGAGTACAATGAGCATTCATTGAACAAGTTATATGATGATGACATTAATCAACATGGGGTATCTGGCATGCAATTAAAGAATATACAGGCTACAAGGATACAGGAATAGCAGGATTAGTGATGGTTGAATTTCAAAAGGTTTGAAGGTTCAAATCAGATAAGCCTCCTGAAGTTGGATGCTTATCAATAATTATTCAGACATAATAAGTGTGTACAACAGGGTTAGGAATCTTTTAGTGCTAGTCTTTTAAAAATGAGATGTGAGACGTGTCCTTCTCCTGATTGTGCATAATTTATAATTGAATAAAGAGCATTAATATTTCTGGCTGAGGAATAAAAACATTCAAGACATCGTTAGCAATAAGGAATTCCTTAACCACTGTTTGAGGCTGTGTGGAAAGCAGGATAGATGCTCAGCACTTCAGCAACTTATGCCATAATTCTCAATAGGGAAGGTCAAAACATGAGACATTAAGGGCCACTTTTTCAAATACTGGCACCTAAGCTATGTACAGAAAATGTGCAGGCAGATGTAAATAGGCTGTCAGATTATTTAAATTTACCATCTGGTGCTATTACAGATTCATTTCAAAGTCAGGTTTCTTTAGTTCTTGAGACATAGTTATTGTCAAATGTGAGGCGCTTCTTCCTAGGTGCTGAGCATATCATGAGTAAAATATGTTCTGGCTGGGTCTCACTCCCTTAGACTGCATATCAGTGAGAATCATTTTCTTAGACGCAGTTGCTATCTACAGGTTACCCCCTGCAAGCAAACTTTTCCTTAAAAAAATGCTACAGCATTACTTAGATGACTGCATACCTTGCCCATTCAATTCAGACTTCACTTGGTGTACACATATTTCCATTTCTCCAACTTTGGCCCAGTATGTTACATGGATGCAAAACCAGGGGTGTAGCTAAAAGCTGTAAAACACTGAGGGAGCTTTCCTGCTATGGGACAATAGATTATTATAGCAACGGCCTGGAATGTTTCACATCAGTAGTTATTTATAGCCTTAGTTACTAATATAAATAATGTATAATAATAAAATGTAGAGTAGTCAAGTGATCCACTGATCTATGAAAAAAATTGGATGTCCATGAGAGTGAAGGACAAAGAAGGAAGAATGGTCTAGTGGCTAGAGCATTGGACTGAGCCTAAGGAAACCTGAGTTCAATTCCTTGCTTATCCACAGACTTCCTGTAAAATGGGGTTAATACATCTTTACTTGCAGTGGTGTTGTGAAGATAAAATCAATGAAGGACAAGCTCAGATACTCTGTGATGAGATCCATATAAATACAAAGGTGAAGGGGTACTTCATAAGTGATAACCGTTACCATTTTCTCAGGAATGCCATACAAGGCATATTTCACAATTAAGTTTGCCATGATATTTAAATCTAATGTACTGTTAACTGGGTGGTCACTAAACTCCAAGGAAAAGTATTTAATCCTTTAATTCTTGGTCTTAATCAGCCCTGTGGGATAAAATGAACTCAGCAGTATCAGCACATGTATCGTACCAATACAATCACTAAGAGTATAGGGCTGCATTAGAAATGCGGCAAAAAACAACTCAGAAACGGATCACTGGGGAGGACAGACAGGCAGAGATAACAGATAAAAAGAATTACAACATCTTTTCCACTTAATATGACACATACAAACATGTAATTGTTTAGTAATTACTTGGCAATTGCCGTACAAAGAAAACCTTTACATTTTCCTATAGAAAATATGGTGGTAACTATGCTTGAAGTTGCCAAAGGCAGTACTGTCGCTTGTAGTGATTAGATTTCAGAATAATTGCTCAGTATAAATGACATCAATGATCAGATATAATCTTAAAATTAAATGGTACTATTTATGCAGTCACATGATCAATGCTTAATTATGCTTATTACTATATCAATATGTTCTGTACAGTAGTGCTTTCCATCCTATCATAAAATATATTAGTAGCCATCCCATTGAATCATCTGATAGGAGCAGCTCACAATCAATTTCTTTTTCTTCTTAATCCACTTTATACTCTTCTTAATCTGCCTAATCTCTGACCTTGGATGCTGAAAATCATTTAGGAATATGTTTTTTAAACATATTGGGAGTTTAATCCATTTCTAAAGCACCCCAGTGCTAACTCCAATGAGAGTTAGGTGCCTAGGTGTTTTTGAAAATTCCAGTAGGTGACTATCTACATGTTTAGGTACCTTAATACCTTTAAAAATTTGGCCCAATATAACTTAAAACTATGACTTCAGGAACTTGCACATTACATGCAAAATGTCAATGAGAGTTGCGAGCATTCAGTACCAATCTGAATCAGGCCATTTACAAAATGATAAGAAGTTTTCCTGAATTACATAAGGTTGCCCCTGTTAAAAAAGATGTCACAAATCAGTGGAGAAGTCCACATTGCTCTGAAGACTCGAAGGACTGAATAGCTGAACTATTTTGTTTAAAAATTTGCCTGTACTCTGAAATATGACTGCAAAAATGGAATCCTGGGGTTCCATAATGATTGTATCTAAATGGCTCCTCTCAGAGTTGCTCAGTGAACAAAGAATATGATGTTCTTTCTTTGTGCTAGCCCTTCAAACTCCCTATCAAACCTGAAAGTCTAGCTGGATACTTTCAACTTATGAACTGTCCACAGTTATAAAGATTTTGTAGGCCAGATGCTTTACCTCAGTTTATGCCCAGGGTTACATGTTTGCCATCATGGGGGGTGGCACAGATGTTGCACAGAATTGGAAGATAATGGATTGAACAGGTGGCTCTCCAATTAGAACTTAATTAACAATTTTGTTGATGATGCATGGGCCAAACTGAACTCAGTGTATTTCTTTCACAGGTGTATAGGCTCTGTAGGTAACAGTAGTAAAATATTTCTTCAACTACTGTAAGCAGCTGTGACCCCAAATACACACAGAGATCAGAACTGTTGAGTAAGATTATGTCATTTTTATATAGTCACTTTTCAACGTAGAACCACCATTCAAGGGTTTGGTTTTTTTTACTTTATCGGAGCTTGGCTGTAAACTCTCTAATTTGAAATGATAATGGATCAGGCTCCATTCACTTAAGTGTTATTGTTTGCAATTTAATGTTGACCTCTTAAATGTCACTTTCTTAAACTGGGCATCCTGTGTAATCTTCTACCTTTGATCTAGCCTTAACAGTGACTTTAAAAGGAAGGATTCTGTTCACTTTTTTATGACATGCAATGCTGGTTGCAGTGATACAGCGAATGGTTGGGTGCCTTGTGTACCTGTTTAAAATTTGGAGACATATTTTTGGATTCCTTCATAACTAGTGTCCATCAATAATTTTGAACAGAAGCAAAGGCCCCCACCCATGTCACATTTGCTGAATACACAACAGATGAGTTTGTATGGATTAATGGGATTTATATTACTGAAGGATTAGCAGATACCCCACTTTGTGTTTTTATTTTAAATGGATATTTTGTTCTCCCTCCATCCGTGTCAAAAAAAAAAAGCTCCTCTTCCCACATGCCTCTTTTCAAGTTTCTTACAAAAATTACTGCAAATGGAAGGATTAATGACCCTGGTTAGTGGTGAACAGTGGCAGTCACTACGTGAAGACATCTGGAGTGACAGTCTGTGCTGTGCTGGGTGCAGGGAAGGCAAAGGCTGTCCTGATTCTGGGATGCTCTGGGGACCAAAATGCTTCATAATAAAATGCCTCCCCCCCACACTCCCAGAAAAGATCTAGGCAGCCTGAGTCCTCACTCAGTTATAGCAACCCATCCTGGGACGCCTATGCACTGAACCTGAGCACCACCCAGAATGCTCATAGTGCTACACTCTATGAGCTCCTCCCAACTGCACCAGAGCTTGAGAGGGGCCTGCCTAAGGCTGCTCATGACAGTCCTATGCAGTATCTGCAATGGGAAATTTCTCCTAATGCTACGTGCAGAGCTTTTACACCCTCTGTATGCTGCCACAGTGGCATACAGAAGCTGTCACAGCAGTGACAATCCCACCCCTGTACTAGTTAGTATAATAGCAATGCACTGTTGTCTTCACACATCTTAGTCCTGGTTTACACTACAAATTAATGTCAGTATTACTGCACGGCTGAGGGGTATGGAAAATTCACACCCCGAGTGAATTTATACCGACCTAACTCCTGATATAGACAGTACTATACGAGGGGCTTCCCCCATCGACATAGCTATTGCCTCTCGGGGAGTACCTACACTGATGAGAGAACCTCTCCCGTTGGTGTACGTAGTGTCTTCACTAAGCACTACAGCAGCACAGCTGCAGCAGTGTAAGTGTAGACGAGCCATTAGGCTGTAATTTTGTGTTCTTAGGCCCTGCTCCTGTAAACACTCAATAGGCTAATTAGTCAGCAAAAGGTAACTGTGTTTGCAGGAGCAAAGGATAGATTGAAAACTCTCTGGGGCAGTGATCATGCCTTCCTTTGCGTTTGTATAGCATATAGCACAGCAGGGCCCCAGTGCTGAGTGAAGGCCCTGGATGATGATAATATAAATGATTATTTCACTTTTGTATCATGGTAGTGCCTAAAGATTGGATCCCATTGTGTTAGGCACTCAACAAACATGTCATAAATATTGAGCATTTATAACTTAAAATTTGGAACCCCAGTAAAATGAGATTGGAAAATACTTTTTGAAATTAAACAAATATTTTTAAGCCTAATAAAATCCTGTCAATATGATTCTATTTTACCCCTCTAGTGTAAAAGATATAAAGGTAAGGAGAAAGATTTATAGACAACAATAAAACATAATTAGGAATACTATAACAAAGGAACACAACTCCGAGGCAGAGACTGGATAGAAATACTAATGGTTTAATGCTCCTGCGCTGTCTGAGTCAGACTGTTTGCTGATGGGTTTATTTTTAAATGCAAGAGATTATTTGGATTCAATCCAAGCAGTGGAGGGCACCAGTTTTTGAGAAATGAGCAAATATTAGCTGTCTGGGAATTGAAGCAAAGGAACAAGTCACAGTGCTTCTAGCATATCCCTTTTGGTCTCTCTGCACCCCCATTCCTTGGCATGTATTGGAACAATATACATTTCAGATACGGAGTTTGATGGCTCCAGGCAATGAAATCTGAATTAAACAGCTCCTCACTTCCTTGTTTCTGTTTAACCAGGTATTCGTGAGTTGACTGTCTGTTCCCCTGAGTGTGTACTAAATCAAAACTATATTTTGATAACCAAAACACAGAGTATTCAGGAGATCATCATTTTAAAACCACAATTATCAGAGAATACAAATTGTTATTTAAAAAAACAAAACGGGAGAGAGAGAAATTTATTCCCCATACAGACGCAGCTGTGGAACTTCTCTCATATTTTAAAAAGTCACTTCAGCCATTAGAAAACTCTTGGGAAGAAGTCTAATGTTTACTTCTTTTATGACTGAATGTTCTGAATAGATTTCACTAATCAGGGATATAATGTGCATATTACTTTAAGGAAGTATTTTTTTAAAACAAAACCTACCTCTGTTTAAAAACTAACATTAAAAAAAGTCTGGGATTTTGTTTGTTTCTTACTTAATCGTATGTATTACTGAAAGCAGTACAGAAGTAAGGGTGGCAATAGGCCACTAAGTCTGTTGTGAAAGCCGATGTTGATATTTTAAAAAATAACTTTTCTTCTTATAACAATAATTCAACAAAAATGTGTTTTAGTCTTAATTTAAAAGCATCGAGAAAAGGTAAATTCATTGTAAATGGGGTTATAAATGTAGCATTTAAAATAGTGTTAAATATAAAAAAATGTGTTTTTAATTTATAAGTGGGGGTCCCACTCAGAGGCTTCCTGTGTGAAAGGGATCACCAGTACAAAAAGTTTGAGAACCACTGACTTAAATCAAGTACCCAATCTCACAATAAGCCATAGCTTCCAGGTTGACTGCCCATATGAGGCTCTTAACAGGATCAGGGCCTAAACTATTGCAGTAGCTACAATTTGTTCAACACACAAGGCCAAAGTGTAAACCTCTTCCCCACATGACTAGTCCCACTGATTTCAGGGACTAAGTCTTGTAACTCCTCACCAATGGGAAGAAGGAGTTCACACTCTGCCACACAGATTTTAGAATACCGTGCATGGGGTCTGACCTTCATTCACACTAACACCCCTTTACACTGCCAGAATGTGAATGAGAGTCAGGCCAGCATTGCTTACCCTAGTCACAAAGACTATGGTTAGGTCTACACTACCCGCCTGAATCGGTGGGTAGAAATCCATCTCTCGGGGATCAAATTATCGCGTCTCGTCGGGACGTGACAATCGATCCCCAAATCGACGCGCTTACTCCACCAGCGGAGGTAGGAGTAAGCGCCGTCGACGGGGAGCTGCGGAGGTCGATTTTGCTGCCGCCCTCACAGCGGGGTTAGTCGGCTCCGATACGTCGAATTCAGCTACGCTATTCACGTAGCTGAATTTGCGTATCTTAAATCGACCCCCCTCCCCCGTAGTGAAGACCTGCCCTATGTCTTTATTGCAGAGTTAACTCAGGTGATTAGTACTTCAGTCTGAGCACACAGGGTAGCCTAGCCTGGGTGTGAGCAGCCACACTTCAAAGCCTGACCTGAGAAACTGTGTTCTCACTGGTACTGCACTCTCATGTGTCACTGGGATTTTGGTTCTTTGTGCTACAGTAAACTGAGCTGTACTGATTCTTTCCCAGTGAATTGCCGGAGAACTCGTCTGTCTCATAGGCTCATGGACTTTAAGGCCAGAAGGGACCATCATGGTCATCTAGCTCATGCACATTGCAGGCCACAGAGCCTCACCCACCCATTCCTGTAATAGATCCATAACCTCTGGCTAAGTTACTGAAGTCATAATTTAAAGACCTCAAGTTACAGAGACTCTACCATTGTCCTTCTAGGCACACAACTAGCCCGGGTTGAAAACACCAACCTTCAGGTTTCGTGTTTGGAGGGGAGAAGGTTACAGGCAACACCCAAGAAAGAGCCCAATTAACTCTGTAGTGAAAACACACCCATAGAAGCCCTTCATGGGGGCTCTGTAGGGTTGGAGATCCATGGAGCTATAAGGGGCACACTGGAGCAAGGAAGCACTAGTTTCCTCTGGAGTCTCCTCCTCTGAGACCTGACAGACAACTAGGACAGCTCAGGCTCCACAGAACTGTAGAGGCGTAGGGTGGCGGGGTAGAGCAGAGTTGCTAGATGGTTTTTCCACGCCAACAAGAAAAACATACTAGTTAATATGGTCCAAGGCCTATATATTCTAAAGCAGGGGTCGGCAACCTTTCAGAAGTGGTGTGCTGAGTCTTCATTTATTCACTCTAATTTAAGGTTTTGCGTGCTGGTAATACATTTTAACCTTTTTAGAAAGTCTCTTTCTATAAGTCTATAATATATAGCTAAACTATTGTTGTATGTGAAGTAAATAAGGTTTTTAAAATGTTTAAGAAGCTTCATTTAAATTTAAATTAAAATGCAGAGCCCCCCGACTGGTGGCCAGGACCCGGGCAGTGTGAGTGCCACTGAAAATCAGCTCACGTGCCACCTTCGGCCTGCATGCCATAGGTTGCCTACCCCTGTTCTAAAGCATCTACTAGCTGAGTTTCTGGGTGCCCAGTTTGTGATTTTCACTGATGCTGAGCATCCAGGGTCCCAGCTGACTTCAATGGGAATTGTTGCTACTCAGCAACTCTGAAAATCAGCCCTGGCTGCAGGGCTGGATTTACACCTTATGTGCCCCTAGACACAGAATCTTCAGCACCCCACCCCCCACCTACAGCTGACCTTTCCATAAAAAATCCAGCCCTGCCTAGCTGTCTCAAGTTGGGCACCCAAAAATCTGGGCACCCACAGGTCTGTATTAGCTCCTCCAGTTCAGTCTGGCCATACATCTTCTCAACAAGTACGATAAGCTGACTTAATGCTTTTTCAGCATCAACTTTTCTAGCTATCAAAGAATTTGGGGGATATGCAGGGAGCTCTGTACCATAATAGAAACAGCTTGGGCAGTACAGAATAAAATGTCATCCCTGCTATCATTGTACATGATGTATTCAATTATTGTTACTTTTTCCCTGATATCCTCAGTCAAATTCCATCTAATAGAATGAGTTAGTGAAGTAAAGTATAATCTTTACTTAGGTGGATTTTGCTGAAAGCTTTTCAAATTTTCAATGAGTTATTAAAGTGAATGCAAAAAACTGTCTCTAGTATCAGCAGGCTAGTATGTGATGCGGAAACAAAGGTTAAAAAGATAGTGGACTAGGCTTCTCTAAGATGAAAGGCACCAGTTTTCTCTCTTAGTGTTGAATAAAATGTCAATCCTATAAGGACGTACAGATCAGGAAGAGGAGACGCATCAGAGTTTTGTCTTCTCTGTTAATATTAAATAATGTGTTGTGAGTTACTGGGAAGTGCAGTAGTGTAGCAGATCTGTCGTTTACAGTTGATTGTAGTAACTTCAGTAAGATGCTCAAAGATAATTGGGAGACTTTTTTTTATTTGGACTAAGGACTAGAGTGGGTCAAAATTTTTCCATGCAAATATATTTTGGCAGAAAATGGTTTTATGACAAAAGGGAGATTTGCCCCAATAGTACGGTTGTCATAAAATAGGTTTGTTTTTTCAATTAAAATCTGGAAAATATTGATGAAAATGGAAAAATATTCTTTTTGGTAAAAATTTTGCACACACAAAAGTAATGTCCTGACTCCCTCTACTAAGGTCACTGGATGCTTTGAGATATTTGCACAGTTAAAATAAGAAAGAGAAAAGAAAGGCACATTCATGGGACAGTAAGTGATCCTTTTGTCTGGTTTCTGAATATTCACACTCGCATTGAACATGGATTTCTACTATTTCTTGGTTTGAGAGCTCCTTCCTACCTCCCCTCTCCCCCACAGCTAATTTGCCTACCCCTAGGTAGAAAGTCATTTAATGGAATAAACCTAAACCTATCTTTGAAATAAAACAATGATACAGGTGTTCTGCTGTTACAGGATGAAAGAGTGGATTTCAGATAAGACCATACAACTGGGAGGAAAAAGGAAATAGAATTTAAGGAAGAAAAGAAACATGACAAAAACGATCTCTGTGGAGAAAAAAAATCTATCATTTAATCTACAGTAGGTGTTATGGGAAACCAGAGAAATAAATCTGGTTCATCTGTTCTTTTCCTAAAAGTCTCCATCAATCCTTTGAAAGATGATAGAAGTCATGATTATTTTAAATGAAAAATAACTTAGCTTGAGAATACACATACTATCAACCAGGATATCTTCCCCTAGTATTCCATACAGAACCAAGAAAATCCTGAAAGCTATTTAATAAATTATATTCTCCAATATAAAGAGGTCTGGGTAAGACAGAAGGCAGGAAAGAAAGGGGAGCCAGGGCAGGGCGGGGCAGGGGGGGTAAGAGTGCCAGAGCAATTTTATTATTCAATAGTATCTGGAAAATATAGGAGGGAACTTATTACAACTGCAGATGCAACCCCCTGATGCTCCTCTCTCCAACTCCCTTCCCACCTATAGTGAGAGGAATAAAACTGCTGAAAAGACTGCAGAAAGAACTTGAGGAAAGGGGGTTGCTTGACTACTTAGACAGGAAAGGTTAATGTGTAGAATGTCTTCATACCCTCCATACAATCTTTGCATAACCCATGGGCAACATGGGAGAGGCCAGGGATTGTCATTCTGGGTTTCCCTCTCTTTTGCAGGCTTAGCATCAGCAGTTCTTATATAGTCTAGTGTTGGACTGTGAATCACTACTCAGCAGATGGGTTTAACAAATTGTTAGTAAGGCAAAAACACTCACAAAGTAATGATCAGTTACTAACAAGTCAGAAGCTTATCGGGATGGACTCACACACAGTCACCTTCAGCACCAGACAATATACAGCTTCAGCTTCCCTTTATTGGTTTTGACTATTTACAATTTTTGGGTTCCTTTCTTATGCATATCTATGAGTTTTATTTTTATATTAATTCTGCTTCCCTGTCAGTAAAAGTTTTGTGCTAATTCAAATGTTGTTTCTAGCTTTCTGGTTACTTTACAGAGTGCAGGTGATAACAGCTGCCATGCCATCATTACTGGATGGTGGACCAAAAATGAGGACTGAGGATTAGGGAACTACATTATGAGTTAAGGTCCACAGTGGTCTGGCTCAGGGATCCCTAACCACTATACAAATATCTGGCCTTGTGCTATAGTACTACCACTGGTGTAGCACTCATAAAAGAATGTCAGGATTATATTTACTGTCTGGGTGATATTTACCTGCACCCTGTGCCTTTAATGTTGTGCCCGGCCCTTAAGTGTCCCTTAAGTCCCTCTGGCCATTCGGATAACATCTCCGGTTCAGCTTCAACTAGCTGTTCTTCATCCATGAGCCGATCTTGTCCAAGCACTGGACCATCTTGGCTATAGTGAAAGAGTTGTATGTGGTGAAGCTTAAGTAGTGCTATGTGTCCTCTGCATACTGCAGGTACTGTACACTCAGGCTGATATCTTACTAGTTCTCCTGATGGGAACATGTAGATGTTGAGTGGGACCAGAAAGAGAATTGATCCTTGTGGGACTCAGTAAGTGAAAGGTTTGGTGATGGAGGTGCAATTTCTTAGCACTGCCCTTTGGGAGTAACCCTTCAGGAAGGACTTCTAATGCATTCCCCTGGACCTCTGCCACCTCTCAAGTGAGACAGCAGTGTCTCATGGTTGAGTGTCAAACACTGTAGGAAAATGAGAATAGATGTGTGCCCTCCATCCACTGAAAGCAGGAGATCATCCAACTAATACTGTTGATATTTCTAAATCTCTTTATCATCATCCAATCCCCAGTCTTGTCCAGACACTGAGAAACTGAGAAATTAGGTCATAACATTTGTCCAAGCAGACTATCTTCGGATTATTTCCTCAGTGATCCTTTCACCTTTCCTACTGATGATGGTCTTACTGTCGTACTACTCACTAACCCACTCTGAATTACTTTCAATCTATAGCACCTGGATTAGCCTAAACACGTAATACATTTATGAAGAGAAAACAGTACTGGACGTAGACCACTACTTCCCAAGGTAGCACTGTGTCATCTCTAATGAGATGAACAAGGAGTCCGGTGGCACCTTAAAGACTAACAGATTTATTTGGGCATAAGCTATCGTGAGTAAAAGCTTATGCTCAAATAAATCTGTTAGCCTTTAAGGTGCCACCGGACTCCTTGTTGTTTTTGTGGATACAGACTAACACGGCTACTCCCTGATACTATCTCTAATGAGGAAACTCTTATTCAGCACTTGCCATCAGGTTCTCTATTCCCACCCCACACCGCAAAATATTTTAGAAAATAAATACCTTGCCAATATGAAATAATTGAGAAAATTAATCTGTTCTTCCACATTTACAAAGGTTGAACGCTTCATGACAGTTTAGTTTGCCCTGCAATAATATTCAAGTCAGTTTCTGCTTATCTCAGTTCTACATGAGGTTTGCACCCTTAATAGCATTCAAATTACCGAACATGTCAATAATACATTTTCATTTTTCACACAACCAGGGGGCAATCATCTCTTTAATACCTGAGCAAAATGTGCATTATTTTTACCTTTATACTCTATTTCCATGTGTTGTGCTCTTTAAATATGCTTGGGTTGCACATATAAATATTTGAATGTTCTAAAATTCCATCTGACAGAGGTCTCTAAGAAATTGATATTTGTTTTTTCAAGCCATGTGAAGTTTTCCTCTATTAGTGGTACATAAGAGGTTTGCCAAAGCAGGCTATTTTAGGCCTTAAGATACTGGAGGATAGATCCTCAGCTACTGTAAATCAGCTCAAGTGACTTCAATTCAGTAAGGCCTGTTTTCTCCAGCTGAGAATCCAGCCCTGAGTGTTTTGTATGTCTTTCATTATCTCTAAGTAAAACACATAAAAGCAGCCCTGAACTCTGAGGCACGAACAAATACAAAGAGATTTCAAAGACTGTCTGCTTGCAGTAGTTTCCATCAAGTTATATTCAGCTTACAGTCACCCAACTTTCTGTTTCCAGGCAAACCAAGCACTGTATTAAGTTATTTCACATTTTGTTCTCTCGTGTAGTCTCATGGGAAAGATTTCTCTCATTTTTGCAAAGGTAACAAGGGACAGCAATTATACAATCTTATTCCAGCACACTTCACTACAGTACAAATAGGACACTCGTTCGAATGAGCAGACAACACCGAGCAGCCACAATTTCAGTTCATTTTAAGCTAACAAAGCTTTTGTAAGAGAAGAAATAACTAATCAACTGCATTAAATAAAAATATGCAGTGCAATTTTCTGGGGTTATATGCATAAATTAATACACTGCTAATAATCTATTTGTGCAATTACAAAAATGCCAAGCAAGATATTGAGAAGGATAAAAAACTGATGCTAATATTCAATATGATCTTATGTGATCCAGTAGATTAAGGCACTTTGAATAATGCCCCATTCCCGGTCATGAATGATTTTTTTAAAAACTGGTGTGGCAAACAGTCCTCGCATTCTAAGGCAAACATTTTATACAATCCTTTGCCACAATTTAAGGTTATGTTTAGTTATTCGCTCAGTAAACACATCCAGACAGAGTATATGTATTTTCCTTGCTGGCGAGACTGAGCACATTTTCTTTGTATAATGCCTATCTGCTAACTGCATTCTAGGCATTTCACAGAAACGTAACACAAAACAATAAAACAGATTAAGAGGCAAGTGTCTAATTCATAATAGGCCCTGGCACATAATCCTTTGATTGAATGGACATAGAAACTGAACTACCCTCTCAACTCTAGAATTCATCTCTCTAGGTCAGGATGGAGGCATATAAATGAAACACTGTGGAGAAACTTACACTGCCGCTATCTGTGCTATATCTTTTATGGTGATCAGTACAAGACCTACCTTTCCAGTGTAGTCCTAGCTGCACCTTTCACAAAAACTAGGTTCACTTTCAACCCAAACATAAACATAAAAATGGTCACATCTTTGCAACACAAAGTAATGTGTAAATTCTACCAACAGTCACCAGAGTGGATACCTATACAGTGATCTACAAAAAACATGTTTTCATGCATTTAAAGGTCAAATGGAATGGGAAATAAAACAGTGGCAAAATATACTACTCTACTTTCACTCTATCTGGCTTCTCTAGCCATCTCTCCAAGTCAGCAATATTTACACATGATATAGAGGCTACTGATATTAAGACTATGGATTAGTTATTAACAAAAAAATCATTTGAATATATTTAGATAATTCATACTACTGTTCACCACAAGGGATCTTCCTAGTGTCATCCATTTACCTAGTGAATTATGCCAAACAACTATACAAACAGTTACACAGTTCCAGGAAGCTCTGAACAGACTTTGCTATGGATGATTTCCCTTATATTTACAGTCTTCATAGTCTCTGGAAGACAATCACCCAGTATAATTTTATAGCTCTGAAGACTACCCAACCACACTTTTCTCAGACTTTAACTGGAAAAACAGACCAAAATAAAATGCATTTAATAAAATAGCAATATTTAACTATTCAGAATTCATCCAAATCATAATGGTGTAGAGTGATCGCTTTGTGAAAAGTGTTCACCCACAGGTGATGTGGTGTTTTTGTCTTTTATCATTTTCCTGTGTCAGTTTATTCAAGAGCGTGCAGTGACTGTTAATGGGTCACTTCACCTTGAATGGTCCCTTGAAATAAGTGTTAACTACTTATGCTAAATAATCTGTTCCGCCTTTTATTTAGCTGTGGCACTCTGAGGTTTCACTACCGAGTTAGGTCAACATAAAGCATCTTATGTCAATCTAACTGCGTTAGTGTCTATGCTACAGCACTGCTCCCGCCGATGTAAGTGCCCTACTACATTGACATAATAACTCCACCTTCCCGAGAGGCGTAAGGCTTATGTCAGTGCAGTGTCCACGTAGACACCACAGGTTATTTACATCAGCCGCTGGCTAAAATTCTTGTCAATTTCACAGCTCCTTGCTGGCATCCTGAAATTGACAAGAAAGGCTGGTAGGTTCCCTGCTGTGAGCCCGGTGCCTGGCTCACAGCTCCGGCTGTGAGCTGAGGCAGGTGGGGGGCTCCAGCTAAAGCTCGGTTGCTCCCAACTATCTGCTCCCAGCGGGCTGCTGCCCAGGTTCCCTGCTCAATCTCAAAGTTGTAGATACTCAGATTCCATAGTGTCTCAGCTGCCACCAGGATTTGTTCAGTACAAGAACCTATATAAAAGTTCTTGCAAAAAAAGTGAGTAAATTCAAATAATGAATCAATGCAAGGAAGGAGTGAATCTGCTAAAAGACATTCCATGAGCAGAAAAGAGGCTACATTCATTTACTAATTCATTCAAGTCCAATAGTAATTTAACCTTTCTTCTCTACACATTGCTCTTGGTAAAATGTCAGCATTGAAATAGTGTCAACATTGTTCTCTGTTATTATGATAAATTTAAGAAGACTTTTATTCCATTTGGAGCCCACATGTTGGTAGAGCATCCCCTCTTTATTTATTGTACAAATACTATGAGTTTGATCATCCCCAAACTTTCAACTGGTCCACAAGGAACTTTCTTCCTTGCTCTACACCCCTTTACTGGGCCCAGGCCCAGTTCCTTTGGGATCACCAGGCACTGTTCCATGCCGATACACTTATGGACACTTAGGCCCTGAGCATAGGACTCTGTCCTTTGGCTTCAGTGGGCACTGGATCATGCTGTACCTACCCCAGAATCAGAAGGGGCCATGATCGAATCCTGAAAACACTTATTCACACAAATAGCCCTTATTCATGTAAGTGGTCTCACTGTAGCTAAAAAAAACTACTTGTTTAACTAAGAATATGGAAGTTTGGGTCTATAGTGAACCCTGATATAGTGTAACTCCATGACTAGTGAAACACAGTGAAAGCCGTAAATGGTTTCAGTGTTGGTGATAAATCTCCTCTTGTGAGGTTTTCCTGTTTAAAAAAAAAAATAGGTTTGATTATAAGTGGTTTCCACAAGACTGATTTCACTATCCATGTAGTGTAAAGTAGAGTAGCATATCAGTGTAATATCTGATGCAGCCATTCCCTATCTGGGGAAATTTTGGCTTGGCCTGGGGATGAACTTAATGATGTAGAAACTCTGTTCCACCTCTAATTTCTATGACATGTCAATTAGTGGGTGGCAAAGTCAAGGGTAAAAGCATATGGGGAAGTAGCTAAGAGAAGTGTCAAGTGCCTGAGTTTTAAAAGAGTTTTGGGAGCACAGTATACATGAAACTTATTCCTTTGGGCAAATTATAACTCTGCTCATATTAGAAGTATTTCCCCACTTGCATAGCTTAAGTGGAGCTCCAGGATACAATGGACTGTCAGGCTAACAGATTTTGCATAAATGATTTTTGTTTAAACTGCAAGGAAAGCTGAGATGTGCAAACTAAATGAGGTAACATAGGGACCTACTTGTAAATGTCTAAATCATGGACAATACCATAGCTAACAGCTCTTTCTGTGTACATTGTAAGAGACCTAGATTATCAAACAGTTTATTTAAAATCAGAGTTGCTGACACCCAAGCTCATTGCCTGTCAATTCAGAGATGGAAACACATACAGGACTGGTTTGGGGTTTTACAGTCAGATTTATTTGCTTATAGAGCCTCCGCCAATGAACTTGTCAAATCAGTAAAATCAAATAAAAATCAATATAAAAACAACAAATCATAAAGAAAAAATGTCTATACTGAATTATTATGGCATAAGATCCATAATGGATCATATAAAATGAGATTTCCCTTTCTTTTACCTCTGTGGCATTAATTCTGGTCTTATGGGGACTGGCTAGTACAGAGGATTGGTGATGAAATACAGATTGGCAATGGGGAAAGAGCTTTTAATCTGTAGGATGCCAATTAAATTGAGCCCCAGCAGTAGTGAATGAAAGTTGTTAGCGCCTGTCTCTGGCATTATATAGCAAACAGGCTGGTGGTCTCGGTCCAGTTTTTACCGGATATGTTTCCACATTAAAGAAAAAAAAAATCATCAACACAACTGAAACTAACCTGTGGCTCCAACAGCATTGAATGGGCATAGAAACTTCCATGTGTTAGCTCTTATTCTTAGAACTGGCCCCTCTCAGTCAAAACTAAGGCCTATTTGAGGCAGGTGATGGTATGAGGAAGCTTATGTTGCCGTGTTCAACTGGTGTGGATAAATGATGGACTTCAGTCCCCAGGGCTTGTACATTCAGAAGCGCTACATTCATTTACAGAATGTAAGGATGGTACTTGTTTCTTTTTGCCTTTTGTTAAGCAACTGTGTAATGTTTTTTGGCATTTCCTGCTCTGATGGATACACATGTCCATATTGTTCTGAATCTTCAGCTGTTCAACAGGCTTCTTAGGAGACTACAATCAAAAAGCTATTTTCCGTGGCTACAAGCTCCAGAGTGGCTGCACAAACAGCCATAGGAACCTTGAAAAGGTAAGCAGAGAATGTTGTAATTTAATACTTAATGAGGGGGACATTTTGACCCAAGGTACAAAACAGGAATTACCAAAATGCACTTACACAACTTTGCAAGGGAACTCTACCACAACAATGAGCAACAATATTCACTGGAGTAGATACATGCAATGTATCATTCAAATGAGCATTCACACTGAGCACTGGCAAATGGAGATACAGCAGTAATGCATTCAAGGAAACAATCCCAGGAATGGAAAAATGTGATTGTTAGGGATGGAAAAAGAGGCTCTTTTATCAGGAGACCATTGGGCTACCCGAGAACACCATACATTCACAGAAATAATGGTTCTGTCTGCAACCTCATTTTCTAGATATGCTAAAACTAGACCAGTCTTGGCAGGTGCTATATCTTTTATATGTTTAAAGCTCCATAAAAATATTCACACATTAGCATTACAATGTCAGGTATTTTTGGTACCTTTAAGGTCGTGCAACACTGGGCACTGATCTTTGCCTGATTTCTTATGGTCACAGACTCATTCTTAGAATAATAGTGCAAATATTTAGAAAGGGCAAAATCCTGATCCCCTTGAAATTAATGGCAAAACTCCCATTGACTTCAATGGGACAAGGAGTTGGCCCAAAGTGCATACCAATTTCAACCATTCAGGAGCTTGAATGACATGAAATTCGTCAATCCAATCCTATGCTGCACTTCCCGTTAACACAAATGTCAGCTTATTGTGGTCCGTACTCTGAGAGTTATACTTGGTGTGGCCGGAAGCAGTAGAGATACCCTTAGGGAAGAGGAAATCTCGGCTGGGAGCAGCTGAGGCAGTGTTCCATGTGCTCCCCCTTTCACCTCCAGGGGGTGGGGGCTGCTGCTTTGTTCCCCCCCATTCTCCATGTTCACAGCTTGGGAAAGTGAGGGGGTAGGGAAGTCACGTGCTGCATCTGGGGTTCAGGTTCTAGGGCTTGTCCCACCCATTGCTGCTGCCATTGGTTGTGTGTGGTGGGGGAGGGGGAAGTGTGACAGAGCTATGTGATGGGCTTCCATACTGTGAGGTTTGGAGGGGAGCAATTCTTTGCTTCCCAGGCTGGATAGCTGCTGCCAATTCCCGTCTCAGCCTGACCCTTAATCTAGTATTTGGGGGGCTAGGTTGATCCCCAGTTTTGGGCTCTGGAAGGGATTTTTTACCTTGGGGCAAAATTAGCAAACTACTGTGTGGGATTTTTCACCCACCGGCATCCAGGAGGTCTGAGGTGGGGAGGGAGGGGGTTAAATGTTGATGGTCACAACTTTGACAGATTCCAGTGCAGTTGGTGGGTTACGAAGAGTCCAGCTGAGGGCCCTACAACCCAGTGTGCTGCATCGGATTGGTCCTGGGCACTCACATGGCATGGTGAGTGGGTATGCCGCCATACCTGGCACAGTTCATTACTCCTCTCCTGCCTCTGGTGTGGAGAAAGGGAGAGGGTCAGGGGTTGGGAATCTAGTCAGGGCAGTTTGACAGGCCATAGGTATAGAGGGGGCATGGCCCTCACACTTCAGCTTTGTAGTACATCCCGCGCCATTAGTGTCAGCTGAGAGCCATGCTGGAACAACCATGCTACGTACTATGCCCGCAGCAATGCCAGACTATGTGAAGTATGTGCACACCAAGCATGAATATTATGAGAACTAGAGCTGACCAAAAAATGGAAATCCCAACTCATGAAAAATGTTGCATTTTAACCTTTTAATCACAAATCAGGAAAAAAAAAGTCAAAAAATGTGAAATTTCGCACAGAAGGGATTTCCAGAAAAAGTCTGTCTCAGGAGAACTGAAAGAACGTTTTGTTTATCAGCTGCCTGATAGAGAACTGGGGCGCTCAGCTTCCCTGCCTTCCCACACCCCCAGCCCTGCTGCAGCTCCCCACCAGCCTGGCTGCTGGAGAAGCCACCAGGCTGCAGGGGAGGCAAGAACAAACAGCTCAGCCTCCGCATCTCAGCCTTCCCTCACTGGAAGGCTCTTGTCAATTTTGCTTTCTCCCAGCAGGCAGAAAGAGAAATTGACAGGAGCTTTCCAACCCGGCAGTGGGGGAGCTGTCATTTTCATGTTCCTGATGGAAAATGGAAATTTTCACTTTCGAAAAAAGGACAGTTTCCTTTGGGAAACCATTCTGATGGGAAATTCCCAGCCAACTCTAATTAAAACTGCTTCTCCTCACTAAGTGGCATCCTAGAAGCATGCAGCAGTGCAGAAAGTAAAGGATTCATAATGATGAGGGGAAGTGGAGGAAGAGAAAAGTAGGGGGCATAGCTGTGATTCTGGCACTCCCACCTTTCACCTCTGGAACCTGGCCTTGTTTCTTGCTGAGGATTCTGGTGATTTAAATCGGCATGCGCGTACTCAGTAATTAGAAGCTTTTGTGGGGTGTGCCTAGAACAAAATGGCAACCAAATAATTTCTCCCAGGAAGGCCAGCAAATCAACTTACTTGAACCCTGTTTGAAAGTACTCTGAGCATCTAAAATTAAATTCTCATGTAAAACGTAGCATTCTTAGTGTGCATATATAGTCACAAGTTTTAGATCTCATGAGGTCACCTCTTGGTTTCTTCTGTTCCAAAACATTCAGGACTAGAGCCAAAATCTGTCCTCATTTACAACCTAACTCTCCCTTTGACTTCACAAAAGGGTATAACCATGGGTAGAATTGGCCCTAATCTTGTATTTTTTGGACTAGAGGAAACCAAGAAATGATCTCATTGACATATTAAAAATTCGAACAGGAACAGATGGGATAAATGCTTACATACCAAAACTATTTGAACCTTTACAAAAATGCCAGTAGCAGTGAATGTGAACTGAAGCTAAGGAAAGCTTGAATAGCCTATGGGATTTTTTGCTGAATATATGGTTACAAAAATAGCTAGTATTCCATTTCCATTGAAAAAAAGAACCAGTTTAATTTGTTTTAAAAATTGGACAAGTATTATATATGGAGCAAACTAGCACAACGTCAGCACAACAGATTGATAGCACAGAAGGTTAATGTCTTCAGTTTATCCACAGAACAGTTACAACTGTGCAAGCTTTTCCACACCCACTAGCCATTATGCTTCTGACAATTCTAGGAGTCAGAAACCTAGCTTATATCCCCCATTCAATCCTTGACTGGTTTGACCTGAGAGCATCTAAAGAGGGGGTCTTTTAGTGCCAGTTATTGGGGAAAATTTTGAGAAATGGACACTTGCAAACTGTGATCAACTTTTCAATCTTGAGTTGTTAAAGTAAGACATGAAAATATTTAGGAACCAAAATAAAGTATGAACACTGGTTCCTCTTCTGTATTCCATACCTAAAAATCTTTAAGTAAAACAATGTTGCTGAGTGCTATTCCAAGGATTACATCTAATTAAAAGGAAACATTAAAAATATAAAATTCAACAGCTAAAATGACTGTTTATTATGACACACCCATGGACTGGAGTTTCTTCATGTGCAAAATTCAAACAATCTTAACTCTGCTCCTGTAGAAGTTAGCAAGAGAGGTACAAAGCAAATCATAAAGTGACAGAGACAAGCATTTCATAGCAAGAAAAGTTACACAGGCTGAAACTGAGGTAGTTAAATAGCTGCTTACACAGAGAGAATAAAACGGCCTCTATATTATGTGCTGTTATCAAACAGCAATAGCACATAATATAGAGATTGCACACAATTTTAAACCAATTAGCATTACGATATCTTGAGTAAACAAATCATGAAAACACCTGTAATCTCTCTAGCTAATGTTTAAGAAAAGGAAAGAAAGAGAAAAAACTAATGCAAACCTTAAATCCATCTTGTGCCCTGTGCACAAGATCCAGTGGGCTATAACAGCAGTAGCCTCATGGGAAAAGAGGATGGCAAGGATTAACTCCAAGGAATCTGGATCCATCTCTGCACTCTGTTACAAAGGCTCCAGAAGGGCTACAGATCCTGTACAAAACTGTTTAGTGTATTGTGTATAAAGTGAGCTAGACAAAGCAGCCAAAATTAAGGCTTTAAATGCCAAAATCCTCAATCCTAAATTAGGAACTGCAGAAATAATACTTATGCATTAGAATACTAGAAGCAATGTTCTGTACAAATCGTTTTTTGTTTGTTTGTTTGTTTTTTAATAAAATAACTCTGGGTTGGAGTCCACCCCTATCATGCAGAGCAGTGGCTCTCAACCTTTCCAGACTACTGTATCTCTTTCAGGAGTCTGATTTGTCTTACGTACCCCCAAGTTTCACCTCACTTAAAAACTACTTGCTTACAAAATCAGACCTAAAAATACAAAAGTATCATAGCACACTATTACTGAAAAATTGCTTATTTTCTCATTTTTAACATATCATTATAAAATAAATCAATTGGAATATAAATATTGTAAATACATGTCAGTGTATAGTATACAGAGCAGTATAAACAAGTCAGTGTCTATATGAAATTTTAGTTTGTACTGACTGCACTAGTGCTTTTTATGTAGCCTATTGTAAAACTAGGCAAATATCTAGATGAGTTGACGTACCCCCTGGAAGACCTCTGCGTACCCCGAGGGGGACATGTACCCCTGGTTGAGAACCACTGATGCAGAGAACTAAGAAGTGAGATTAGGCAGGAACTGAAAAGTTATTTTGGTGTTTACAAAGTAGTGTACTAATTAACAGAACCAAAAATGTGTTTGCAATTCCCACAATAATGCATCAGAGAAGACTTTTTGTTGAAACCAAAATTTTGATTTTCCCCCACCTTTTCTCCATTTTCCTTTTCACCAATGACAGCAATAAAATGAATGTCCATAGTTTTTTTTTCCTCTTTCTGGTTCTCCCCTTCCTTTTGCCACTCTAACTTCTCAAAACTACCTCAATTTTGGAAAAGCTACACAGCAGTAAATGGAAACACTGTATCTTTGTCATTCTGTAGCTTTTCCAAACATGAGATATTTTTGAAAATTTAGAGAGGGAAAAAGAAAGAAAGAAAGAAAGAAAGAAAGAGTGTGATGGCAGGGGGCTGAATGGAGTGATGGACTTAAATAACCCTGGACATTATTCTTTTTATTGCATTTATTAGCAAAAATGGAACATAAAAGTTTAAAAAGGGAGAGAAAGATAAAAACAAATCCAAAATTTAGAAAACTTTACCGATTGCAAAAAAAACCCCAAAATGAAACAAACAAAAAATAAATTAAAAATAAAATTTGTATTTAGTTTTGAAATTTCCCATAAAAATGTTGCTGAAATTGAAATTTTCCTGAGGAAAAAAAATAGTTTTCAATGAAATCCCACTTTTTTCAAGGAAACTTTTTTTGTCAAAATTTTTTGATCATCTCTAGTTATATACACCACTGGAAAATTCATCTTGGATTAAACACAAAAGTAAAGTATATACTCTTGCAAAGGACAGAACAATTATAGAACACTAACAAAAGAGAAACCTTACCACATATAGTGCTACAGAAAGACTAATAATTTTACAGCTCTTAAACCATCAGAAATCTTGCAAAACTTCAAATGTAAGAAAAACGTCAAATCTGCTACCAATTTAACCAATCAAAAGACTACTACTAAGATAAACATGCCACAAGGAAAGCTTAACCCCTTCGCTTCTGAAATGAAAATATAAAATTCCTATATTATGTATAGCTTAAATTTTATTTCAGGAAATATTGGGCCAGATTCTGCTATAAATTACATAGTGAAGCAACTCCAGATTTCTACTGGAGCCGAACCCGTTCCATTCTGTCTAAATGCAAGACAGAATGTAGCTATATTTCTTTCTGTTTTAACTGGCATCTTCAAAATAGCACAATTATTATTCTGATAAAACAATACAGATTGCTTTCATTTTTAGAAAAAACCCCAAAGACATGTACATTGGAAACCAAGAAAAATGAAGAACTATTTGCCTGCTATCTGCTAATAATCTGGGAATTCATACTCCCAGTAGTTTCGCTCAACAATTACAGCACTAATTTTTTTTTGCATTTTGAAACCCCCTCTTTTTTCCTGATATAAATTTAATTTCAAAACACCATTTCATGCTTCATTATCCCTGAATCAGAGTTGTCTATGGCCTTTTGATTCATTTGTGAATGTTATGTTATGTAGGTAAGAGTAAGATCCTAAGCAGTTAGGTCATGTAGTTACTAATTTTCAAAATATCATAAAAAATTAGTTTCAGGAAGAACAATTGTACCAACAGACATGAAAATAAAGCAGTTTTGCAATGGTGGAGGAAGAGCTAAAAATGGCAATTTAAAATGCTTAGAGATACTCATAAGCAAGTTTGTTGTTCTCTAAGCTATGAGGTGAAAAACTGGAATACCATCTGCATAGAGGACCATTTTGCTTTGCCAAGGGCTACTCCCCACCATTCTATCTAGAAGTTATGATTATGGTACTTATATTGTAGCAAAGTTATTCTTCCCACTAGGAATGTGTTCCATTAGATATTCTAGTTCGATGTCTTTAAATGTATTTAAAAAGTGCCCAATCCTGCAAAGTCCTCCTGCCCGTTGGGGTCGATGGGTCTGTGTGTGGGCTCAGGCACCCCTCTGCCTGGAGCACTGTGCAGGACAGTGGCCAAAGATAGGTACTCTGCTATTTACTGACTAGAATCAACATAATGAAATAAAGTACCCCCCAAAAAATCTATGGGCTTTCTAGTTCCTTCCAGCGGGAACTATATACATATAACTGTTCATAGGTACATAATAGAAAACCAGGAACAGTGGCAAGGAGCAGACACTTCTAATCTGGCTCCTGTGCAATATTGTGAGGAGGCCTGTTTACAGGTATACTATGGCAGGAGCCAAAGTGGGACATTATGGGACATCATTTAGGAATCAGGAGTGTAGCCCATATATTTTTGTAGGTATCCAATGAGTCAGTGTGCTTCACACATATTATTCCTAATAGAAAGACAGTGCCCAAGGGTGCCATGCCAGGGCTGTTCTTGGGCAGAATATGGGTGCATATTAATGGTTTCTCTGCAGTGCACAGATATACTAGTTTGGTGGGCTATGAGAACTGCTCTCAAGCGCCAGCAAGAACTAGGCACACAGAGTTGGAAATATAACCTCTTCATTATTGTTTATGTTCTTTAGAAGTGCCATTCTGTATATTCAGTGTCATTATAATAAAGAATATCTTCAGTATATGTAAGTGAGCACTTGTTTTACATTTAATAAAATAGCTAATTTGTGTTTAACTGAATATGGATTATTAAAAAGCAGTAATATTCTTAAAATGGTACAAATGATCTGATGCATTTGTACTGTCACAGGCACAGTTCTTGGTTTTTATATAAGAAGGTAGGGTAAGAATCATAGTTCCACTCTAAGCTTTTTTTGATTCCAAGGATGTGTCCATTGTAATGGGGAGCTCCTACTTTCTCTGAGAGTCTAGAACTCCCTGTAGCAAAGGCATGGTCCATTCATATACTAGGAAGGGTAATGTCAACTTTGACCTTGGGCCCATGTCTTTTGGGACATGCGGTAAAATAACTCGTGGCCATTTTGTTGGAAGCATTGTTGTTTTTAAATTGTATTTTGAAGAATTTTTAAAGGGTTATACTGACAAGAAACCTTGTCTGTTTGGAGCCAATGTTTCACTGCAATGGAGAGGAAGATGTTAATTTGATGTAGGGGGCATTACGGGTTGTCTCCTAGATAGAGTGCTGAGGTGTCCAGCTATGGGAGATCTCTTCTACTGATCTTATCTCCTGTTACAGGTCACATGAGTGCTGGCAAAAGCCTGGGTCTAGCAATAAGCCCTAGGCTGACACTTTTAATTCTCTGCTGTAAAATAGCTTCTTAGGTAGAAGTATGTTTTTCTGTATTTTAGATATATTTCCTTCAATTTTAATGAATTAAGTAATTTTATTAATTATTCTTCCACCCTGGTTCTTTCATGTGACAATCTGAGTCTGACCTCTCACAGCAACATTTAGTTAAGTGCTAGTATCGATATTTCTAGGAAGGTACAAATAAGAAATGGCATGTTCATTGTTTTTTTAATTTTTCCTGCTCTCCTTTATCAGTTTCTGTCTTTCCATAGTTTTCCCCTGCTTGCACAAGTGGCTTCTTTATAAATGACATCTAGACATTGATGTCCCCAAGTGGCCATTCTCTTTCCCTCTGCACTGACCTTTCTGCAGCAGCTGGTGCAAATGAATCTGCAAGATCGATGTAAAAGACAGCCAGGCTATGTATTTGTCGTTCTGCCAGATGGCACTGAGGACTGCTAGGGGGGGTTGAAACACTGAAAATCCAATTCACTCTTCAAGGTGCTTTTAAATGAGTCAAAGTGGAGAGGTTGCTTTTGTTTTGCCCTGACTTTTCCACTTGGATCCTCTAAAATAGATTCACACAGTCAGAAATTATTTCAATAGTTGTTTCTTATTCCTTTGCACTATACTCCCTCTTCTCCACAGGCTCAGGAATTGATCTTCCTGTATGTTCCCTGTTCCTATTGCTATTCAGACAGTAGCAGATTGTCTACCCATCTCCTCAACAATGTGAGGAATTTTTGTGTTGTGAAATATAAAGGCATAGGTAGCCACCCTCAATCCCTCTCCATATTTAAACTCCTTTTATCTATACGACGACTCTTGGACTTTCTGCTAGTATTTTTAGCAGAGGAGGATAAATTCTTTATGTTATTTAGTAATAATTTGCATTGCTATAATACTGTCCATTCAAGAATCTGGAGCATTTTCCAGACATTAACCTTCATAACTTGAGCTGGGTGGGAAACCATTCGCTGCTCCTGCAAAACTTTTCAAAATTTCAGAATTTTTCCTGTTCTGCATCAGGACAAAACCGAGACCTTTCAAAGTTTCTCTAACGTGGCCACAATATCTCCATCACTATAGTTACTAAAAGGTATTATGTTAAGTCAGAATCTTTGCCTTAGTGAACTAAATAGTTCAGAGATAAGCTAACATAAACAGGAAGGAAGATGGTGTCGTAAAAGCCCTGGACTAGAATGCAAGAGTCCTGGTTCTTCCATATACTACCTGCATGAAATTGGGCAAGTCACTTGGTCTCTCTGTCTCACTTGCCCATCCCTTAAAATGGAATTAAAGATAGTTCTGTACTTCAAAGGGATATTGGGAGAACAAATGCATTAATTTTTGTGAGGCACTCGGATACTATGGTGCATACAAGTACCTAAGATATTCTAAGACAGTGGTACTCGGACCTCAGGTGATTCAGGAGACAAATTAACTATAAACATTATCCTAAAGAGCCACAGAGGTGTGAATTCATTGTTTCCTCTACTCATAGACTCATAGATTTTAAGGTCAGAAGGGACCATTATGATCTTATAGTCTGACCTCCTGCACAACACAGGCCACAGAATCTCACCCACCCACTCCTGTAACAAACCCCTGACCTATGTCTGAGCTATTGAAGTCCTCAACTTGTGGTTTAAAGACTTCAAGGTACTATAGTCCTATATATTCATATTTAAACAATATGACAGGAAATATTTAGTTTTTTAATATATATATTATTCTTACAGAAAAATGTCTGACCAAGGATTATTATTTTATCAACTACAATTGGTTAATAACCAGTCAGGATGGTTTTATTACGTCAATAATTAAATCACACAATGTTTTAATAGCATGTGCAGCAAAAAGCCATGGGAGACATGTTAAAGAGCCACTTGCGGCTTGCGAGCCTCAGTCTAAGTATCACTGCCCTAAGATATAGCTATCTGTGTACTTCACAGATACACTTCGAGCTGGGGTGTGAGTCCCAACTTGTGTACACATACTAATGCTAGTGCTCATCTGAGCTAGCATGCTAAGAATGGCAGCATTGCCGCAGTAGCATGGACAGCAGCAGCATGGGCTAGCTGCCCCAAGTATGTACCCACAGGGCTCAAGTGGGTTTGTATTGGGGATGGCTAGCCTATGCTACTGCTGCCTTTCCTACACTACTCTTTTTAACATAGTATTTTAGAGCATTTCTACACAAGCTGGGACTCATACCCCGAGCTCATAAGGTAGATGTAGCCTTAGTGTACGTGAATACAGACTAAGTTAAGAAACCCTTTTGAAAATAATGACATCCTGTCCTGTCTGGCACACAAACATTACTGCACTGATAGACACTGCCAAAGAAGAGACATGTGCTATTAGGACTCAGCAGAAGAGTCCATAACACTCAATTTTCAAAGGCCTGAATAATCAACCAAACCTATTTTGCATAGCTAAGCAACCAAGTCTATTTTGCATAAAAGTGCTAGGGCATCTTTAACAATCACCGTTAGTCAGGACCTCACATTTTTTATCCAAACAAAAACAAACAAAAAAATGCCCAGAAAGCTGCAATAAGCCATACTCCAAACTTGATATTGCAACTTCCTCAACAGGTTGGCTATAAATGGTCCATTTCAAAACATTTAATGTGGTGATTTGTTTCTTAATGATGTTCCATAACAACTTTAACACATTAATATCTTGAAGTGTTTTCATTCTTTTCAATTTTATTGTTTGTCTAAGCACACAGACATTTTTAATAGAGAGAGAAATTTAAATTTTACAAGCAGAAAACATAGGTAGACTCTTGCACAACAACTGCATGGTGAGGTTTGACAGTCTCATCCAGCAATACTAAAGAGTTCAGGAATAGACAACTACCAACCTATAGTATGGGTCTCATCTTGTAAATCTTTATGTAGCTGAATGCAATGAGACAGCGTGAATATGGACTACTCTCATCAGGGTTTGCTGGATCAGAACATCTGTGTAGAGTTCCAAACAACACCACGGTCACAGAAATTGATTTATTTTTCAAGCTGATTTAGATAATTTCTAGTTAAAATATGATTGATATGTTAAACCAGGATGTTGCAGTGGGAGAAGGATCGGAATCTGGGGGGAGCATGGGCCATTGTAGCAGGGATAAGGGAAAGCCAAGAAAGAACACAGGGGAGAAATCAAAGCAGTATCTTAGATGTCTGTACATTAATGCGAGAAGCATATGGAATAAGCAGGAAGAACTTGAAATACTAGTTAATAAACACAACTATAATATAGTTGGCATCACAGCTTAGTGGAGTAATATGCATGACTGGAATGTTGGTATAGAAGGGTACAGTTTGCTCAGGAAGGACAGGCAGGGACAAAAGGGAGGAGGTGTTGCCTTATATATTAAAAATGTGTACACTTGGACTGAAGTTGAGATGGCAATAGGAGACAGACTTATTGAAAGTCTCTGATAAGCATAAAAGGGGTAAAAAACAAGTGATGCTCTGGTAAGGGTCTACTACAGACCACATAACCAGGAAGAAGAGGTGGATGAGGCTTTTTTTAAACAACTAACAAAATCATCCAAAGCACAGGGCTTGTTGGTGATGGAGGACTTCAACTACCTAGACATCTGGTGGGAAAATAACACAGCAGGGTACAGATTATCCAACAAGTTCTTGGAATGTATTGGACACAATGCTTTATTTCAGAAGGTGGAGAAAGCTACTGGGGAGAGGATATTCTAGATTTGATTTTGACAAATAGGGAGGAACTGGTTGAGAATCTAAAAATGGATGGTGGCTTGGGTGAAAGTGATCATGAAATGACAGAGTTCATGATTCTAGGGAATGGTAGGAGCGGAAACAGCACAATAAACACAATGGATTTCAAGAAGGCAGACTTAAGCAAAATCAGGGAGTTGGTAGGTAAGATCCCATGGGAAGCAAGTCTAAGGGGGAAAAACGGTTCAAGAGAGTTGGCAGTTTTTCAAAGAGACATTATTAAGGGCACAAGAGCAAATGATCCTACTGCGTAGGAAAGATAGGAAGTACGGCAAAAGACCATAAGTATGTCTTAACCAGAATATTGGCAATAATCTGAAACTCAAAAAAGAGTCCTACAAAAAGTGGAAACTAGGTCAAATTATAAAGGATGAGTATAAATAAATAACACAAGGATGTAGGGACAAACTTAGAAAGGCCAAGGCACAAAATGAGATTAAACTAGCTAGACACATAAAGAGTAATAAGAAAACATTCTACAAATACATTAGAACAGGGGTGGGCAAACTTTTTGGTCCGAGGGACACATCTGGGTGGAGAAATTACATGCAGGGCCATGAATGTAGGGCTGGGGCAGGGGATTGGGGTGTGGGAAGGAGTGCGGTATGTGGGAGGGGGTGCCATGTGCAGGAGGGGCTCAGGGCAAGGTGTTGGGGTGCAGGAGGGGTGTGCGGTGTAGGGGGGGGCTCAGGACAGGGGGTTGAGGTGTAGGAGGGGTGCACAATGTGGAAGGGTCTCAGGGCAGGGGTTGGGTGCTGGAGGGTGCGGGGTGTGACAGGAGGCTCAGGGCAGGGGGCTGGGGTGCAGGCTCCGGCCTGGCACCACTTACCTGGAGCGGCTCCGGGATGGCAGCAGTGTGCAGCATGGCTAAGGCGGGCTCCCCGCCCTGCCCTGGTCCTGCACTGCTCCCGGAAGCGGCTGGCACCATATCCCTGTGGCCCCTGGGGGGTACCTCCCCCAAAGCTCCCATTGGCTGCAGTTCCCCTTTCCTGGCCAATGGGAGCTGCGGGGCGCAGTGCCTGCAGGCAAGGGCAGTGCACGGAGCCCTCTGCCCCCCTCCTGCCCCCACTCTCAGAGAAGCTGCAGGGACATGGTGCTGACTGCTTCCAGGGCCTGCAGCGCCACAGGGGTGGCAATCCCGCGAGCTGGATCCAAAGCCCTGATGGGCCAGATCCGGCCCGCAGGCCATAATTTGCCCACCTCTGCATTAGAAACAAGAGGAAGACCAAGGCCTGTTACCCAATGGGGGGCAGGACAGATAACGTGGAAATGGCAGAAATGTTAAATGACTTTTTTGTTTCAGTTGTCACCAAAAAGGTTAGTAGCAATTGGACGTCTAACATAGTGAATGCCCGTGAAAATGAGGTAGGATCAGAAGAGGCTAAAATAGGGAAAGGACAAGTTAGATGTCTTCAAGTCACCAGGGCCTGATGAAATACATCCTATAATACTCAAGGAGCTGACTGAGGAGATATCTGAGCCATTAGTGATTATCTTGGAAAACTCATGGAAGACAG
This sequence comes from Trachemys scripta elegans, assembly GCF_013100865.1. NCBI lineage: Eukaryota > Metazoa > Chordata > Testudines > Emydidae > Trachemys > Trachemys scripta. The sequence goes on from NC_048308.1 coordinate 43,673,849, forward strand.
GCGAGAGTGAAAATATAATGTCAATTTATAAAAAGGGAATAACAACCACCTAGGGAATTACAGACCAGTCAGCTTAACCTAGAAAGATAATGGAGCAAATAATCAATCAATCAATTTGCAAACATCTAGAAGATAATGAGGTGATAAGTAACAGCCAGCATAGATTTGTCAAGAACAAATAATGTCAAACCAACCTAATAGCTTTCTTCGACAGGGTAACAAGCTTTGTGGATAGGGGGGAAGTGGTAGATGTGGTATATCTTGACTTTAGTAAGGCTTTTGATGCTGCCTCCTATGACCTTCTCATAAACAGACAAGGGAAATACAACCTAGATGGAGCTACTATAAAGTGGGCGCATAGCTGGTTGGAAAACCATTCCCACAGAATAGTTATCAGAGGTTCACAGTCAAGCTGGAAAGGAATCTGAGAGGGGTCCCGCAGGGATCAGTTCTGGGTCTGGTTCTATTCAATATCTTCATCAGTGATTTAGATAAGGGCATAGAGAGTAAACTTATAAAGTCTGCAGACGATACCATGCTGGGAGGAATTGCAAGTGCTTTGGAGGATAGGATTAAAATTCAAAATGATCTGGACAAACTGGAGGAATGGTCTGAAATAAATAGGATGAAATTCAATAAGGACAAATGGCAAGTACTCCACTTAGGAAGAAACAATCAGTTGCACACATACAAAATGGGAAATGACTGCCTAGGAAGGAGTACTGCAAAATTTTCCAGAAGCCTACCATACCTACCTACTCCTCCAAAAATAATTAACTTTTTAAAGAATTAACAGAAAAGAAAGGTCCAATCCAGCTAAAACAAAACAATCTCACTTTTGGTTTCAGCATTATCATCTCACGGTTTCTATTATCTGTCTTATCGACGACCTCCTCTTTCTGCACTTAACAGGGAGTCATTTGAAAAAGCAACTTGACTGACAGTAGTTTAATAATGTAGATCAAGAAGGAAACCAAGTAGAGGCCTTTCTGTAATCAGGAGCCCTGATTAAGTCTGACAACCCTATGCTCTCCTGAGGCTGGACTAAGTGGAAAATTATTCCCCTGAATGCTGGCCTTGATATAAAGTTCTGCACCCTTTCACAATCTCTAAATGTATATATTTAAAATATTCAGGCAGATGAGAAATTTTTGTAAAAGAAACTATTTTAAATGTTTGAATTTTAGATGTGCCAGATTGGAAACAGATTGCTCTCTCTCCACTGTACGGATATTCTAGAGCACCAAGGGGGTTCTGCTGTGGCAAAGGGCATTTTAATAAAGAGGGAATTCAGAATGGATTTCACTTGCAATGAGCTGTGTTCAGCCGTTCGCCTTCCCCATGCAGAGCCCCACTGCCATCCGCAGCATTAGGCTGCTAGAGTTAATCTGGGCTTCTGGTTACAGATGTCTCCGAACTAGTACAAAGGTCTGCTCACAAGCAGCTCTTTACAATCAGGGCCTTAGGGTGAAATCCTGGCCCCACTGAAGTCAATGGGAATTTTGTCACTGACTTCAGTGGGGCCAAGGTTTATAACCTCCATTTAACAATAAGTGGTTTTGGTGATTTGTTTATTTTGTAGCTAAATGTTGATGATTTTCTTTCAGGGACATGCACGTATTTAGAATCACGTGTGTGCTATTTCTAGTCTGTATTAATTAGGACCTTGTGAGTGGAAGCTGGCAAAAGAAGGATGAGATGAAAGTACCTTGTTTGCTAGAACATGCTATTAAAAAGGCTTTTTAAAAATTTGCCCTTGTAGATCAAGCACTTTTGCCAACCAATTTTCTTCCATAGCAAACAAATCACTGTTACTGAAATCTCCAGCTTGCTTTCAGCCACGCTATGTTGCTCTGCTCTCCTCCCATTTTTCTTCATTTGCTTGTGCTGGTTATTGGTTGACAGTAGCAAATACCTAAGAAATACCAGTTCTGTGCATGGTGATATACCAGCCATTATCAATGATGTCTTAAAGGCCAGAGGAGTGTCACAAAACTGACAGATTCCACTGAATAAGGACAACAGCATCTGGCTTAGCCGCCCACTGTAGAGACAATTTAGCATTAAACACAAGTACAGATAGCTCGCTGGATTGAAAAGTTCTCTGAGCATACAATGAGCAGAGGGCCAATCATCTGGTTCTTCCAGTTTCAGCTTTTTCAGGCTTATTTTCTCAACTCAATGTCATTCTCCTTTCACAAAATGAACACTGTGTTTATTAGTTTTACATGCCATTCCCATTGTTCTCCAAACATTCTGCTTCCCATACATTAACCCACTGCAGATACTGGAGCCAGATTCATTACCAGATGGGTTTATAACTGTAATGCAGTCAATATATACATATATGGAGATATACCTATCTCATAGAACTGGAAGGGACCCTGAAAGGTCATACGAGTCCAGCCCCCTGCCTTCACTAGCAGGACCAAGTACTGATTTTGCCCCACATCCTAAGTGGCCCCCTCAAGGATTGAACTCACAACCCTGGGTTTAGCAAGACAATGCTCAAACCACTGAGCTATCCCTCCCCCCAGATTCAATACGTACTAGTGAATCTGGCCCAGGATGCACATTCATATGGGGGGGGGGAAATCTTTATGTCCTTCCTTATAGACCAGGGGTCAGCAGTGTTTGGCAAGTGGCTCGCCAGGGTAAGCACCCTGGAGGGCCGGGCCAGTTTTATTTACCTGCTGACGTGGCAGGTTCGGCGGATCGCAGCCCCCACTGGCCGCGGTTCGCCGTCCCGGGCCAATGGGGGCGGCGAGAAGCCGCAGCCAGCACATCGCTCGTCAGCAGGTAAATAAAACTGGCCCGGCCCGCCAGGGTGCTTACCCTGGCGAGCCGCGTGCTGAACTTTGCCGACCCCTATTATAGACAGATGCAATGCAGGGAATGTAAATCAAGGGCTTTCCTTGCAACCTCCCCATTCCAACCCTAACACACACGTTTTGGTGGATCAACATCGTTTTCAATTTGATGTTCAGATTCTCATCCACCAGGACACTATCATGAAGTGAAGATATGAGTCCTGGCAGGTATGGATGGGAGGGGAACAATGAGAAGGGGTTTCAGAAAGAGGGGACTATGACTTTGGCCTGGAAAGAGGGAAGAGCAACTCTAGCTTAATTCTTTAGGAAGGATATAATGGGGGGGGGGGAAGTGGGGGCAGACAGGAAAGAAAATTCACTCTAAGAGGAAGAAAGGGAAGAATATCTTGCAAGAGGAATGCTCAACTGAGATAAACAGGACAATTCAACCGTAAGAAAAAGAAGCCAAGAGAACAAGAGTAGAACACACAGAGTGAAGGAATGAACCAAGCCAAAGCACTATATATATATATATATATATATATATATATATATATATATATATATTTGCAGTGCTTATCCCAATCTCTAGACTCCTTACATTACATACACGTACACAATAACTTCCAAAATGTCACAATCACCACTCTTCAGATATCAGCAATTATATCAATCACCAGAACGTGCAACAAAAATAATAAACCAGCCCACCAAACTGTACAGTGCCAAACTGTGTGCACAGCACCCCAACCCAGAAGCCCATATTTTCCCAAAAGCCTTTGAGAAATGATCAACTTCACAAACATACTCAGGAGGTCAACAGATCCAGGCACTGGTAGATGAAAGAGAAGTATCTATTTCATCATAAAGGGGAAGTATGATGATTTGGATCGCTCTGGAGAGCACTAGATGCTACTAGAGCATATTTGTGCATTACTATTCTAACTTGGCTACATGGAGGACAAGCCAATTTTGTTGGCTAGATTAAACGTTCTTGGGACAAAGGAGACTTCAGCTATAAAGTGCTGTTGCTGTGCCCTAAATAAAACACTTTGAGTGATGGGGTACCCCTGTCCCTACATGTCTGGTAGTATGGTGAGTGTACCATGAGCTCCCAGGCAAGCTCTGTAGATGATCTAAGTACAAGGCTCAATAGAGGCTAGCCTACAGTAGGTCTCCATAAATGCTGAATCCGATGAATTAACAAAGAATTGTTTTACTAGGGCTGCTAGAAATAAATGGTGCAAATACCCAAGGCACAACTTAAACAATCGTTCCTAACCCAGTCACTGAGGGAAGTCTGGGATAGGGATAAAGTCTGGGATAGGGATAAAGATATGAGAGTCTTGTTGTGACTCCGCACATCAGCTTCTTGCCTGTAGGCTGCAGCCCTGTGTACTCGTACTGCTGCTGGCCCCCTGCCGAGAGAGTGTGTCCCTGTCTAGCTCTGAGGCCTTCAGACCCAGCTCACAGGCTGCCTGCTATCCAGCCTTCCCTCTGCAGACATCTCTCAGGCCAGGGCCACCTCTCATGAGTACTTACAGTTTCCATCCTTTTTGCGGTTGCTATTATCAGCTAGTGGAGGGCCCATTGCAGCCAATGCTTTACTTAGAGCAATCCTGCAGCTGCTTTAATTGCTGTCAGAGGCTGGTCAGGCCCTGAATAACCAGAGAATAGAAAAGCACAAAGATAGTAATGGAGAACTGGGGGGAAATTCTTTATCATTTGTATAAAGTTAAGCAAGTACTCTACAAAGTTGAGAGTTTACATTTCCAGACCTTGATTCTTGAGACATTCCATGCATACAACTGCAGGGTTCAGCCTAGGGCTGCCAAGTGTCCGGTTTTCAACCAGAACGCATGGTCGAAAAGGGATCCTGGTGGCTCTGGTCAGCACTGCCAACCAGGCAGTTAAAAGTCGGTCAGCAGCACAGCAGTGTTAAGGCAGGCTCCCTGCCTGCCATGGCTCCGTGATGCTTCCGGAAGCAGCGGCATGTCCCCCCTCCAGCTCCTATACACAGGGGCTGCCAGGGGGCTCCGCATGCTGCCCCCGCCCCAAGTGCCGGCTCTGCCATTCCCATTGGCTGGGAACTGTGGGCAAGGAGAGCTGCAGGGGTGGCACCTGTGCACAGGGCGGCACGCAGAGCCACCTGGCTGCGCCTTCACGTAGGAGACAGAGGGGAGACATGCTGCTGCTTCAGCTAAGCGCCACCCAGAACCTGCACCCCCCCGTGTCCCAACCCTCTGCCCCAGCCCTGATCCCTATCCTGCCCTCCAAAACCCTCAATCCCAGCCCAGAGCACCCTCCTGCACCCCAAACCCCTCATCCCCAGCCTGACCCCAGAGCCCACACCCCCAGCTGGAGGCCTCACGCCACCGCACCCCAACCTCCTGCTCCAGCCCGGAGCCCCCTCCCACACCCTGAACCACTCATTTCTGGCCCCACTCCAGAGCCCACACTCGTAGATGGAGCCCTCACCCCCTCCTGAACTCCAATCCCCTGAGCCAGCCTGGAGAAAATGAGCGAGTGAGTTAGGGTGGGGAGAATGAGCTAAGTGGGAGGGGGGGTAATGGAGTGAGCAGGGGTGGGGCCTTGGACGAGAGCGGCGAAGGGGGCAGGGCAAAGGTATTTGGTTTTGTGCGAGTAGGAAGTTGGCAACCCTAGTTCAGCCCTGTCAGTATAAATTACATTCTGACTGTCCAAGTGCCTCTATAACAGGCAGACAAGGTGGGTGAGGTAATATCTTTTATTGGACTGACATCTGATGGTGAGAAAGACATGGTTTTGAGCTACAGAGAGCTCTTCTTCAGCTCTGTGTAGCTCAAAAACTGGTCTCTCTTGTCATCAGAAGTTTGGTTCAATAAAAGATATTACCTCACCCACCTTGTCTCTCTAATATCCTGACCAACACAGCTACAACTACACTGTCTATAAGGGGCAGAAAGTTTCCCTGATCACTATTCAATGGATAACTTCCTTCAACAAACAAATCTCCTGTTCCCTAACTCCAGAATGAATCTAAATATATTGTACCAAACTGCTAGGCAGGCCTGGATTTGTAGTTTCTATGTTAGATTCATAGCCACATTATTCCCTTCTCCTCAGGGGTGGCTCCAGGCACCAGCAGCAAGCGCGTGCCTGGGGCGGAAAGCTGCGGGGAGCGGCGTGCCGGTTGCCATGAGGGCGGCAGTCAGGCAGGCTTCGGCAGCATGCCTGCGGGAGGTCCGCCGGTCCCGCGGCGGGTACACCAAAGGCGCGGGACCGGCAGATCACCCGCAGAAACGCCACTGAATCCGCATGACCAGTGGACCGCCTGCAGGCATGCTGCCGAAGGCCGCCTGACTGCCGTGGTTAGGGCGGCAAAAAACAGAGAGCTACCCCTGCTTCTCCTGCATGTACACTCCTGCTTTATTATCTATGAACATTCTGGAAACCAGAGCAACAATCTGGAGGACAGATCTGTGCATTTTTACTACACTGTAAATTATTTGCATACCCAGCAATGTTATAAGGAGCCTGGAAAAACTTACAAAAGTTGGTTTCTATCATTTATTGAGAGGTGTAAATTAAAAAACACTCTGCTCTTGCTTATGTGCAAGGGCACCAAACTGATTGTCTGAGCTGGAGGAAAGCTGTGCTACACATCAGATGGCTCAATCTAGCAAAAGCCACAAGATCTATTTTATGACAGAAACCCAGTACTGGGGAAATTGCACACAGATTGGACTACATTCAAGCCACTTGGAGGAGAGAAGAACACAGCAGGGATTGTGAATTATAAGTTACATACACTCTCTTTTTCAAAACCACTGAAAATCCAGCCAAGCAAGGGAACTCCTGGGGATAGCCATTAAATGCGGGTATATGGGCCCTAGCAGAGGCAGTGTGCAGACTCACCAGGCAGGCACAGAAGAATAAAGTCCCAGCTACAGCTCTTTTCACACCCCCTTTCATGGGGGCTTGCTTTATTTCCAAAACACAAACTCAAACCCACAACAAATCAATTCAAACTACCCGAGGCCTTTCCAGCTTCAGCCAGCTGGGATGACACATTTTCCAAGGGGAGCCCTTGCTACTAAGGAACCCCCCACACCCACACACCAGGGATTCCCCTCTCTTGGGGCTCTCCTATCTGCTACCCTTGCTGAAGAGACAAGAAGCCTTATATTCATGCTTGCTCCTAGACGTGTGCCTGTGACTACAGCTACCCATTTTAAAGGGCCCAAGGGCCATAACAGGTGCACTTGGATTTGCACAAGCACTCCGAAACCCTGTGCCATACCACAGCAGGACATTATGATCCTTAGATAACTGTACTTCTAACCAATATCCTTCCCACCCTGTGGTTGCTCTAATTCAGCATTTCTCAACAGGTGGGTCACAAAAGGCAAACGGGGAGGAAGGTCACGAGATATTGAAAAATTTATTACAATTTAATCAAAGAAAATCTTGCTTCCCCCACTCTCTGTACCATCCTTATCCTTCAAGATCAAATATTCTCTGCCAACCTCTCGAAACATGCATCCAAATAAACAATGATAAGCTTATAGAATTATCATGGGCACTGTCCTAGTCTCACTTTTACACTGAATGTTAAGGCGGGGTTATAAAAAAAAATTGACTTCAAATAAGGGGCCACCAACTTGAAAAGGTTGAGAAATGGTGCTCTAATTTATGCTAGGCCAAAATAATCACCCCCTGTTCAGGGATCCTGTTTTAACTCCTTCAAAGGCATACTAAATCCTTGTCAGCATAACCACATACCCAGCGTTGTTCACTTATAAATCACCAACTCGGTCACCTGAATCAATTATCTATCAGAACCCAACTGGAGCTGGGAACCAAAGTGTTTGGGTTTCTCCTGGGATCGGTCAAGTGTATTTATAGCTGCTTTGCAGCACAGGAGTTTAATGATCCTCTCTCTTAAAGAGGACCCACTAAGGATTTTTTTAAAAACAAATGCTCATGCCCTTTCTGCTTCTTTTCCTGATGCATGATGAGAGCCTGAAATGTTAGGGTATCAAAAACAAAGTTTTAAACAGTGGGACTAAAAATCCATCCCTTGCAATTGTTCAGTTCTCAGTCTCTTGCCCTTTGGAATGTCACCATTTTACTAGCCCTCCAGTCATCAGTCTTCCAGCCTAGACCACCCCAATTTCTAAAGTTTAAAAAAAATGAGGTGGAGGGGAGCCCTCACCCCTACATCTTTTCTATACATCATAAACACACAAAAGGACACCAGTCCATTTTATTTTCGTTGCAGGCCATCTTTAAACACAAGAGCTCAAGAATCTGCTGCTAAAAGCCCAAGTTCATAGACATCTATTGTCCTCATCAACAACTAACACAGATTGGTGGCTGTAAACCCCATCTGTGGCTTCTCATCTCAGATAGTTCGGTACAGTAATTAGGTTTGTATTTCCCCCCCACACTTTTGCCACAATGCTTTAGGTGTTAATAATGGAAGTGCTGGAAATACAGCATTGCTATATATATCTAACACTATTTATTTAGGAAGTTTTAACAAGTTTACAAATCCTTGCCATGTAAATATCAGAAACAAAACAATCATCACAACAGGTAGCTTTTGTTTAAAGAGACATTATGCAGGAATATAGTCATCAAATCTTTCTATTTAAGAGGGTGATACCATATTACAGAGTGAGCATCATTACAATACTTATGTTTTTTCTAATGATTTTATTCAACTGAGTGAAATCTCTATGTGCACGTATTTAACAGACCAAGTATGTCTATCATACGTTAACATTAAAAAAAATGGATAGGTGTGATGGGTTTTTTTTTGCAGGTGAATGCAGTTTTGTCTGAGTACCTAATAAAAGGTAACCAAATATCTAAGTATCTATCTGTCCTCTGTCTATTTTGCTGGGTACGTAATTGCTGTGTTAATTTTTCCATAAACACAACTTCCCATATTTTCTGAACCATCCCTCAGTGGTTGGAGTATTTTTCCTTTTTCCAATGAGAGTCTACCAATAGCCAAGCAGTTACTAGCAGATGAGAGATTAATTCTTCATTTCCTTTTGTGTGACTATTTCCACCAGGAGGCCCCAGGAGGATTGCTGAAGTATCCTTTGGTAATAAATATCCAATAGTTTGTGATATATGGTTACATCCCAATACTCTCTAATGACTGGACATGTCCACCACGTCTGCATCAAATCTCCTCTTTTGCCACAATTTCTCCAACATTTATCCCCATTCAGTCTCTAATTAATTTTTAACCTCACTGGTGTGAGGTACCATTGAGACAGTATCTTAAAGAAAATTTCTTTTATTGTGCTACAGACTGAAGTTGCCAGTCTTCTTTTCCAAATCAAAACCCATTTGTCTAGCCACATCCTCTTTCCTGTGTGTCATACATGGGCACTTCTTTGTTAGGAAAACTGTCTGCAAAGATCGAGACAAGTTAGTTAACTTTTTGGTGTTTCTTAATTGACCAGACACCATCGCTTCTATTAAAGTTAACCTGTTTTATACAGAAGTTGAGAAACATGTGCCTGACTTGAAAGTACTGGTATCAGGCGAGAGCAGGCCAATTAAAGTTAGTTTTGATCTTTAAATAAGAAAAGCAAAGTTTCTTTACTAAATAGCTGGCCAACCGTGTATATTCCAAGACTCTCCTAATCTTTGAAGCTCTCTGGTTCACAATTTAGGTTAAGATCTGGGTTATTTGCAATGGCTGATCTTATCTCTAATTCTACCCCAAACCCATAGAGCAGCCTTTGCTAAAGAATGTGTGTAAATTTCTGGCAGGCCTGATTTTTTATTAATCTATGGCAGCCTAGCACTGTTTACACTGCCACAGTTTTCTTGTTCAATAAAGACCCAGTGTTTGGCCCCCCCATCCACCACTGTTGCTTTGAACTGGCTGGCATGTTAGTACCATAGAATATTGGGAAGTTAGTCCACCCTGTTTAATGGGTCTGTACAAAGTATTTGCTCTCACTCTTGGTCTTTTCTAATTCCATATACTTTCTAACAGCAACTTCTGTATTCCTGCTAGGGTTTTATCTGGGATAATCACAGAATGATTGTGAAATAAGAAAGATAGCATTGGCAGAATATTCATTTTGACTGAGTCTATTTTTCCCTACTAAGACATTGCATTTTGCCCCAGCATTCCAGGTCTTTTTTCATTTGCTGAAGTAGTGGTTTGACATTTAAATGAGAGAGCTTTTCTAGGTTGTTTGAGATTTGAATTCCCAGGTATCGTATAGAATTTGTTGCCCAGTTGAACTCAAATGTTTTCTGGAGGAATGACTTTTCAGAGCCTGGAAAATTTATAGCTAACATTTCAGATTTGGCATAATTTACTTTAAATCTGGACGCTTTCCCAAAGTCCTGGATTCCTTTAGGTAAATATTTGATTTAGATAAAAATAATACATTGTCTGCATATAATGCTTTTTTCTGATGTGTTCCGGCAAATTTTATTCTTGTGATTGATCCACTGTTTCTTATCCTCTGTGAAAAAGCCTCCATGGCTGGTGCAAAAAATAAAGGAGACAATGGACATCTCTGCCTAGTCCCTCGGTGTAATTCAAATAGGGGAGATTTAACCCCGTTAATTTACACAGCTGCTTTTGGGCTAGTGTAAAAAGCAATTCTCTATTTAAGGAACTAAAACAGAGGGACAGGGCTTGAAACTGAAAGTTTCATTCTATTCTATCAAAGGCTTTCTCTGTGTCTAGTAAGAACAAGAGAAATTGATCTTTTTTTTTTATCTGGAATTGTGGATAATTCCAAGTACTCTCCAAATATAGTCTGACACGTGTCTATCTTTAACTAACCTACTTTGATCTGTATTTACATAAGCTGAGAGCATGGACTTTTGCAATTGGCTCACTCATATTTTTGCTAAAATCTTTATGTCATGATTCAACAGAGATGTAGGCCTATCGGAACTGCATAAGGTAAGGTCTTTTCCAGCTTTAGGGAGAAGAACAGTAGCGTCTTTCGTAGGTTGTGGAAGTTCCTCCCCTAACAGCATGGCATTGAAGGTACCTCTCAAAGGGTCCACTAATACCTTGTAAAATTCAGCTGGAAAATCATCAGGTTCTGGAGTTTTACCTCTTTTCATACTTGCTATTGCGTCTAGGATTTCTTCTTCTGTCTTTTTTTGTCAATTTCCCTTATCTTTGGCAAGAAGCCTGCTTCTTCCAGATATTTTTAAATAACTTCAGAGCTTGGAGCATCTGAGGTATAGAGAGTTTTTAAAATAAGCAGCATAAGTAGTACATATTTCATTAGGGCTTAATTGGTGGAATAATACATTGCTCTTGAATCCCTTTAATCTTTTTAGCCAATAGCCTATCACTTTTATTTCTTTTCATTAGATATCTGCTTTGAATACTGAAGGGATTTTTCAGCAGTATTATAATAGTGTTGCAAAGCAAGCATTCAGCGGGCTAAAATATTTTGGTCTGAGTGGTGTTAAAAATAAATGTAGTCCCCTCTATTCTTGCCTCATCTGAAGTCATCCACACTCTCATAGATCTGAACACTATACCTACTCAGTAGATTTCATTGAATCTATTTGTTTCTTTTATTTTACCCATTTGATTTGCAAATTAGGACCTCAACTCTCAAGGAGTCAAAAGAATCATGATGCAAATTCTATTCTGCAGGCAACTATTGTGTGAAGAATCACACAATATGAATAACAAAATCTTAACAACTGATTGAAAACTGGACTTTGCTAATTGCAGTGGACCTCAGCTTCAAAATACGGATCCAAATTTTCAAGAAGTTCACTCCCAGTGCTAGGTGGTGATTTTGGCTTGGGTCCTGCTCCACTAATAATTCACGATATTGAAAGCAGGTTTGTTTGTTTTCTCTGAACTTCATCTAAATGTTGAGACAACAAAAAATATTGTATTTGATGCGAAGTGAATCAGAAATGGCTTCAGTCTGCTCTGTGCTGATACCATGTTATGATGCCATTGTTAAGACACTGGCTTACTTATTAATACACAACCGAAAGTGTTATTATGCTATGTTAGTGCTTCAAATCAGTATATGCCATGAATGAGATTTAAAAGATCACTTCTACAGAAGATAAATGCATTGCATTAGGTACAGTATTTGTAGCTGTACCCTTCTGAGTGATATTCAAAGTGAAGAATTTATCCTTGGTTTTGAGCCCTCCCTCTTTGCAAATTGTCACTAATTATAATTTTTATGATTTTTTCATTGTTTGTAATTGTTCAAACACATTTGAATGACCATATTGGGGTTTGAGGGCTTTCATAAACTGCTCACAGTGAGTGCTCCTTGGTTCCCTCTCTGTCACCTGGTATGATTTCTGTTAACTGACTGTATGAGCTAACCTTCAGGAGACTAGAAGGGGGAGGCTGAGGGATGGGAGACTGTGACAGGGACAGGAAGACTGGAAGGGGAAGCACTGGTGGAGAGGAACAGAAGGTTTCTCATTCTCTTCTAATTCCAAGGGAAGAAGTGCAGCCCAAGAGGAGTATGGGCCTGCATTTTGATTGAATTTTCAACCTGAAATAATCTCACACAAATGGGGGGTGGTGCAGAAAGCTTGTTGTAAACACAGAAAAATCAGAAGGCAGACCTGTGTGAGTTATTATTTTTGGTCTCCACTTTTTTAAAGCCAATTTCACGGGGCGTGCGGGGGGCGGGAATGTGTAACTGACTTGTGATTTTTAAATGCTTGGGGTTGGATAAAACTGCACTAGGGTCATCATAACTGGAATACATCCATAAACCCATGTACCCATTATGTGAAATGGGTGTGGGAAAGTTAATGGTGTGACAAAGATAATACGAGGCAACCTGGGAGGTTGTGGTTGGATAGGTAAAGAATCCATATTGTAGGAAAGCAAGAGGCTGGAGGAGAATAAGTGACTATTTTAAATGTCCCACTCCCTGAAAAGTGCCACGCTCCTATATCAGGATTTCATCACCCATTCGGCCACTGTCCTTTGTAAACAGGAGCAGCTCCATGTTCCAAATTTAGTATATTTTAAGTAAAAAAAAAAAAAGTGATTTTTGGACCACTAAGTGTATCTGAAAGGACAGCAGGGCTTCTGGGTGAATGGGGAAGGAAGTGGGAAAGGGTTCAAATGATCTATGGACTCCTCAAAGAGAAAGGGCTACATGAATGAATAATTATGTATTCAAAATAGATGGGAAAGCCTCAAACTAGTATTACTATGTGTACTGTGGTGGTGCCAGCTGTCAAGATTTTCAAAAGTGACGTGATTTTTGGGTGCCCAACCTGACATCTTAAAAGGCCTGATATTCTGAGTGTGGGTGTTCAGCACTTTCTGAAAAACAAACCCCTTTAAGGTATCTCATACTGGACACCTGAAATCACTATGTACTCTTGGAAATCTCAGCCAGAGGCTCCATTTAAGGTTGTAGATCCCTAGTGCTAGGCTCCCTGCAGATACCCAGTCCCATTGAATTCAACAAGCCTACTCATCTGAGGGTACGTCTACACTGCAATAAAAAGCCACGGCACTGAGTCTCAGAGCCTAGGTCATCTGACTCAGGCTCCCAGGATTTGGGCTACAGAGCTAAAAATAGTAGCATAGACATTCAGGCTCAGGCTGGAGCCCAAGCTCTGAAACCTCCCACCTCATGGGGTCTCAAAGCCCAGGCTCCAGTCCAAGTCCGAATGCCTACACTGCAATTTTATAGGCAGCAGCTCAGGACCCCTGAACCTAAATCAGCTGACCTGAGCCAGCTATGGCCACAGCATGGGTCTTTTCTTGCAGTGGAGACATATCCTGAGTGTAATTAAGCTGATACATCGGTACTTACAGGGCCAGGGCCTTGGGTTACAATTAATTCATTCGTGCGATTTTTATGTACATTATATTTGTGACATTGTCATGGAATTTTGAAATGATGGATCCTTGACTGTGTGCATTTTATGAATCAGTTACTGTACAAATATGTAAACAACATTTATAAAGTAAATGTTTTAAAATATAAGCTTGTTACATGTTTTAACAGCTTGGCATGGAAACATTTTACCCAAGATAGTATCCAAAGCAGTCCATCAATATCCATCCTTTGCTAATAAGTATTTTGAACTGAATGATTCTCTGAAAGAACCACCATAAATATTTCCACAAATGAGTGATCTATTCACATTATATCCACTAATTTTATCTTAGGGCACATCAAACAAATAGCTCAGATATCACATCACTACACACAACAAAAATAAGGTGTACTCACACTGGGTTTTAGCACGACTGAGAATTGCATTACTGATTGTCTCCAAGGATCTAACCTGGCATTTTAGAGACACATTTTATGACAGCCTGTCACAAGGTAAACTGGAGATGCTCACTGAAGAGAGAGCAATGTTAGCATCTCATTTTTAAGAGCCGGTACCTTTAATTGGGACTAGCTCTTGAAAACACATGAACAATGCCATGTCACAAAAGAATGAAGAAAATGCAATCAAAGAGAGTATTATTAAGGGTGATTTATATAAACAAAGCTCTGTAGGACAGACGCAGAAGGAAAATGTTTTTATGTACTAGCTATGTGACAGTCTGTTTGTATACCCAATATTTTAAAATGTAGCTGTAAAAAATTAAGACAATGTGCCATTTTAAAATATATTTATAGGGGTTCCTTTTCCAGTTTAATTTTGATATTATAAAGTTCTCTCAGAAGCTGCTTACGTGATAAAGGTATCGTAAAATGCAGGTTGATAGGCACTATGGTCTCACTGCCACTGCTATTTATGGGACAAAGAAAGTAGTATCTGCTGTATGTGATCTCCTTCATCTCCCTGGCTGAAATTCATAACAGATTGTTAAGCAAGAAAGAAGTGATTTGGGAAAATTTGACACCTTTATGTGTATTCTCTGACTGGTATTAGACAGATTAGAACCTGTTCAACTCAGTACATCTGGAGATGCACTGAGAAGATCCATTTTTCTTATAAACCCCACTGCCAATCCGGGTGACTGGAGTCTGTGGCCTTTCCCTTTGATTGGGCCAATTTTGGTCTCTCTCTCTCTCTGTGGCTGCATGATGTGGAAGACTCTCCCATGGGCTAGCAACTGCAGAGGCTGATAAAGAATGGATACAGTCCTTCCCTCATGGTGATTGGAAAAATTCTTGTGTTTTTCATTCAGGAGCTCTGCATTTGATTGGGCACCAGCTGTACTCTGTACCTGCTCTCCTCCTATCAAAAGTGAGGATAAAATTCCTCGCCTATGTTAACTTTCTTTTATGATACTAATAATTCCTGAAGTCAATCATAGAACAAATAATGCCAAATTTCTTATATACAATTTAAGAAAAATGGGGTGATATTTCACACACCCCGAAAGAGTCAATCATAAGATTTTTACTTCAAACATTTGATGAAGCAAACCTCAATTTTTATAATGTTCAGAAGTTAAATACTCAAGGCACCCAGAACAACAAATGAAAATCCATCAAGCAAGATGAGCTACAGCACGCTTATTGCAATATATGACTCACACAGGACAGCTCACTGGTTTCCGGGTTACAGAGGTACTCCAGCTGTATACACTGAAATAGTTAATAGATGAGGTGCCAGTAGATGGTGCTCAAGAATGTGTAGCATAGTACTTGGGGTTTTTAGGACCAATAAAACTTGTTGTACACTGCAAGTCTCTTCCTCTGTGTAAGTTTTACATTAGTTCTCAACAGCCGTTTCCAATTGTCTGACCCTGTCTTTGCCAGCACTCTGGATGGCCTCTTACCCAACAAACCTGTGGAGGCTTAATTGTGCTGTGTTTGTGTAAAGTAGCATCCAAAGGCTTTGGGATAGGAGTGGATAATGTTTCTTAGGATCTGATCCAAGTCAATGAAAAGTCAATTAAAAGACTCCCATTGATTCCTGAGAGAGTTGGATCAGGCCCCTAGCAGCCTAACTTAGGCTGCTGTTTGTTCTGTTTTCGTTCCCCAGCACCAGTGAAAGATGGGTTATGAAACTTATCCATGTGATCAATGTACAGAAAAACAATTTCCAATGAAGAAAGCCCCGTGGTTACTGTATTAGTCAATATGCCTCAGTGTATATAATTTTGTCATACAGGGCATATAACCAATAGCAGGTATAAGGTTGTTACCAAATAAATCCCATCTAGATATATAGATTTTGTCTGGGTTTCACAGGTGTCACAATACTAGTGTATTGATTCATACTATAGTGCACTGAAATACACAAGTACTCAGCTGGCTACAAGTTTTATTTATCTATTTATATTTGACACTCCAGTTTCCAAAACTTTTCAACTTTTAGCCTGTAAAATTAATATTTTGCATTTAGGCTCTTTGGGGTGGCAGGGATGAGGAAATAAATTAGAACCTCCCCCATACACATATTATCACTCAGGCAGCATAAATATTTAAATAATAACAGTTTTACCTGCACTAGCTCAGACTATTTTATTCATTTTATCAGTAAGAAGGAAACTAAACAGCATTTTAGTTAAAGTAAAACTTAAGTTTAAGCTGAAAAGTAGTGAAAAATCCACCAGAAGCTTTTGTACCTACTTCTCAATTACTCTTTAACTTGATAGCATCTCTGGCCACTTTTTAAAATATAGCTACAGGATAATATACAGTAATTATGGCTGGTGCTCAATTCCCTTAGGTAGGCTCAGGAGTTTTAGATAAGGTCTAAGCTCCCAAACATCTGGATGCTTATCTGAATGAAACCTCTGAAAATCTAGACTTGCCCATTACTCAAAGCTTGTAACTCACTGATAATCATAACCATTGTGAGATGCGTGTAGAAATCATATTTAAGGAATAATGTAACTATATTGAAAAATATGCCCCTGTAGTCTTGGAGTGAAAGCGAGTGACCAGGGAATCATATGTCTCAGTGATGGCCATTCGAGCGAGAGGGAATTGTGACAGTCTTTATGCAAAAGAATAAATGGACACAAATCTGACATCAGGAATCATAACATTCAAAAACCAGTAGGAGAACACTTCAATATCTCTGGTCACTCAATAACAGACCTAAAAGTGGCAATTCTTCAACAACAAAAACTTCAAAAACAGACTCCAACGTGAAACTGCAGAACTGGAATTAATTTGCAAACTGGATACCATCAGATTAGGCCTCAATAAAGATTGGGAGTGGTTGGTCATTACAAAACTTAATTTCCCCAATACTACTGTCTTCCTACTGTTATTCACATCTTCTTGTCAACAGTCTGTAATGGGCCACTCTCTTACCACTTCAAAAGTTATTTTTCCTCCCTTGGGATCCTGCTGCTAATTGATTTATTTCTTTAGACTGACCTCACACTTGGTAAAGCAACCCCCATCCTTTCATGTATTTATACCTGCTCCTGTATTTTTCAGTCCATGCATCTGATGAAGTGGGTTCTAGCCCACGAAAGCTTATGCCCAAATAAATTTGTTAGTCTCTAAGGTGCCACAAGGACTCCTCATTGTTTCTCCCTAGCTAGTCAGCTATGTCACCATTTCCTGGCTAGTCAATTACATAATGAGTTTCTCAATTGTCTACTGTTGCAACAACCCATAAAAGTCAATGGAAAACCACCCAGGATAAACTATAAACATCAAAACTACTTGGAGGTGAGGAACAAAATGACAGCATGGGGATCCTTCTGTCTGTGAATAAAGACAAAAGACTGATACAGTATATCACAGAGTGGAGAAAGACACTGAGGATTCACTGAGGATGTACCTTGATGAGCAGGGTGCTTCATGAAAGATTGGGTCCTGGCTCCTTGGGGCTAACAAACGCTGCAAGAGGCTGAACTTTGGGGGTGAGAATCTACTTCATTGAATAGAAAAGGGAACTCTTAAGTGTAGGTCTTAGTTCGCATTTTATGATTTTGATTTGCGTTGTAACCAGTTGGTTCCGACACTCTATTTGAACCTCTATTTCTTCTTAAATGAATTTGCTTTTGATTTATTGTAATCAAACAAGTGCTGTGTGTGATACAGGAGTCGTGGTCTAAAGTAAAACTGGTAAAGTGGAATACACTATTGCTTTGGAAACAGAGGATCTGGGATTTTTGTGCGTATCCAGTGATCAGAGGCTGGATACCACAGAGGAGCACTTTGAAGGGACTCAGCGGCTGGGGTGCATCTATTGTTAACTGGCAGGGCTGGTATAGCTCAGAGGAGAGTGCTTGAGTGGCTGGCAGGCTGGTTGTGTTAGGGAGCTGACACTCAGCTGGCACAGGCAAGACTCCCTCATTCTGGAGACAGAAGGCAACAAGGAGATTCACAGCCTTGGGTTACAATCCTCCCCAGAGGCAACATGGGAGGGGGCATGTGGGGTCCTGTTTTGCTGCTTGACTTGTACTGAGCATGCTCACACAGACTGAGCATGCTTGGTAACACTGCTGAAGCCGGGTGCCCTCACTCTGATCCTCCTCCTCACTATTGGCAAGTGCAGGTTGTCTCTGGTCCTCTCTTCCAGACATATTCTGACTGTCCTCTTTCACCTCACTATTTCATTGAGACCCACGGTCATTCCTGCCTGTAATCCACTGCTTCTGGAGTTATTGCCCCTCTCAATCCCACTCCACTATGTTGGAGTTTCCTAGATGAAACCGTCCACATCTGGCGAAATTTCGCCTGGACTCCAGGAAATGCTGTTCAATGGGAATGGGGGTTGAAGGGCAGGGTGGCCTAGGTCCAGGCCTTTCAAAGAACTTGTTCATCTAGTCAACTTGTTCATCTAGGCAACTTGATGGATAACTGGGACCCCACTTCTGAAGATTTCAGTTCCAGTGAAAAATTGGACATGGGTGTGATATTCCCCTGACACATGAAGATGGGAGCAGGCCTGGTTGGTTACTCCCAATAGGTGCCAGGAAAGGGGCGGTTAAATGCCCATTGACCTGTCAGCTCGGTAGATTTCAAAAGATAGGTGATGGGAAGCGAGTTAGTC
Organism: Trachemys scripta elegans; assembly: GCF_013100865.1. NCBI lineage: Eukaryota > Metazoa > Chordata > Testudines > Emydidae > Trachemys > Trachemys scripta. Next base: position 43,692,592 of record NC_048308.1, read on the forward strand.
TGGGCCTGGAGTGTTCATGGGGTCATAGCAGAGTGCCTGAGGGCAGAATTAGATCTATGTCATGTATAATTTAAATATATCTTAGTTTCAGTTTCATGGCACAAGTACGCACTTGTCCAAATTATGCTCTCATGAGTTCATCAAGTATTTTGTTTAATCTGGCACTTATTATGCACTGTTACCCAGAAAAAGGATCACAGAAAAACCATGTGCCTCATACATAAAAAGATTTGTGTGGTTGTGTTCTAAAGCTATCTTACATTTCAAGATCAGGTATTTTTATGGGAGAATGTAACTCTTTGTAACAACAAGTTTTAGTGCCATAATTACTCATTGGAACAATCTACCAATGGTCATGGAGGATTCTCTATCACTGACAACTTTTAAATCAAGGCTGGGGTTTTTTCTAAAAAAGATCTGCTTTAGGAATTAGTTTGGGGAAACTCTATGGCTGGTTTTATATATGAGGTCAGGCTAGATGATCATAATGACCTTCCGGCCTTGGTTTCTAACATTTCTTTTTTACTGTATTCCAAGCACAAGAAAAGGCACAAATGAATTTTTCATTGTCATACAACTTACAATAGAAAAATCAGTTACAATTAAATTTTTAAAATTCTGATTACGTACTTTCATTATTAAACTGGTAGAGTCCAGCTGTCTGTGTATTTGCTATTCTTCTATTTCCACAACAGACACTAAGGGAAAAAAAGACAAACGTGGATAGTATTGTAGCCAGAGGGGCATTTAAGCCACTATTTTGCACCTGGGAAGCAGGTTTAATTACTGCAGCTGTCAAAATGTTTTAGTGTAAACAGGTTTCCTGATGGATCACTTTTCCTTGTTGTGAACTATCATCCCCGAATTCACTCCACTTTATGGTAGAGCTTAAAATGCAGATACCATAAATTACAGAAATGAAGCTTTTACGATTAAAGATGCCTCAATCTGATTCTAATGTCTCAAATTGCAGAAACTGAAACCACCCTTTATATTAAAATCTAAATAGGATTAAGAGTCTGAAACTATTAAAGTAGGTACAATGAGCCTGATTCATCCTGAGCTGGTGCAGAGCCTGGCGCAAAGACTGAGGGAAGGTGGCTTCAGCCTCCTGTATCCTGAGGGTGCTGGGAGCTGGCTCAGCCCTTGGCATAATGCTGCCCTAACTTGCACACTGGTTACCATGCCACCTTCTGATCTGTGCTGCACCAGAGGCATAACAATGTCATAAGAATGCCTCAGCCATGCCTCCTCTTTCCCTATGCTCCAACATGGCCCAGAATGCCACCCACACTAGAGGCTTCTGCAGGCGCAAGGGATGGAGCAGTCAGCACAGTAGGCCCAGTGCCTGCCAGAGGCCTTTATGCTGGGAGTTTCCTTAAAGAGGACTTCTATCAGCTTTATGCCCCTAATAGATAGATAGAATAGGTACTGCACCTATAGTCAGGGCCGGCTCCAGGCACCAGCCTAGCAAGCAGGTGCCTGGGGCGGCCAATGAAGAGGGGGACAGCACATCCGGCAGCGGGGCCGTCACTCCCTCTCGGAGCAAAGGACCTACTGCCGAATTACCGCTGTAGAATGAAATGGCGGTAGAGCTGCCGCCGCTTGCGATCACAGTTTGTTTTTTTTTCTGCTTGGGGCGGCAAAAACGATAGAGCCAGTCCTGCCTATAGTACATCCTTTGGAGACATGATAATTAAAATGCCTGCACATATTGGTTTGAAGTTTTTAAATGTATTGGCTCCCATGATGTTCCCCACCCTGTTGTGTTTCGTTTCTGTGATCATCTCAGTGATTCATTTTTACTGATGCCAATTTTTTCTGAAAGTGCATTTCAAATTCATGTTTATCTGTGTGTCTGAAATTTCCAAATAAAAATATTTGCCCCAAAAATGCTTACATTGCTCACCCAATCAGAGGATAGAAAGAATACTGTGCAACTTACCTAACCAGTCACAACTAAGTAACAAGGCTCGAATTTTGGATATGTATCAAAAAACAAATCTCATGTTGGTGGTATGAGCAAGAGGCACCCAAATTAATCTTATAAATTATTCATGATGAATTATTCACTATAATCTCATATCTGAATAAAATAGGCAATGTGTTTTATACTATAAAATCTACTCACACTTTAAAACCATATTAATGTAAGTGAAGCAGGATTGTAACTGGAGATGTACTTTTATATTATCTTTATGAAATATGAGTTCAGCTGAGGATACATTAAATATGCATCCAGCTCTACTGAGTTCAAATGTTAACCCTAGCAGGATAGAATGTGGGACGTGGGATTCAACATGTGGGGAGAAGTATCCGAATCGCTCAGGAGCACCCCCTATCCCTCAGTTGGGCTCATTCTGTTTTGGGGTGGGAAGGGATGGGAGCGGCTCTTTGAAATTCCAACTTCACTCCAAGAATTTTCCTGAAGAATCCTGTTTCATGTTAGTGACCCCAGGTTCCTTTCTGTGCACTTCAGAATAGTCTTTTTGATGAGCTTATGTTTCCCAAGAAACACTTCCCAATATGTTCGATTTCTGATTTTAAGAAGTCTTAAGCTAAATTAGGACAAGCTAAAGCCCTAATCCTGCAAACACTTAAGCACATGTGTAATTTAATGGTATTAGCTGCATGAGTAAAATTACTAAATTGTTACAGGACTGACGCCTAACCAGTGAATGTGCCGAGTGTGCTAAAGTAACCATCTTCTTTATCTGAAGTACACAAAAACAATCACATCCAACTTTAGCACTTTAACAAAGATCATGCCGCTGGACCACTGCTAGCAGGATAACTAGTACACTTCTTAGATAAACAGCTTTGGGTTGGTAATAGAACTGTGCCACTTCCAGGAGCAGTTGCCAGATTTTTTTCCCAACTAAAATAGTAAAGCTATCCGGTTTCAAATGTCATACCAATTTCTTCTTTGTCTTATCCGGTGCCAGATAAATTAAATTGCTCAGACAAGCTCTGACCCTGCAACTGGATCTATGCCAGTGTTGAAGTCAATAGGACTCATGTGGGTGCAGGCCCAGAGTCCATCGCCTGTGATCCAGGGCCAATAGATAACATTAGTTGATGATACAATAAAAACTGCCCTGAAAAAACATAAAGTATCCAGTAAATCCAGAAGAAAGTCAGGTCCCTTAATGACATGGTTGAATAAATTGTGGCATATCTGTTCCTTTGCCTTCTTTGCATTGTATATACTTCCCAATTCTCAGAGTTCTCATGTTAGGGAGTGAACATTATCTCAGAAGGTGATGAGCAGTTGGGAAAAGATGCATTTTCGATGTGGCCAACAGAACACTACAGATCCATCTCTAACAGTGACAGTAGCAGGACTCTTGAATTACTAGCTGGTTATTACATCCAACCTTTTTCTTGGAGCTTCTGACACCTAGTTTCCATCAGTCTGATCTCAAAGCTCCCAACAAAAGAGCAATATTTTACTCACTCCCTTTCTCCAGCTGCCGTAGAAGCTCTTGGAGCATTCTTATGCAAACTACATTCAGCATTTCCAAAGTTCCAGTTGGCCCACTTTCACTGGCTTTGAAATACAGATGTGTAGCCATTCATAGAATCATAGAAGATTAGGGTTGTAGGAGACCTCAGGAGGTCATCTAGTCCAACCCCCTGCTCAAAGCAGGACCAACCCCAAATAAATCATCCCAGCCAGGGCTTTGTCATACCAGGCCTTAAAACTCTAAGATTGGAGATTCCACCATCTCCCGAGGTAACCCATTCCAGTGCTTCACCACCCTCCTAGTGAAATAGTGTTTCCTAATATCCAACCTAGACCTCCTGCACTGCAACTTGAGACCACTGCTTCTTGTTCTCAGTGGTGGCAGATGACAACAGCCTAGCTCCATCCTCTTTGGAACCCCCCTTCAGGTAGTTGCAGGCTGCTATCAAATCCCCCCCTTACTCTTCTCTTCTGCAGACTAAATAAGCCCAGTTCCCCCAGCCTCTCCTCATAAGTCATTGTCCCAGCCCCCTAATCATTTTTGTTGCCCTCCTCTGGACTCCACATCCTCCAGTTTGTCCACATCCTTTCTGTAGTGGGGGTCCAAAAACTGATGCAATACTTCAGCTGTAGCCTCGCCAGTGCCGAATAGAGGGGAATAATCATTTCCCTCGATCTGCTGGCAACGCTCCTGCTAATGCAGCCCAATATGCTGTAAGCCTTCTTGGCAACAAGAGCACACTGTTGACTCATATCCAGCTTCTTGTCCACTGTAATCCCCAGGTCCTTTTCTGCAGAACTGCCACTTAGCCAGTCGGTCCCCAGCTTGTAGCGGTGCCTGGGATTCTTCTGTCCTAAATCCAGTACTCTGCACTTGTCCTTGTTGAATCTCATCACATTTCTTTTGGCCCAATCCTCCAATTTGTCTAGGTCACTCAGGACCTTATCCTTACCCTCCAGGGCAGCAACCTCTCCTCCGAGCTTAGTGTCATCCGCATAGGGTGACCAGATCACTGACGGGAAATATCGGGACGCAGGGGGGGGAAGATGGGGGATATTGAGACGCGTGGGCGGGGAGGGCAGAGAAAAAAAAAAAAAGCTGTTTTGCAGGTGCCGGTCGTGCTGTGGCTGCTGCCCCTCCCACCCCAGGGCACATGTGGCACGTCCCGCCGCCCCACGGGAAAGGAGCCGCTGGAGCGAGAGGCGCGGGGCTCCGGACCCTGGCAGCGGTGGGGGAGAGCGGCTCACGGCTGCACGAGTGGGCACATAAAGTTTAATCGGCTGGGGTGGGGCGGGGACCCCGGCCGGCTCCTTGCCCTGCCCTGTAGCGGGGTAGCGTCCCCGCCCTGCGCCAGCATGTCCCGCCAGCCGCCGCAGGCCAGGTAAGGAACCGAGTCCTCCCTCTCCTCTCCCCCCGGCTGCTCAGCTGAGCGGCATTCCTCCTCCCTCCCAGGCTTGCAGCTGGAATGCCGGCGCAAGCCTGGAGGGAGAGGGTGGTGGCTGGCTTCCAGTTCCTGCGGCTTGTGAGTAGGGGCACTGGGCGGGCAAGGGGGCTGGCCAGGGGGCTTCTCCCCAAGGAGGGTGACGGGGGCTCAGCTGAGGAGCCAGGACGAGGGGGGAGAGGGCGACTCGGCTCCTTACCTGGCCTGCGACGGCCGGCGCGACATGCTGGCGCGGGGCGAGGAGCCGGCCGGGGTCCCATCCAAGCCGATAAACTTTACATGGCCACTCGTGCGGCCCCGAGCCGCTCACCCCCGCCACTGCTGGGGTCCGGAGCCCCCACATCTACCTCCTGGGGGAGCAGCCCCCTGGCCAACCCCCCTTGCCCGCCCAGTGCCCCTACTCACCAGCTCCAGGAACTGGAAGCCGGCCACCACCCCCTCCCTCCAGGCTTGCCCCGCCATTACAGCAGCAAGCCTGGGAGGGAGGAGGAGTGCCACATGCATGGGGAAGAGGCGGGGCCAGTGCGGGGATTTGGGGAGGGAGCCAATAGGGGGTGGAGGGGGCGGAGTCGGGGTCGGGGAGGGGGCAAGAGCCCTTCCGGGAGGGCAAAATTGCTTGTTTGTCCAGTGTCCCGACCGCACACTGGTCGGGACATGGGACAAACAAGCAAATATCAGGACAGTCCCGATAAAATCGGGACGTCTGGTCACCCTACATCCACGAACTTGCTGAGGTGCAATCCATCCCATCATCTAGACCATTAATGAAGATGTTGAACAAAACTGGCCCCAGGACTGACCCCTGGGGCACTCCGCTTGCGACCGGCTGCCAATTAGACATTGAGCCATTGATAACTACCCGTTGAGCCTGACGATCTAGACAGTTTTCTATGCACCTTATAATCCATTCATCCAATCCATACTTTAACTTGCTGGCAAGAATACTGTGGGAGACTGTATCAAAAGCTTTGCTAAAGTCAAGGTATATCATGTCCACCACTTTCCCCATATCCACAGAGCCAGTTATCTCATCATAGAAGGCAATCAGGTTGGTCAGGCATGACTTGCCCTTGGTGAATCCGTGTTGACAGTTCCCAATCACCTTCCTCTCCTCCAAGTGCTTCAAAATGGATTCCTTGAGAACCTGCTCCATGATTTTTCCTGGGACTGAGGTGAGGCTGACTGGTCTGTAGTTCCCTGAATTCACCTTCTTCCTTTTTTTAAAGATGGGCACTATATTTGCCTTTTTCCAATCGTCTGGGACCTCCCCCGATCATCGCGAATTTTCAAAGATAATGGCTAATGGCTCTGCAATCACATCAGCCAACTCCCTCAGCACCCTCAGATGCATTGCATCCAGCCCCATGGACTTGTGCATGTCCAGTTTTTCTAAATAGTCCTTAAACTGTTCTTTCACCACTGAGGGCTGCTCACACCTCCTCCCCATACTGTGCTGCCCAGTGCAGCAGTCTGGGAGCTGACCTTGTCTTTGAAGACTCAGGCAAAAAAAGCATTGAGTTCTTCATCATTTTCCACATCATCTGTCACTAGGTTGCCTCCCCTATTCAGTAAGGGTCCCACACTTTCCCTGACCACCTTCTTGTTGCTAACATACCTGTAGAAACCTTTCTTGTTATCCTTCACATCTGTTGCTAGTTGCAACTCCACTTGTGCTTTGGCCTTCCTGATTACACTCCTGCATGCTTGAGCAATGTTTTCATACTCCTCCCTAGTCACCTGTCTAAGTTTCCACTTCTTGTAGGCTTCCTTATTGTGTTTAAGCTCACCAAAGATTTCACTGTTAAGCCAAGCTGGTGACCTGCCATATTTGCTATTCTTTCTGCACATCAGGATGGTTTGTCCCTGCGCCCTCTATAAGGATTCTTTAAAATACAATCAGCTTTCCTGGACTCCTTTCCTGGGGATCTGGTCCATCAGTTCTCTGAGAAAGTCAAAGTCTGCTTTTCTGAAGTCCAGGGTCCGTATACTGCTGCTCTCCTTTCTTCCTTTTTTCAGGATCCTGAACTCAACCATCTCATGGTCATTGCTGTCCAGGTTGCCACTCACTTCCACTTCCCCTTCCCCTACCAATTCTTCCCTGTTTCTGAGCAGCAGGTCAAAAGGAGCAAGGCCCCTAGTTGGTTCCTTCAGCACTTGCACCAGGAAGTTGTCCCCAACATGCTCCACAAACTTCTTGGATTGTCTGTGCACTGCTGTATTGCTCTCCCAACAGATGTCAGGGTGATTGAAGTCCCCTATGAGAACCAGGGCCTGTGATCTGGATACTTCTGTTAGTTGTCCGAAGAAAGCCGCCTGGTCTGGTGGTCTATAGCAGATGCCCACCACGACATCACCCTTGTTGCTCTTGCCTCTAAACTTAATCCAAAGACTCTCAACAGGCTTTTCTCCAGTTTCATACTAGAGCTGTGAGCAATCATACTGCTTTCTTACATACAATGCAACTCCATTCAGACCTGTCTGCCCTTAATGGCAGCTTTAACGTCATACCACAGCTGAGCATGCTGAGTATTACTTTTGTAGTCCACCTCTAGATACTCTGGCAAGGATTCTCAACCCAGAAGATTCCATCTGGGGCAGAAAAACAAGGTGTACAGCTTCCAGGAGAAAGGAGAGAAAGTGTTGTAACGGTGTTGGTCCCAGGATATGAGAGACAAGGTGGGTGAGGTAATATCTTTTATTGAACCAACTTGTATTGGTGAAAGACAAGCTTTGGAGCTCCACAGAGCTCTTCTTCAGGTCTTCAGGGCTCTTTCCACCAACAGAAGTCGGTAAAATATTACCTCACCCACCTTGCCTGAGAGAAAGAAAGTCAGATTAAACTACAATCCAATTTTTGAAATCAGGGTTACATGTGTGTGATGAGCCCAACCATGGATGGTTACACCCAAACTCCACAGCTGTGGGGAGTTATTTGAATTGTAGTTTGGGGAAACAAAAAGACTGATGCTTGTGAATGATCGCACATTATGGTCAACACTAACTTTCATCATTCAGGGCTAAAATGTTCCCCAAAAGCTCTTGGCTACTCGACAGAAGTTCGTCCAATAAAATATATTATCTCACCCACTTTGTCTCTCTAATACCTGGGACCACCATGGCTTCCACAACACTGCATACGGAGAAAAGTGACAGTTCCAGACTTGCAGGCAAAACTCCCTCAGCAAGGATGATATGCTCTGAGAGTTTGAGAGCAGAACCCCTCAATAGTGCCACCAGACTCCTTGTTGCCTCTTAATTCTGTTATCCTGATATTGTTATAGATATCAGATTTTTGTCTCAAGTTTTATTTTTACTTTCACCTATGAATAACTGCCAGGTATAAAGCCATCTGATTGGCTGGCACAGAAACCATTTTGTATAATTCATTAGTTGAGCTCAATTGTGAATTACTTTCATTCATGAAATTTAGAGCACTAGTTAATTTCAGGATAATAGCATGAATCATTAACCTAATATTTCTAGCGTCACCTCTGTTGTAATAATCTGTTTATACTAATCTGCAGTTGTAGTTGTACTAATCTGTTTTCTTAACTAAGGCTCCAAAAAGTTAATGTGTAAATTTTGAAATTGACTAGAGAGTTCCAGTTTTGATTAAGAGCTAAGCTGACAGCACATCCTTTGTGTAAACTATGCCTTTAAAAACAGATTCATGTTATTCTTCTAGAATTTGTGTAACATTATTTACATTTTTAGTGTAATTTACTCTTACTTTTGTTTTTCCTATCCCTCCTCAAGAAGCCCCTCCTGCCCTCTCAGACACATATTTACCTACACATATGCATCTTTGGTATATGTGTGTGTTTTTTCCCTTCTCTCTTTCACTCTCTCTCTCTCATCATTAATTTAAAGTGTAGTCAAGTAATTCATTGCATTGGCAGCCCCTCTGTTTGGCTGAAATGAAATCTGTTTCCTCTATTCATTTACAGGAAGTAAAAATTCCACAGTCACAAATCATTCTCCTGTGCATATTGCATAGTGCTACTAATTATTCTTGGTACTTATATAGGGCCTGATTCAATTCCCATTAAAGCTTTGGATGAAATCCTGGCCCCATTAAAGTCAATGGCAAAACTCCCATTGACTTCAGTGAAGCCTGGATTTTACCTCTGGAGCAGGGTTGGGCTCATGTGTACTTTTAATCCATAGACTTCAAAGGATTTCCAGAGGAGAAGAGACAAAGGACTTAGATCTGTATCTTGATTTCACTATTTTAACCTCTGCCCCAATTATCTGAATCAGCCAGTTCTGATTAAATGAGTGTTACTGTGTCACACAATAGCAATGTAATAGTTTAAGCTCTGATCATGCAAAGATCTACACTCATACTCAATTTTAACAATATAAGTAGTCCTATTGAAATGATCTGTACTATGTACATGCTTGAAATTAAGCACATGTGTATGTGTTTGCAGGACTAGAACATTAGACTTTGCCCATAATCAACCCTGTTCAATTTATTTGTCAAAAAAGCTAAAATTTGGTGAACAGCCTTTTGGCTCAAAGGTGAACCTTTCATAACCCTTTTTTTTTTTTTTGGGGGGGGGGGGGAATGGAAATCAAGAAATTGAATGGATGACAAGAAAAAAGTCATTCTTTTTATGTCTTCAAACCAGAACTTCTAATTCTGTAAAAACAGAATTTTGGAAGCAGTTATTCCTTAAATCACACTAATAACTTTTGGTGCGGTGAGAAGGACTGGATATTTATACCTGGGAAATAGCTGCTGCAGATAACTTCTACAATGTTTCATAATTCCACGTCAGCACTGCACACTGCAGACTAAACCTCAATATGGACATGTTTTCACTCTTATAAAATGTAAGCAAGTACATATTTGTGGGAACATTCATATATAACATGTCAGACATGTAAATTCATATGCGGTGTGCCTTATTGAAATAGATGATCTATCAAGAGTTTTAATGTATTGCTTTGGGTTTTACATAAAGAATAGCTGGGTGTCTTGTATTTAGTTGGGCAAAGCCTCTTGGTAATGTGACACAATGGATCAGGAAGTACCCTTCCCCCTCAGGTGTAAACTCCACAAATAGCTGGGGAATAGGCATTTTGATTCCTTTGAATTACTGGGTTGTTCATAGGCATTTGTTGGGTGTTGCTTTTTTATTTTAAAGTGAGGAACAGGTAGGGTGACCAGACAGCAAATGTGAAAAATTGGGACAGGAGGTGGGGGGTAATAGGAGCCTATATAAGAAAAAGACGCAAAAATCGGGACTGTCCCTATAAAATCGGGACATCTGGTCACCCTAGGAACAAGAGAGCTATGCCCAAAATGCAAAGCTGGCAACATTTCTTTTTCCAGTTAAGATGTACTCTTTGAACAGAATGATTTTCCTATTGATTCAATGGGGGGCGGGGAGGGGGAACACAGTTGAAACTATAAGAGGCAGGGTTGGCCTTGATCTTAAATTAGAGAGCTTTCTTCATGGTCTTGCATCCTCTTTAGTGAGATACAGGATCTTGAATGAGCTGTGTCGTATTATGTGTTGTTGTGGCAGAAAGGAAAGTACTAGGCCAAATCCTGCCTTCCTTAATCAGTCCTAAGTAAAGCAAAACTCATCCTGAGCACAATGGGAGTTGTCTTGTTAAGGACTAAGAACCTTTTCCTGATATTGGGTGCCTTCAATGCCCACTGTGGCCAATAGCCATCAAGAGATCTCACCTTGCAGAATCAGGCTGTTAAAAAGGGCTTTAAGACAAAGTACCCCTAGTATCAAGTATATTTGTTCATCCTGCAGCATCAGTTATTCAGCTTACTGTATATATTCGACCATAAGCTGGTTCGTTTATAAGCCGACCCCTCAAGATGGATAAGTAAAAATGGAAATTTTTTATGACCTGTTCATAAGCCAACCCTATAATTCAGGGGTCAGCAAACTTTGGTTCCCGGGCCATTAGGATAAGCCGCTGGTGGAACGAGATGGTTTGTTTACCTCAAGTGTCCGCAGACACGAAGGTAAACCTAAGTAAACAGCTGCTTACCCTGAGGGGCCAGGACAGCAACTGGTGGGGAAATTTTGGGGGGAGGGAGAAGCTGGGGGTGAGGGGAGACTGGGTGGCGCAGCAACAGCCTGCTCTGGGGGGCGGGGCCGAGTGGCACGGCTGCAGCCTGCCAGCCCCGGAGCTGCAGCTGCTTCGGAGGCTGCGGGGACAGCAGCATGGCCAGAAGCGGAGAGACTCTGGCCCCGCCTCTTCCCTTCTGGCTGTGCTGCCTCTCCTTGCTCCCTCTGTTGGGGGAGGGGCTGTGTCTCACCTCTCTCCCTCTCTATACCCGTTCATAAGCCAACCCCCTTCTCTGGCGCTTCCCTTTCTTACTAAAAAAATTTGGCTTATGAATGAGTATATACGATATATCCTCATCCCTCTTCCTTACCTCCCCCAGAAAAGTCATGAAATGGGAGGCCTTCACTATAAAAATATGCTCAGAAGGCCGGTGCAAGTTTCCCTCCTCCAGCTGGATTCAGCAATGGTGCCAGATTGTCATGGAACTTAGCCTGGTATCTACACGTAGCCCACAGATCCACAATTAAGCCCATCTTAAGGTATCTTCAGCAACACGCTGTAGTGGCTCTTATACTATAGTATTTGCAGTCCAGCTGCCTCCCCTTCCATCAACATGGACTCCTTTGGGGTCACAGGCTGTAACGGGGCGTTCTACTGATCTGAGGCTACATCTACACTACGGGGGGGGGAGTTGATTTAAGATATGCAAATTCAGCTACGCGAATAGCATAGCTGAATTCGACGTATCGCAGCCGACTTACCCCGCTGTAGGGACAGCGGCAAAATCGACCTCTGCGGCTTCCTGTCGACAGCACTTACTCCCGCCTCCGCTGGTGGAGTAAGAGCGTCGATTCGGGGATCGATTGTCGCGTCCCAATGGGACGCGATAAATCGATCCCCGAGAGGTCGATTTCTACCCGCCGATTCAGGCGGGTAGTGTAGACCCAGCCTGAGTTGCAGAAATTTAGATTACATATTTCTCTATAAGCCCCTAACATGGATTTTTCATGGTTCCTGTAGCCTTGCAGTTATTCTAGAGCAGGAAAGCTGGACATGCTTTTTATATTTATTTTAAATGCAAGCTATGATGGTAATATCCCTGATTCTCATTCAGACACAACAGATTTTGCTTTAGGAATTCAGCCCCCTACGTATTTTTTGTATTCCTATTGCTTTTCATTCCAGGAAGGCAATTATCTACAGTAAAATTTGGGAAAGAGGTTTAGCAAAACAATAAAACAATGGCATTAACTGTATTCTAATGGAAGATTAAAAGGTTTTTGTTGTTGTAAATAAGAGACGCAATGTCTGAAAATGCAGTTCTCCTAGTGACTGTTGAAAATCCATTATCTGTAATATGTGAGGCAGAAATTTCACATTCATTCTTTTCACAGCATTAGGAGACTGAAAAGAGCCTATTCAGTTCAATGACCTATAATCCACACTGTTTGATTATACGTACCCAGCACTTTTTTCATTTGAGTAAAAGTCAACTTAAAAACACATTTAAGCTCACATTTCTCTCTCCCCCTTTCTTTTTTATCCATTTAAGAAACTATTAAAGATGTATTTTAGCATCATTATTTGTCACCCTAGTAGTGGCAGAACACTATGAATGGATCAGAAAGAACTGAGAGGAATGCATCTGTTCTCTTATAAAGCAGACCAGTATTTCAAAATCAGAATTATAAAATGCTAAGATACTATGTAAGCTCTAACATCTGAGATGCAGAAAGTAAGGGTCAGATTTTTAAAAGTATTTAGTTGCCTCTCTACATCATTAGGCACCTCAATGCCTATCTGCATTTCAAGGCTTCTAAATACCTTTAAGAAAGTGTCCCTAAATGTCTACTCGGGACAGTGGTCACTGTTCAATTCCCACCTCTACTTATCATGATACAAATTGCAGAAGTGGTGAACAATATCATTTTAAATCTAGTGCGACAGATAAGGCTTTGAGAGTTTTTGTAAATGGTTTTGTCTATAGATTTTGAAATCTTGCTTAGCCAAGCCAACAGCTTAAGTGAATGCTGTTTTGGGAACACACCCATCCAAAGGGTCTGGCTGGACTCCAGGGTCAAGTGCTGCTTGGCCATCATTGTAAATGTTAGATAACTGTATTTGGTTAATTAACAATTTGGAAATCATCTCAGCTCAGTTTAACCACTGACAATTCTGGATCCTCCCACAGAAACCACTATAGCATCCAATTCACAATTCTGTGCCCACGTCAGAGAAGCCCATATCCTGAAGCATGGGAACAGAAGAGAGGCACGGATGAGACACAGCTACACCGTATTCACTTGCCTAGTTCACTATGTGGTCAGCCTATAGACCACCCAAACTTTTGCTGAAACCTACCTCCTGGAGCAGGGGAAAATGGCCCCATTACAAGATAACAACTCATCCCCCAAACAAAAGGAATTCTAATCCTGCATTCTGGCTGCCAAACTTCTCCTTTCTCAAACTCTTCAGATTCTCCACTGTGGCTAGAGCAGAAACTCAACTTCCTCCTTGCTACCAAGAGCTTGGGCTATTGCTCTCACATGCCTAAACCTTACCAGCACACCAATGGCAAAACTTTCTGATCCACCTGCCTCTCAAACCATTCTGTCCTTTTGCTCTTGTGGCCAGATTCTGCTGCTTCTACATTGAGTAACATCTTATTCAACCGAGCAGTAATATTTACTTGAATGGAACTGCTCACGTAGTAAGGTGCTACTTAGTGCGAGTAACAGTGGCAGGATTGGACCCTTAGGCCTGGTCTACACTACAGGGTTAGGTCGAATTGCGTTAGGGCAATTTAAAAATGAATGCGTCCACACAAACAACCCCATTCCATCGACCTAAAGGGCTCTTAAAATCGACTTCTGTACTCCTCCCCGGCAAGGGGAGTAGTGCTAAAATCAACTTTGCAGGGTCGAATTTAGGGTAGTGCAGATGCAAATCGATGGTATTGACCTCCGGGAGCTATCCTAGAGTGTTCCATTGTGACCACTCTGGACAGCACTTTGAACTCCAATGCACTAGCCAGGTACACAGGAAAAGCCCCGGGAACTTTTGAATTTCATTTCCTGTTTGGTCAGCGTGGTGAACTCAGCAGCACAGATGACCATGCAGTCCCCCCAGAATCATAGAGCATAGAATGTTTCTATGCTCCCCCTATCATCTCTGTCCCTGAGGTTATCGCAGATTAGAAGGCAAAAAAACCGCACTCACGATGACATGTTTTCGAAGCTCATGCAGTCCTCCTGCACTGATAGGGCACCGCTTAATGCATGGAGGCATTCAGTGGCAGAGACCTGGAAAGAATTAAGTGAGCATGAAGAGCAGAGGCAGGACGCGATGCTGAGGCGATGCAGACGGACATGATGAAGTGTCTGTTGGAGCTGCAGGAAAGCCAACAAGAGCACAGACCCCCCGCTGCATCCACTGTATAACTGCATGCCCTCCTCCCCAAGTTCCATATCCGCCTCACCCAGATGCCCAAGAATGTGGGCGGGGAGAAAGCTTCGGACACCCAGCCACTCCACTCCAGAGGATGGCCCAAGCAACAGAAGGCTGTCATTCAAACAGTTGATTTTTAGTGTGGCTACAATAAGCAATGTGGCCTTGTCCTTCCCTCCTCCCCCACCCCGCCCAGGCTACCTTGTCCATTATCTCTTTTTTTTTTTAATTAATAAAGAAAGAATGCATGGTTTCAAAACAATAGTTACTTTATTTCAAAGGGGGGAGTGTGGTTTGGCTTACAGGGAATTAAAATCAACAAAGGGGGCGGGTATGCATCTAGGAGAAACATACACAACTGTCACACCGAAGCCTGGCCAGTCATGAAACTGGTTTTCAAAGCCTCTCTGATGCGCAGTGCGCCTTGCTGTGCTCTTCTAATCGCCCTGGTGTCTGGCGCGAAACGATTGTCTGCCGTTGCTTTCACAGAGGGAGGGGCGACTGACAACATGTACCCAAAACCACCTGCGACAATGTTTTTGCCCCATCAGGCATTGGGAGCTTAACCCAGAATTCCAATGGGTGGTGGAGACTGGGAACTGTGGGACAACTACCCACAGTGCACCGCTCTGTAAGTCAATGCTAGCCACGGTAGTGAGGACGCACTCAGTTGACTAAATGCGCTTAGTGTGGTCATACACAATTGACTATAAAATCGATTTCTAAAAATCGACTTCTATAAAATCAACCTAATTTCGTAGTGTAGATTGTCTTAGTGGCAATGCGGACCTGAAGCTCTGAAATATCAAAGCTCACGATCACAAGAGTAGGCGGCCAACTGCATGGAACGTGTCTAGTTTAGTAATGCTGTAGGAGTGGGAAGCTACCAACGCCTGATGAGAGAAGTTGCTCACTACCGGACACAAGGTGGCCATGCATGTTTTAGCGATTGTCATTGCATGGGGAAATAGGGGATGTAAATGGGTGAGGGATTGCTGCCCGTTTGCTTTGGTAGCAGTCAAGATGGAAGGTGAATTACCCTCTTCGAGTCTGTCACCATGAGTGCCAGCAGATTGGGAACTGCTAATTTAACAAGGCTCCAGATCCCAGATAGCAAAAGATGAGGGTAAGGCAATACATTGTTGGTATTGTTTCCTCTTTGTATGCTAGCTGTTCTGCACACATCCATTTAACATTGCTGGTTGAACTTGGGGTATTGTGGTTAGATAATTGGACCTGTCTTCATTGCTGGCTGCTTTTTATTACATGCTGAGAGACCGCATGCAGTCCAAGCCATGGACAAATTTATGGCTGGCACTGGGGAACACCCAAGGAGAGATTAGCAGAGGAAAGGAGACAGAAGGGAATTGAGTAGAGATTTAAAGGAAGTGAACATAGGCAGGGAAACAGCATAGTAGACACCACATAAAAATGTCCTTTTTACATGTTAGTTAATAATGAGGGAAATTAAAAGCTCTAACTGCCATGTAAAACAATACTACAGATGCAAATTACATAAACAAAATATGTAACTTCACGATATTGGGTTATTATGTGTCACAGTTCAACCAATCCTTCAGAAAACAGACCACTCCTATTCCTCCCCATCATGCTGTACCTTCTCCAAAATCCATCCAGCACTGGATATGTCTAGCCGGATTTTTCAGCTCAAGCACTGGCTACGCAATGCAGCTGCATTTCTGACTCATCTCTTCTTAGTCCCATGTACGTCAGGAGAAATCAGACTAATAACCCAGCATCAGTGTAGCTCCCCTAACAGTAGCAATTCTGAAAGCAGTAGACAGCTTAGAAAATGGTGGTAAAAACTCCTGCAACACTACAGTTTTCAACATAGCTCCTACCAGTGGAAAATTATAGGTCCAAATTTTGCCAGTCTTGACACTTTCTCAGAGTACCTTCACCATTACTGGTAAAATCAGTGTTGATAGCAGCTCCAGATGGGTAAACGTTATCACCCCCATTTTACAGACAGGGAGACCGAGGCACAAATTAAAAATGATGAGACAGATTACAATCAAGGTGCTCAAGGCATGAGAGATATTCAAGGACATGTTGTGTAAGAGATACTAATGGGCACGAAGGAGGGAGTAATTGTGCAAAAGGGGTGGATGCCCCAAGAGGTTATTTTTGTCTCTACTGTCCATAACTACTACGTATGTATTATGAACTATCTTACAGCAAGAACAAATTATATACATTTTGTTGTTTACATCATCATTATAGAGAATTGGTTTCCTTTTATTCTGTAGACACAGATTTAAATTATCATTGCATGGCCAGGTCTTACATTGTCCTGGGTTATTTTGACATCTGCTAGGCTAAGTCTATGCAATATTGTAATTTCGCATTTAAGAAAAATGTATCAGATTGGATAGACTATAACTATCAAATGTCCAGTTTATTCCACCAGTGCATACATATGTAACACTATTTCAAATTCCTATCAGATAGCTTGTGTGTCAATTGTGCCTGCATTCAACAGCTATGTTTTCAGTTAATCAAAAGTTGCTATTCTCACTTCTCCCTTCTGTTTATTATGCAAGATTGATCATGTTCCAGTATTCTTGTACAATTGTCAATTGCTAATTACCAAAGGAAAAGTTATCAGATTGTCAAGTATGGAATCAAATGACTTGAAAATACCGTGTCAAACATTTGACAAAAGTGAGGAAAAATACAATTCTAAAAACAACAATTAGCATATACCCTTACTTCTGTCAATGATCTCCTTCAGTAAACCATACAAATCATGCTTAATTGTCTCACATTTCATTAGCAACAGCTGCTAATTGTCTTTCGAAATGTGAATAGTCTTTCATAAGTAAAGTGAAACATTTCATAGTCTTCAAACTGATCCAGTAAAATACGTTGTTGGAATGCAAATGCTCATCTCCAAATTAATGCATGACGGTGGGTTTGGCAAACCTGAGCTAATCACACCCCTGGGGTCCTCTAATCCTCTAAAGCTGATTATCTCATGATTGTCACACCCACTGGGAGTTGCTTTTGTCATTATCAAATCCAAATTGTAACCAAAAATATATACTTAGTTGACGTTGATGTTGGTTAATGAATATCTGATTCAGCTCAGATATTATAAAGGGCTGATAGGAAGAAAAAGTATTCTAGTCAGTCCTAAAATATTAGAATTTACATGGAATAAACTCCGAGATAAGGGTGCAAGGGTGAAGGCTGTAACTAGTAGGAAAACCTATTCCTGTCTAAAATATAGTAGGTCAAATTTTGCCCTTGGATATTTCGGTACAGCTATAAGAAAAGTAAGGGATTCTGAGTAGAACCACATGAAATGGAAGAGCTGTCTTGTCATAGCTCCAAGGTAAATTTCAAATGTCTAGTCTTTTGTAAGACTGTGTGGTAAATCTAAACAGACTAGATGATCATAAAGGTCCCTTGTGGCCTAAACATCAATGAACTTATTAATATTTCCACTCTTTTTTTGTTTTGGTCACAATTTCACTTTTTTCAGCAAAATAATTTCTAAACAAAATTTGTTGAACCAAGAAAATTAATTTTTTAAATGTAATTCTTTGTAAGGTATTTGGTTTGTTGGGTAGGGTTCTTCCCATTTCTTTCGATTCCCCCTGCCCCCACAGGAGAAGGGAGGGTGGAAAGAATTTTAAAAAGTTAAAATGAGGAAAAAGTCTCCCCAAAATCAACAACGATTTGTAAAATAACCTGAAAAACCTAAATTTTAAAATTTTAAATCCAAAACAAAACTAAAATTTTCATTTTTTTCAGATTTTTTCATTGAAAAACAAAAAAAGTACCTAGAAAATATTCAAAGACCATTTTTGTTTTTTGTGAAAATGGAATTCTCTTTTTCAACCAGCCCTGGCCCACAATGTTTCTTGTGATGGCATCAACATTAAGTTGTAAAGAATTGTGCACAACACAGATTGCACAGCATATTTGCAATGCACATTTCATCGAGTGTTTTTTGAAATTTACACTACACTAGTGCAGTAGCATTAGCACTGTAAGTAGAGAAATGTGTACGTATAACAAATTAGCCAATGTGTGTGTGGTATGTAACCACTACCAGGTAACAGATTACTTTTAGCTCAAGTAGTAGAGGTCTGTGCTCTGGGGCTGAAAATCCAAGGTTCGAATTCTGCTGATGACCAGACCTGTGCATGCAAAGTGATTTTTTGCTTTACTGGTTGAATTAAAAAAAAAAAATTCTGGATCAACCTAAAAACAAATTTATTTTGAATTTTTCAACAAACAAAGCTGAAAAAAATCATTTTGGGTCGAACATAATGTTTTGTTTGACCAAAATAAAATGTTTTGTTTGGGAGATTAACTTTTTTGTTTTTTTGTAAAAATAAAATTGATGTAAAACACAAATTAAAGTTGTTTCAAATCAAAATGTTCCATTTTGAAAACACTGAGACAAAATGCTTGGGGTTTTTTGCATTTTTCCTTCAACAAAAACAATCTGATGAATTTGACACAAGTTTGCAAAATCTTTCAGTCAACCCAAATCTGCATTCTTCAGTGAAAAATTTTGTTCGAAAAACTTCACCCAGTTCTATCCATGACCCATGTTTGGGCAGTCCTTACGTACATATTGGAAAGTATTTTGCACATACATACATACATATGAAAAACTTCAAAACAATGTGATATTTGCATTCTGAATTTGAGTTAAATGTGTTGTATACACTGTAAAGTTTATATTACAGTCATGCTGGAAAATTGTGTGGGGAAACTTGCATGAATATATGCTTTGAATCATTCATCATGTGTGCTGTTTAATTTGCACTGTTTGTTCCCAATATTACCAACCTGCTGAAATTTGCTTGATACATTAGCTGTCTTTAAATGTACAACATTGGTTTTTTACTCGATATTCCAAACAACATTTGAGAATCATCTATGAACTGATTGTTTATCGGCCTAGTAGTGACTCTGGTATTTTTGTTGACTTGTTATTTAAAAACATATCTTGTAAAAATTGTATTCAAAAGATGCACTGTGTGTTTCAGAATCTGTATTGTGCAATTTACATCCCACATACAAATGTATGGTCCATTTTGTCTTACTCACTCTGAAATTCACATTGAAGCTAGAAATTTAATATTACAAGCTCTGATATTCGTTTTCTATGCCAGTTTTCTGGAAGCTACATAATCTGTACATTGTGAAATATGTAACGCGTGATATGGAATTTATGTTTCACCCATGTTCATTGTAGCCACAATAACATTAGAAACTAGACATATGCTTAACAGTTGAATCATTTGTATAGTCTGTAATTCATATTGCATGCAGCATGGAATTTACACTGCAAAATTTGTGTTCCATATGGAATGGGCTGTGTGTCACAGGTTAAAAAGTATTGCACAGTGTGGGTTTTTTTTAAATCTTGTATGCTATGAAGTTTGCATTCAATGCTCTGTTATTTATGGAGCATGCATATCTTAAAATCTGCATTTTACTCAAGTGTGTTGGGGGAGCTGCATTAAACACTGTGGAAATTATATATACATGTTGTGAAATTTGAGATATACATTGAGAAATTTGCATTGTGACCACTGTGAAACTAGCACTGTTTCATGATGTGAGTATGTGACAGAATTTGTATTATACATAGGAAATCAGATTTTATTAAAGCTCAGAAGCATAAGGCTGCATGAAAAACAAAAGTATGCACACTACACAACTAGGATAAAATCTTGGCCCTATAGAACTCCTATCATCTTCAGTAGGTCCAGGATTTTACCTCCAATCTTCATATGCATGTAATATAATTCTACTTGAAAGGTAGTATAAGTTGCCAGTTACACAGCTTACTGATCATTTACATGTGAAAATATTCAAACTGCAAATGAACTGCCGCCATTTCCCAAAAAGATTGTGTGTGCATTTTTGTGAGCAGTTTCTGATGGTTTGAAAATCTAGTTCATGGTGACAAATTTAAAAATTAACCTCAATGTGGAACTTAAACAACCTGAAGAAATGTGGAAGTTCTACTGACAAGTTGGAGATGTTACGGCTGGTGTATTGGCAAGAGACTGTTTTCCATGGAGTGCTAGAGCTGAAAGTGAAGCACTGGAATAATGGTGAAGGTGAATTTCTCATAACAACTATAAATAGCAAAAAGCTACCTCTTGTTTTTCCTGCCTGTATCAGATCTCTTATACACTATGACCAAACCTTCTGCAGCGTAACTACAGAGCAAAAGAGTGAAATACGTGAGGACCTCACCTCTGAGTGATAGTGAATATACATAAAACAGTATCTTTAGTTAAAAAAAGTAAAGTATTTTAATAAAAACTCCTAATTTGGGCACAACCCTTTCTCTCTATGGGCCTTCCTGACAAATATTGCTTCCATTGATTGCCTTGCCAAGGACTGCCTGATTTGAATCCCAGATATGAAAAGCATGACATGATGATCAACTGTGACTCGTCACATCTCCTCACAGCATGTCTTATGTAAAAATCTCATAATAAAGAAGAAATTAAGACATGTCAAAACTGTAGCTGCCTGTGTGCGCCAAATGAAACTCAGCATGGGGACTGTAAAAATGCTAGCTAAAGCAGAGAATGTATTAGTCATAGTTACTTTTTATTATTTATTCATTGGTATTGTGGCAACACATAGATGCCCCATTGAAGAATCAGGCCCACATTATGCTAGGCACTATTCACAGACTTCAGAGGTCAAGTAAAGTTATACCTTTTGACATCAAAAGTATGGTGAAAGCTTCCTAGGTTTATGTTACATATGCCATGGAAAATTACTTTGACTCCATTGGCTTCTGTAGTATTTTGAAAATATGTTCACAATAATATTCTATTTCCACCTTGGTAATGTCAGTGGGAGTCCTGGCAGTACAGTATTTAGACGCATTGAGAAAATAATAGGATTTACAATAGCTGGCAATTTGTTTTCCACTGCCATGGTATGTGTGTTTTTGTTAAAGTCTTTGTTGCTGTTGGGAACTTCTTTCTGTCTATTTCAGCTCTCTTTTACAATGAGGTATTTATTTAGTGCCAATCACTGTAATACAGAAGTGTTTTTCCTGCTGTAGCTCTACTTAGTAGACTAATATAAACACTACAGACTTTTTTGGGTGAATAGGCATTTAAATTTTTAAAGTAAATATTCTAACTGCTCATGACTCATGTGCCTGCTTCTTGCAAATGCTCTATGAAATGATGAACAATGAATATTCACAGAGAAAGTGAAGTTGTATTTACACCAATAACTTTATTCTGAAAGGTATGCTCATCTACTTAGGGAACAGAATCATACCATGTCTCCTATATGATTCTAATAAGAACTAATCAACAGAATCTCAATTTTGAACATTGAACATACAGATCAAATTTGTACTATTTGCAGAAATTAGTCAAATATTTCAGATAATGAACATATTAAAGCTGTTCATAGAAAATTAGAGATAGAAAATAATTATTTATCCAATTCTATTCAAGAAGCTTGTGACATAACATCTGAATGCCTGTGCTTATGATTTTGATACTCCTGTGGCTGAGAATATAGTGTGTACTGCTAAAATGTTTCCTCACCATTATTACCTGCTGCTAAAAACTTATTTGGGTTATTCAAATTGTGCACACAAACACCATAAAATCCAGGGAAACAAATTTGTTACATGACAATTTAAGCAATATGCATAACTGAAGAAAATCTATACATAAAGTGTTGCAAATGAGGAAGGTGAGTTTCAAATACCAAAACAGACATAACCTTAAGTACTAGGGGGAATTCAGAGATTATAGAGCTGTTATGAACTTACATGTGCTACACGGAGTTGACTTGGACTAAGCAGGGATAGGAAAATTAAAACAAAATAAACTGATGAATACAAAATTGGTTGTTCTTTCTGCTCTTTGAACATGGGAACTGTATGTCCAGGACAGATACAGCATCCCTTCTGATTCCAGCCCAACGCTTTCCATGAGACCCCATGCTCAATCCTTTATGTGGGGCTTAAATGGTGGAGAAGGTAACCTTACTTGAGTGAATTTTGGCAATTGTGTGTATCTTCAATTGTCCACCAAGCATACTTCAATATACCCCAATGGTAGAGTGACCAGATGTCCCGATTTTATAGCGACAGTCCCAATATTTTGAGTCCAAGAGAAGTTGGTTATTTTTACATTATTTGTATAGCCTGACAACCAGTTGTGGCTACTGAGAACAGTGTTATGATTAATTTTTGCCTACACAATTTTTTCCTCTTCTACAACTTTGTCCTTCCTTCCCCATTTTTGTTTGTCTGTTTATTCATCTGTTATATTTTGCCTAAATCTTAGATTGTGAGCTAAGGGGGCAAGATGACAATCTTTGCGTGGTGCGCTTGTAATTAATGTCCTCAACAGGCTAATGGACATCGATTTGTTAATCTCCCAGTAAGATTAGCAACGCAAAATTTGTTTAGAGTCTGTGTCTGGGATATCACCAAAGAACCACCGGACCAACTCTTTGTGTGTACCAACTCAATAGGGGAGGCCTGTCACATGCTACTAATGGCAAGGTGAACAACACTAACGTTGCTGCTCTCAAGAAACTCACGCTGCAGACTATGAGCAAGCTACAAGACACAAAATTCATAGCTATGAACTAATTGCCTCCATGAGCATCAGGCACAGTGTTAAAGATATCTCAGTCCCGGAGGAATCCAAGACTATGGGAATCTCTGTTGTTGTGGTAAACACTGTATAACTGCCCATAACGAACGTCTTCAAACCTCCAAATCTCAAATGGCCAAAGCCCACATTACCATCTTTTATCCACCCAGCCACGTACCTAGGTGTCTCTCATAGCCACCATTTCCAATGGGATATAGCAGAAATGATGCAGCTGGTGAGCAACTCACAGACTGGGCCTTGTTCACAGATGTCCACCTTCTTTTTGAACTTAAACAACAAGGGACTTTTTGCCAGATGGAACCCTGAACCTGGAACTTTACTTTCTGATTAAAGACTGTAGTGGTGTTCCTTTGCAAGCTTCACAAGCAGTCTTTGGACACTGTTCTGTAGCCATCAGCATCCCACTATTCTGCAGGTTTGCTTTGGAGTTCTGCTGATTGAATCAATGCTGAAATAGTGCTGGAATTTCCACAAAGTTAACTGGATTGCATATACCTCCGAAGCTGAATATGGGATAAATTGTACCAAGTCAATCCCAGAGAATGATGCCTGCTTTGTTCACCTTCTTACCAAAGCAGAAGTGAAACATATTCCTCACAGCTATCGCAAGGTCTATATTAAACTGGAGTATGCTAATGTGAATTAGGTACCATTTAGTTTGTGCTAGTAGGATCTACAGAGGGAACTTACAATGCAACACTGCAACTCACACACCCCTAGCCTGTGCTGTGGGGATATGTAGACAAACCCTTAGACACCTAACATGCTTAAGCACTTTGCAAGTCCCATGAGGAGCCTACCTTCATGTTTAAGTGCTTCAATATCTTTGTGAACCAGGCCTTATAGATTCATAGATTCATAGATTCATAGATTATAGGACTGGAAGGGACCTCGAGAGGTCATCGAGTCCAGTCCCCTGCCCGCATGGCAGGACCAAATACTGTCTAGACCATCCCTGATAGACATTTATCTAACCTACTCTTAAATATCTCCAGAGACGGAGATTCCACAACCTCCCTAGGCAATTTGTTCCAGTGTTTAACCACCCTGACAGTTAGGAACTTTTTCCTAATGTCCAACCTAGACCTCCCTTGCTGCAGTTTAAACCCATTGTTCCTGGTTCTATCCTTAGAGGCTAAGGTGAACAAGTTCTCTCCCTCCTCCTCATGACACCCTTTTAGATACCTGAAAACTGCTATCATGTCCCCTCTCAGTCTTCTCTTTTCCAAACTAAACAAACCCAGTTCTTTCAGCCTTCCTTCATAGGTCATGTTCTCAAGACCTTTAATCATTCTTGTTGCTCTTCTTTGGACCCTTTCCAATTTCTCGACATCTTTTTTAAAATGCGGTGCCCAGAACTGGACACAATACTCCAGCTGAGGCCTAACCAGAGCAGAGTAGAGCGGAAGAATGACTTCTCGTGTCTTGCTCACAACACACCTGTTAATGCATCCCAGAATCATGTTTGCTTTTTTTGCAACAGCATCACACTGTTGACTCATATTTAGCTTGTGGTCCACTATAACCCCTAGATCCCTTTCTGCCGTACTCCTTCCTAGACAGTCTTTTCCCATTCTGTATGTGTGAAATTGATTTTTCCTTCCTAAGTGGAGCACTTTGCATTTGTCTTTATTAAACTTCATCCTGTTTAACACAGACCATTTCTCCAATTTGTCCAGATCATTTTGAATTATGACCCTGTCCTCCAAAGTAGTTGCAATCCCTCCCAGTTTGGTATCATCCGCAAACTTAATAAGCGTACTTTCTATGCCAATATCTAAGTCGTTGATGAAGATATTGAACAGAGCCGGTCCCAAAACAGACCCCTGCGGAACCCCACTCGTTACGCCTTTCCAGCAGGATTGGGAACCATTAATAACAACTCTCTGAGTACGGTTATCCAGCCAGTTATGCACCCACCTTATAGTAGCCCCATCTAATTTGTATTTGCCTAGTTTATCGATAAGAATATCATGCGAGACCGTATCAAATGCCTTACTAAAGTCTAGGTATACCACATCCACCGCTTCACCCTTATCCACAAGGCTCGTTATCCTATCAAAGAAAGCTATCAGATTAGTTTGACATGATTTGTTCTTCACAAATCCATGCTGGCTGTTCCCTATCACCTTACCACCTTCCAAGTGTTTGCAGATGATTTCCTTAATTACTTGCTCCATTATCTTCCCTGGCACAGAAGTTAAACTAACTGGTCTGTAGTTACCTGGGTTGTTTTTATTTCCCTTTTTATAGATGGGCACTATATTTGCCCTTTTCCAGTCTTCTGGAATCTCTCCCGTCTCCCATGACTTTCCAAAGATAATAGCTAGAGGCTCAGATACCTCCTCTATTAGCTCCTTGAGTATTCTAGGATGCATTTCATCAGGCCCGGGTGACTTGCAGGCATCTAACTTTTCTAAGTGATTTTTAACTTGTTCTTTTTTTATTTTATCCGCTAAACCTACCCCCTTCCCATTAGCATTCACTATGTTAGGCATTCCTTCAGACTTCTCAGTGAAGACCGAAACAAAGAAGTCATTAAGCATCTCTGCCATTTCCAAGTTTCCTGTTACTGTTTCTCCCTCTTCACTAAGCAGTGGACCTACCCTGTCTTTGGTCTTCCTCTTGCTTCTAATGTATTGATAAAAAGTCTTCTTGTTTCCTTTTATTCCCGTAGCTAGTTTGAGCTCATTTTGTGCCTTTGCCTTTCTAATCTTGCCCCTGCATTCCTGTGTTGTTTGCCTATATTCATCCTTTGTAATCTGTCCTAGTTTCCATTTTTTATATGACTCCTTTTTATTTTTTAGATCGTGCAAGATCTCGTGGTTAAGCCAAGGTGGTCTTTTGCCACATTTTCTATCTTTCCTAACCAGCGGAATAGCTTGCTTTTGGGCCCTTAATAGTGTCCCTTTGAAAAACTGCCAACTCTCCTCAGTTGTTTTTCCCCTCAGTCTTGATTCCCATGGGACTTTACCCATCAGCTCTCTGAGCTTCCCAAAATCTGCCTTCCTGAAATCCATTGTCTCTATTTTGCTGTTCTCCCTTCTACCCTTCCTTAGAATTGCAAACTCTATGATTTCATGATCACTTTCACCCAGGCTGCCTTCTACTTTCACATTCTCAACGAGTTCCTCCCTATTTGTTAAAATCAAGTCTAGAACAGCTTCCCCCCTAGTAGCTTTTTCAACCTTCTGAAATAAAAAGTTGTCCCCAATGCAGTCCAAGAATTTGTTGGATAGTCTGTGCCCCGCTGTGTTATTCTCCCAACATATATCCGGATAGTTGAAGTCCCCCATCACCACCAAATCTTGGGCTTTGGATGATTTTGTTAGTTGCTTGAAAAAAGCCTCATCCACTTCTTCCACCTGGTTAGGTGGCCTGTAGTAGACTCCTAGCAGGACATCTCCCTTGTTTTTTGCCCCTTTAAGCCTAACCCAGAGACTCTCAACACTTCCGTCTCCTATGTCCATCTCTACCTCAGTCCAAGTGTGTACATTTTTAATATATAAGGCAACACCTCCTCCCTTTTTCCTCTGTCTATCCTTCCTGAGCAAGCTGTACCCATCCACACCAACATTCCAATCATGTGTATTATCCCACCAAGTTTCAGTGATGCCAACAATGTCATAGTTGTATTTATTTATTAGCACTTCCAGTTCTTCCTGCTTATTCCCCATACTTCTCGCATTTGTATATACGCATCTAAGATACTGGTTTGATCTTTCCTCCCGGTTTTGTCCTGACTCTCCTTTCTCTCTGCCAATATAGCCCACACTCCCTCTCGTTTCCGACCCATCTCCCCTTTGATGACTTGTTCTGGTCAATCAGGAAGCATATGGCAGAGCAAGGAATTGAACATAGGTCTTCCAAGCTCCAGGCTAGTACTATAACCACTGGCCCATCCTCCCTCTCTCGTTCCAGGGCACAGGATGGAAGGCCATGCTGGAGCTATCATGCCAATCCTGTGCCACCTGTGGATTCCCCTGTTGGGGAAATTTTCAAACAACTGCATCTATGGCCGCTTTGCACAGCTTGACTAGTGTAAAGCAGCTGCAGCAGGGGGCCAGGATTAGTCCAAAGCATTTAAAACTGTACATCTATTTCCCAATCTGTCACTTCATACTGAAATTAAAAGACAGGAATTAATTTTAGCAAAGGATGATTAGTCACTGATTAGAGTTTAATTTAATATAATTTTTCTGATAAATTACCAATTAGTGTAGCCAGAAATAAAAATATTTTACAGATCTATAATCAAGCCAAAGAATTTTTGGAGTCTCAATTGCCCTGCTACTAATAGTGTATTAAATTATCCTGATATACCTTCAGCTGATTATATCAAGGGCTGTTCTCTTCCAGAATTTAAGAAATTAGTAATACTTTAAAAGATACAGGGATACTGATTATTGTTATTTTTAATCTGTAATATTCCACTGCAATTTGAGTTGGATATTGATAAGTATGTCTGAGACCTACCGTGCACAGTCTTTCTTCAATAAGTGATGTTAGGCCAAATTCTTAATTTAGCCTTATTGTATATTCTGGCCTGGATTCTGTAAAGACAGACCCAAATCATGCCCTAATACTAGGGATACAGCACCCTCATGATTCCTCATATAACTGTGTTTCTAGAATTCCCGTTGTGGCCAGTCCCTTTTAGAGGGAATAGTGCTGCTAGCTTCATAGGCGCCATCTTTATGAGTTGCCTAGGGTTGCTTAACCCCTGCTCCGCCCCGGGCCCTGCCCCCACTCCACCCCTTTCCCCACCCTCCCCATTCCACCCTGCCTGTTCCCGCCCCGCCCACCTCTTCCTGCTCCTACCTTGTCCCCTCCTCCGAGCGCACCCCATCCACGCTCCTCCCTCTCCCCCTAAATGCCTCATGCATGCCACTGAACAGCTCATCTGCAAGAGGTGGGAGACGCTGGGGGGGAACGGGGAGGAACTGATCAGGGGGCTGCCGGTGGTTTTTTCTGTGGGTGTTCCAGCTAGCTTAACTGTCCTCTGTTCCTCAGATCCAACTAGTGATAAAATTCTGAGTGGTCAAGGTGAAGGGAAACTAGTGTACCACTTGTACACACCACCGCGTATGTAGTAGGCAGCTGCAGGATCACCCCAGCTGTCAGACCATGCTCCCCTTAGGGACAGCAGTCCCTACCCAGGCTGATGAAGGAGCTGGACGTTGCTATGAGCACTTTTAAGTTCTACAGAGGGTTCTCGTCAAACGCTTGCATGAGGAGTAAAGGAGAATCTTCCTATCCTCTCCACACCACTCCCTACAGTACACCCAAACACAGAGTCAGTGCTAAGGAGTCTGTCCCTTCCCTCTGAACTCTCTATATTCCTTTTACTGTCCTCAGTTAGAATCAAAACACCTGGTACAAAGGTATAAAGGTTTTTTTACTCATGCACACAGAATAAGCCTAATGCTTCAGACCACTTGATCATCATGCCAGTGTTAAACAAAGCAGCTGTTATATACTGGAATGCCAGTGTTTCTGCTTAAGTACAAAATTTTATGAACACTCCAAGACAACTGTAAATGTTATCTGTTTGCCAATATTTAAAGAGCTGAAAGTCAGAAATGCCCTTGCCAACTATTTTTGTCAAGTGTGATTTCAAAAATCTTGAAAAAGCCAACTATTGGCAAATGAAACATGTTAGTAGTATTATCCCACATAAGGGAATATTATTCTAGCCAGAAACTCACTAGTGTCTTATATAAAATAAGATTTAGCCAAAGGTTTGCAGTTTTAAAGGATTTTTGTTCACCTAGGTAAATTGTTCTAACTCTAAAAAGAATAAAATAAACATAGTAATTGCTACATTGTACTTTCTTTACAATGAACAAACATGAGTATGTAAATTGTATACAGTAACTAATATACATACACACATACTCTTTCTTAAGACTGCGTGGCATAATAAATTCAGTTATTTTCCAGTGTATATTATTATTTTGGGACTGTTAAAAAAAATCAATTTCTTTGATGTAGCACTAGCTCCCTGCAGTTCAGTCTACCAATTGCAGACATATCTTTGCATGCATTTTTAAAGGAGTCAGTTGCCATGCTAAGCGAAATGCTAAGTTGCAGGTTAGATAGACCATCTGACAGGTGGTCTGTACTTGTCAGCTTCCTGTTTTTTTCTTTATTATTAAACCTAGTCTGAAAAAGCAAGCAAGGGCTTAGCCCACATGAAAATGCACTACAGCACAGCTGCGTTGAGGGAAAGACCCAACATGTTCCAATGCACTATAGTACAGGGAGCAAAAGAGTAGCCTACAACACTCTAGTGTGATCTTCTGACCAACAATATTTATGTAGATCCAATGACCACAATTACATTTCCGAGCAATACATCCACTACCTGTCTTATATGGAGTGTGGCTATGCTTGTCACATCAATGGCAGGCAGACTTTATATTCCACACTGCTCTGTTGTCCCTGGTACAGTGCAAAGGGCTGTAAATGGGTAAGTAGAGGATGTTCACGTCACTGGATTCAAGCGTGAATTAGGAGTTAATTATATTAAAGATGGGAATTATATGTACCATGAGGAAAGAACATGTAGGATACTGTTGGCTGGAACAGTCATTCAGTTAAAATGGAAGTCGATTATGAAGGTTTAGCTCTGAAATACAATCAATTTTTCTGTCATTGTGGGAAAGCTGACTGAAAAAGGCTAGGAGGCAAAAGACAACTGATAAGAGGGTTTATAGAACTGGTCACATTATTCATTACATGAAAATATGATATGGAGAGAGGTCCTGGAGGCCAAATTTAGGCTGCTAGGTAAGAGATTGAAGTTCAGGACCTCCATGGTAGCATTCTCTGAAATGCTTCCAGTTCCACGCACAGGGCCAGTTAGACAAGCAGAACTGCAGGTCTCAATGCGTGGATGAGATGATGGTGTAGGGAGGAGGGGTTTAGATTTATTAGGAAGTGGGGAAGCTTTTGGGAGAGGGGGAGCCTATACAGGAAGGATGGGCTCCACCTAAACCAAAATGGAACCAGATTGCTGGCGCTTAAAATTAAAAAGGTCGTAGAACAGTTTTTAAACTAAGGGCTGGGGGAAAGCCGACAGGTGCGGTGGAGCATGTGGTTCGGACATCCCTTAGGGGAGGATCTATAAATGGAGATTCCCTATGCCCTAATAAGGAGGAGAGGATGGAAAATGATAAAATACAGGGAGGATCTGATGAGAAACAGTCAAATGAAAAAAAGTCCCATTTAAATATGTCATGCAATAGGGGACAGCCAAAAAATGACAAGTTTTTTAAATGCTTATATACCAATGCTAGAAACCTAAATAATAAGATACCCAACTAGAGTGCTGAGTATTAAATGAGGATATTGATATAATAGGCATCACAGAATCCTGGTGGAATGAGGATAATCAATGGGACACAGTAATACCAGGAAAAAAGAAGAACAGGAGTACTTGTGGCACCTTAGAGACTAACAAATTTATTAGAGCATAAGCTTTCGTGGACTACAGCCCACTTCTTCGGATGCATAAGAAGTGGGCTGTAGTCCACGAAAGCTTATGCTCTAATAAATTTGTTAGTCTCTAAGGTGCCACAAGTACTCCTGTTCTTCTTTTTGCGGATACAGACTAACACGGCTGCTACTCTGAAACCTGTCAGTAATACCAGGGTACAAAATATATTGGAAGGACAGAACAGGTTGTGCTGCTGGAAGAGTGGCACTATATGTGAAAGAAAGCGTAGAATCAAATGAAGTAAAAATCTTAAATGAACTAAATTGTACTATAGAATCTCTATGGATAGTAATTCCATGCTTGAAAAATAAGAATATAGCAGTAGGGCTATATTACAGACCAGGATGGTGTTAGTGACTCTGAAATGCTCAGGGAGATTAGAGAGGCTATTAAAATAAAAAACTCAATAATAATAATGGAGGATTTCAACTATCCCCATATTGACTGGGTACATATCACCCCAGGAAGGGATGCAGAGATAAGTTTCTTGACACCTTAAATGACTGCTTCTTGCAGCAGCTAGTCCTGGAACCCACAAGAGGAGAGGCAATTCTTGATTTAGTCCTAAGTGAAGCACAGGATCAGGTCCAAGAGGTGAATATAGCTGGACCACTTGGTAATAATGACCATAATATAATTAAATTTAACATCCCTGTGGCAGGAAAAACTCCACAGTGGCCCAACACTGTAGCATTGTATTTCAGAAAGGGGAACTACACAAAAATGAGGAGGTTAGTGAAACAGAAAGTAAAAGATACAGTACCAAAAGTAAAATCCCTGCAAGCTGCGTGGAAACTTTTTAAAGACACCATAATAGAGGCTCAACTTAAATGTATACCCCAATTTAAAAAACATACTAAGAGATCCAAAAAAGAGCCACCATGGTTAAACAACAAAGTAAAAGAAGCAGTGAGAGGCCAAAAGGCATCCTTTAAAACATAGAAGATAAATCCTAGTGAGGAAAATAGAAAAGAGTATAAACTCTGGCAAATGAAGTGTAAAAAATATAATTAGAAAGACCAAAAAGGAATTTGAAGAACAGCTAGCCAAAGACTCAAAAAGTAATAGCAATTTTTTTTTAAATACATCAGAAGCAGAAAGCCTGCTAAACAACCAGTAGGGCCACTGGAGGATTGAGATGCTGAAGGAGCACTCAAAGACGATAAGGCCATTACGGAAAAACTAAATGAATTCTTTGCATCGGTCTTCACTGTTGAGAATGTGAGGGAGATTCCCAAACCTGAGCCATTCTTTCTGGGTGACAGATCAGAGGAACTGTCCCAAATTGAGGTGTCATTAGAGAAGGTTTTGGAACAAATTGATAAACTAAACAGTAATATGTCTCCAGGACCTGATGGTGTTCACCCAAGAGTTCTGAAGGAACTCAAATGTGAAATTGCAGGAGTACTAACTGTCATCTGTAACCTATCATTTAAATCAGCTTCTGTACCAAATGACTGGAGGATAGCTAATGTGACGCCAATTTTTAAAAAGGGCTCCAGAGGTGACCCTGGCAGCTACTGGTCAGTAAGCCTCACTTCAGTACCGGGCAAATAGGTTGAAATTATTGTAAAGAACAAAATTGTCAGACACATAGATTAACATAATTTTTTGGAAACAGTCAACATGGTTTTTGTAATGGGAAATCATGCCTCATCAATCTACTAGAATTCTTTGAGGGGGTGAACAAGCATGCGGACAAAGGAGATCCAGTGCATATAGTGTATTTAGATTTTCAGAAAGCCTTTGACAAGCTCCCTCACCAAAGGCTCTTAAGCAAAATAAGCAGTCATGGGTTAAGAGGGAAGGTTCTCTCATGGATTGGTAACTGGTTAAAAGATAGGAAACAAAGGGTAGGAATAAATGGTCAGTTTTCAGAATGGAGAGAGGTAAATAGTGGTGTCCCCCAGGGATCTGTACTGGGCCCAGTCCTATTTAACATATTCATAAGCGATCTGGAAAAAGTGGTAAACAGTGAGGTGGCAAAATTTGGAGATGATACAAAACTACTCAAGATAGTTAAGTCCCAGGCAGACTGCGAAGAACTACAAAAGGATCTCACAAAACTGGGTGACTGGGCAACAAAATGGCAGATGAAATTTAATGTTGATAAATGCAAAGTAATGCACACTGGAAAACATAATCCTAACTGTACAAATACAGTGATGGGGTCTAAATTAGCTGTTACCGCTCAAGAAAGAGATCTTGGAGTCATTGTGGATAGTTCTCTGAAATTATCCACTCAATGTGCAGTGGCAGTCAAAAAAGCGAACAGAATGTTGGGAATCATCAAGAAAGGGATAGATAAAAAGACAGAAAATATCATATTGCCTCTATATAAATCCATGGTACGCCCATAGCTTGAATACTGCGTGCAGATCTGGTCGCCCCATCTCAAAAAAGATATATTGGAATTGGAAAAGGTTCAGAAAAGGGCAACAAAAATGATTAGGGGGTATAGGCTTCCGTATGAGGAAAAATTAATAAGACTGGGACTTTTCAGCTTGGAAAAGAAGCGACTAAGGGGGGGATATGATAGAGGTCTATGCCTGCTAAACCCAGGGTTGTGAGTTCAATCCTTGAGGGGGTCATTTAGGGATCTGGGGCAAAAATCTTTTTGGGGATTGGTCCTGCTTTGAGCAGGGTGTTGGACTAGATGACCTCCTGAGGTCCCTTCCAATCCTGATATTTTATGAAAATCATGAGTGGTATAGAGAAAGTAAATAAGGAAGTGTTATTTACTCCAAGAACAAGGGGACACCAAATGAAATTAATAGGTAGCGGGTTTAAAACAAACACAAGAAAGTATTTTTTCATGCAACGCACTGTCAACCTCTGGAACTCCTTGCCAGAGGGTGTTTTGAAGGCCAATACTATAGCAGGGTTCAAAAGGGAGGTAGATAGATTCATGGAAGATAGGTCCATCAATAGCTATTAGCCAGGATGGGCAGGGATGGTGTCCCTAGCCTCTGTTTGCCAGAAGCTGGGATTGGGTGACAGGGCATGGATCACTTGATGATAACCTATCTGTTCATTCCCTTTGGGGCACCTGCCATTGGCCACTGTCAGAGGACAGGATACTGGGCTTAATGGACCTTTGGTCTGTCCCAGTATAGCCATTCTTATGTTGCAAATGTAGCCTTTTTTCCTGCTCAAGAATCATTTGTGATCAGAACCTGATTTCTATGAATGTCTTCATTGCTCATAAGTATTCACCAAATAGCATATTTTGGAAAATCCCAACTTTCTGTGTTGTTTGTGAACAGATCACAGACTCTTCATGGTGTGCAATTGGTGACTTAATTCATATGGTACCGTTTCTATTTTCCTGACTGGATGTTAGAAACTTTTCAAAGAAGAAACTAACAATTGGCAAATACTGAAGAATAAATACATTTCTGGTATGGATT
This sequence comes from Trachemys scripta elegans, assembly GCF_013100865.1. Taxonomy (NCBI): domain Eukaryota; kingdom Metazoa; phylum Chordata; order Testudines; family Emydidae; genus Trachemys; species Trachemys scripta. Next base: position 43,726,566 of record NC_048308.1, read on the forward strand.
TTTGGATGAATAATCATATCTTCTAAAATTTGAGAGACTTTAAAATATGTGGCAGCTGTACAAATACTCATGAACAGTGAACAACATGCTTCAAAAAAGTAATAGCAAACTGAACTCACTGCCTCAATTCATAAATATACTTGTGAATAACTTTGTGTTTGATCAGCTCTAGTCTTGGAAATAAAAAAAGGAGGAGGATCGTAAAATGAAAAGGACAGGAAATTCCCGAAAATAGAGAACAAATAAAATTGAGTTTGTTTTATAATCTTGATATTATCCAATACATGGACAATTGTCTAGTTCAGTGCAGAAATTAGCTATCATAGGATGATCTAAGACAATGAAAAATAAAGCTGAAAAGACAGCAAAATATAACTTGCATAAATTGTGAGACAAACAACTTAATCTCAAGCTAAAATCCTACACTTCAAAAGAAAGAATAAAAAACAATGATAGAAGCTTTTAAAAAGTGCACAAACTACCTCAAAGAAAGTGGCGCATAACTAACTTATTTTAGGGAAAAGGGCATCATATCTGAAACTGCTGGTAGAGAGATTATAGAAGAAGGATGAAGAGAAACAGATGGACAATTATCTGAGAGAATGCAAAAGCAATTCCTTGGGCCATACGAATCTTATCTGAACTGGAATCAACTGATAGTCCAGAAGCATTTAATTTGGGGAAAATGTTAAATACAAACGTGAACAAGTGATGAAAGCTCCAATCAAAGAGGTTTAATGTCTATCAAAACAAATCTCGCTCTCTCTTTCCCACTATCTTCCATCACAACGATACTCAACCTATGTGCTAAACCTTCATAAAGCAAGATTAGAATTAAAAGGGAAAGCCCTGCTAATGAAAGCAATGTTTCTAAATAATGAACCTACTTTTTCCTGTAACATCTGTGAACAACCTGAGGGACCCTAACAAATATTGAATGAAAAAATTCCTCATAAGAAGGGGAAAAGAATACTAGTCTAACTTTGACTAAAGCATTAAACAAAGGCTGAAGGTGATTCTTAAAATTAAAGAAACATTTTGTTAAAGAAATTTAATCAGCTAAAAGGACATGTTCTTGAAAAAGTGATCTGTGCCAAAGAATGCATCTTAAAATCTTCTGCTTAGTGTGAATAATCTTGCAGAACAGAATTAAAAACACATCTGGCTTATACAGCAGTTCTTATCTTTTGTTTATATTACATGGATGTAATGAGTGTCATGAACCTGCATTCTTACTCTGCCTGCCTTCAGCACAGAAAGAGAAACCAGTATTTGCCAGTAACAGTAAGCTCTGTGAATCTGAATAAATGAATGAGTCATGACTGGATGAACTATTCTCCCTTTATTCTTATACTTTTGCTTTAATAAACCTTTATTTCAGACAAATCATTGCCTTGTGTGTGTCTGAGTGGTGACAGTAAGAATCCAGAAAAAAAATGTTTTTGGTCACCAAACTCTGGATACTCATTAATTATTAAATTATATAACTGCAAAATAAAACCAATGGCTCCAAGACACTGAAAACCTTGGGTGCTATGGATAGAAACACTTGTGAGAAAGGTAAGGGCTAGATGGTGTCCTGGTGACAGCAGCTGTTTTTCATAGACTTTAAGGTCAGAAGGGACCATTATGATTATCTAGTCTGACCCCCTTAAGGATGGTGACTTCATAGTAATAATGGATATTCACAGTGTTTCAGTGGTAAGTAGGAAAAAATATACCAGCAGCTCCTACAATAACGTATCAACAGATACGCCATGTATGCTTACATTTTCTGATGTGAACAGGAAACATAAGGGAGAAAGAAATATATTATGTCAGTGGAATGCCAGTATATACAATCAGCGGGTTGAAGACTTCAATGTGGTCGGCTCCAATGCACTAGGACAATGGTTTTCAATCTGGGGTCCACAGACTATGTCTAAGATTTCCAAAGGGGTCCACACCTCCCTTCAAAAAAATTTTAGGGGTCCACAAATGAAACAAGGTTGAAAACCCTGCATTAGGAGAAGAATTTGGCCCTCCGTGTTTTAAGAGAAGAGGCAGAACAAGGAGTAAAGATAACAGAAATCGCCTTGTAATTGACATTCTAGGCAGATGTATCCAAGCAACAGTCAAAGTAATTAAACTATTTGGGCATGTATCATAAGAAAATGTGTGCAAAAAAGGAATATATTTTGCACAAAATACAGGTAGCAGTCCTGACGAGCTGCAGAGAAAACTGTCCTTTTGTGGAACCTAGAAAAACTGTCACCATTATATTACTTCATTTCACAGTGTACTAAAGCACACCAAGACAAAGTGACTAGTTAAAAGATTGCTCATAAAACTGATTAATTTTTCTCAGGTTTTCAGCTCTTAAGCTTGGCACCAGACACTACATCATATTAAATTATTGCACAACTTTTGCAATGCATATTTAGGTATCTTTGTAGAATAAGGCACTATTATAGTATTGCTATGATATCATGATCGTTATGGTTCAGAAGACAAACTTTTTTCCAGGTGCTTATAACTTTTGAAAATATATCACTTTAAATTTTAAAAAACACACACTGCCCGATTTAAAGTGTTTCAGGCTTGTTGTCAACCCAATGGCAAATACTTTTGGGGTAAAAAGCCCGCATATTTGAATTATCTGCGTGGAAAAAAATATGATTTTGAGTGAAAAAATATGATTTTGAATTAAAAACAAGTTCAGAAGCTCAGCCCACTCAAATAACCATGCTCAGTGAAAAAGAAACTAAATGCAGAAAACTGTACTGATGCATACCAAAATCAGAAAATTTAAAATTATGGTACCCACTGCACTTGTAACACTGCCACTGTGCAAATAGGGTAACAGATTAAGCAGTGCACATCGAGTCATTAAAGTAACGGCACACACAGTAATTCAAAACATTATGAAAGCAGACGAGAATCAAGTTTAGGTTACTTTGAGAAACAGAATTTCTTGACTTATGTTTACAAAACATTATGTTAACAAAAGACCTGAGTCTGCCTCAAGTAGAAGCCAAGAAGCTCTAGTAGATTGCCTTTGTGGAGTTTCCTCCCACTCAAAAGTAACCATAGTTTCACTCCATAAACACAAGAGTGAAGATTGATGGGGATCTGCTCAGCCCATGGAGCCATTAACATGCCCTGTGCCTCTGCTGCTCTGGCCAACTTGCATGTCTGCCCTTACTCCCTGGTATATCAGACCTAGATTGCTGGGAACTGCCTAGCTGGTGCTTGCTCTTGTTCCCCAGCATAAAATGGACTCTGCTGTTATGGAGTCCTTTAACACGGCTTCTGGCTTTTCCCCTCTATAAGGAGCTATTCCAAAAGCCACTTAAGCCAATGAAAAGATCCTCTGACTCCAGTGGGCTTTGGATCGAGCCCCATGTGCTGTGTGCAGAGGGGACAAAGTACATCCCCGCCCATCTCTGTCACTTCTAATTCACTCCCTCAACTTGGAAATCCACAGAACTACTGAGAGTTCTCAGAGACTCAGGAGCAGAGAGAAATGCTGCTGTGGAGGCAATCTGATGCTACCATATAGAAGGGGAGATCCATGTGTGGAAAGGATATATCCCTCAGGACTACAGCTGGTAGGAAAAACATAGTTTCTATTGTGCAGGAAATTCTGACATTGTGAAATTTGTTATTCCGAACTGGAACGAAAAGCCAAAAATATCAACATTTCTCAAAAAACACAAAATTCCATCAAATGGTTTTGATAATGTTGAAACCAATATAAACTATTAATCATTATATTAATATATAATATTTTATATTTAGAAGTTAAGTCAAAATGAAATCAATCTAAATGATAAAATAAAAACAAAACACTGACATTATTGAAATGAAATGAGAAAAATAAAAACAATTTGTTAAGCCTCTCCCTTTCCCCCAGAAATTTGGTTGAAATCAAGACATTCCTGTGAAATGTTTCAATTTTGATGAAACTATATTTTCAGACAGAAAACTTTTCCATCAATTTTTTTTTATCAGTTTTACTCTGGGCACAACGTGGCTTACAGGAGTTTTCTTCATGAAATATGTCTGCTTGCACAAAACAGTCATCTACAATAAATTACATCTCTAAAGGGAAGGAAGTATCACAAAAGGTAATTCTGTGTTGTCAGCAATAAATCACCTCTCTGTCATGAACTGAATGAGCTATAGAAAAAGTGAATAGAATCTTCCAATGGAAATTGCAGTCACAAACATGTACTAACAGGAGCAAAAGAAAAGAAAGATCCCTGAAAATGTTGTGAAAGATTGTTTGATTGAAAAAAAATCATGCAAAAATTACCCAGATCCATGCAGAACACACCTCAAGACGATGACATCTGTTTAGCCAGGATTGGCAGAAAATGATGACTTCCTTTTAGGAAAGAAGAAATTTGACCTTCCCTAGGGTAAAAGACCCACAGTTGTTTCCAGTGTAATCAGAGAAGAAAATACATATGGAAAATATATCCTTCTTTGACTGAAAGGTTAGTGTTCATCTATGTTAAATGGTTGTTTTATTGTAGGAACAGCTGACTATTTAATGGGACAAATGCTTTCCTTTTTCATAGATGCATTTCGTACCATCAAGTACTGATTAAGCATGATGAACAGTGAACAAGAGAACGCATAGAAATATACACACATGCCACTGTGGTAGTAATGGAAGACCTAACTGCTCAGGCATGGACTATAGAGAATGTTAAATGAAGGGCTGGAGAGGAAATAAGGCTGCAGTTAGTTATTGGATCACTTATAGTGGCCTTTTAACTCAATATACACATCAGTCATCTAGAAAAGAAATAATACTAGTTTCGGTTGGGAGTAACAGAAGATGTGATCAAGGGCACAAACGTAGGAAAGACATGGGAAGCAGTGATCATAATCTTATTTGATAAAGGGATTGAAGTTGCTATCACTGAAGGTTTAACTTCATTCTTTGTCCCAGAGTCAAAAGAGACAATAACAGCATGCAACGGTATTAATATAGTTAAGAAAAAAAAGCAACTAGAACATCCCAAAGACTGAGACACATTTCTGTTTGGAGGCTATTTGGCAGTTTAGAAGCATTAAAAGCTGACAAAGCAGGAAGACATATAGTGCTTCAGAAAATTCTGAAGGAAATACCAAAGCTTCTGGCAAAGAATGTTATTTAACAGGGACAGTGCCAGAAATCTCAGCATCCAACACAGAACCTAAAATAAATGGACAAAGGAGTTTAGATCTATACATTCTATCTATAGATTCACTAGCTGCCACAACTTCTGCTTCGACTATTGCTGCTGGTCTTGCCTGTCTTGTACCACTGCTGCTTTTGCCCAGATGGCTGCATTTTCTTCTCTCTTCTGCTATTGCTTGTAATCAGGGCTGGCGCTACCATTTAGGCATACTAGGCGGTTGCCTAGGGCGCCAAGATTTGGGGGCACCAAAAAGCGGTCCCCCAATTTTTTTTACAGCGTTCCTACGCCCCCTCCCCAAGCGCGTGGTCTCCGCTCCACTTCTCCCGCCTCCCATGCTTGCAGCGCCAATCAGCTATTTGGCGCCGCAAGCCTGGGAGGGGAGGAGAATTAGAGCGGGGGCGGCGTGCTTGGGGAGGAGGCAGAGCAGAGGTGAGCTGGGGTTGGGAGCTGCTGCACGGCTCCCCGGAGGGGGGGAGTTGCCGCGGGGGGGGGGCCTCAGGGCAGGGGGGGAGCTGCTGTGGGGGAGGGGCACCACCGCAGGGCTAGGGGTGGGGGGCACAAGGTGGCCCTGCTTGTAATGCAATTACAGAATGTGACCCAGACAATTACTACTGCTTTTGCCACAATCATGAATGATAGCAGCATCCACCTCTGCTTTTACCTCTTTTCTTAAATCAAATATTTTGAGGGACTTTATTGATGCTGGTTTAAAAACTGTACAAAACTTTTCCCTGGCTTGGTTTCCTCTTCCTCCTTTTCCCTCACCCCACTACTGTATTGTTTATATTTCCTTTCATTTTTGTTTTTTTTCCAGTCTTGTATGCAACCCATCAAATTCTCTTCATCCAGTTCTCCTGCCAAATGAATGATTCCTCTCAATACCAGACAGAATGGCTAGACTCAAGCGGCCAGCTTTCACTGCTTAACACCAAGTTTGTTTGTTTTGTTAACAGTATTTGGGCCAGATCAAGACCTGGGGCAATGTAACTGCAACTCCATGGAAATCAGTAAAGTTGAATCATCCTACTTACATCACCCCAGGACTCTTCCCAATTCCTGTTTGATGTGACCTATGCATTTTGGTTTTGTTTACAAAGGTGCTGAACTGGTGACAGGTGCATCATTACTTTTTGCTTTCTGGTTAAACTGAAAAAGGGCTAAACCCAACTCCCCCTGAAGTCCATGGAGAAGCTCCCAAAAGAGTTCCAGTTTATTTTCCCACATGGATCATTTCACAAAGCTATTCCACAGAAATGAAATTCTGAAAATCAAGGATGCTGAAATCTGTGGAGATAGTATATTCCATGCTGACTGCATTTCCATCAACTATATTAAATCACTTACCTAAAGCTGTTTAACAACCAAACTCCTGCAGTTATCTAGGTGGCTTGTGATTCTGTGGTTTTAGATACAAAATCAGAACTGGGTAAGTGCTGACAAAGCCTGGTTAGCAGTTACATTTGCTAACAGATGACTTATTATTAAAAATTATTAAAATATAAATACATTTATTAATCCTACTCACTTAATCACTGAATGATACATCAGCTAGGGAACAGAAGTGCATGGAAGTTGTGTGCTTGGATCAAAACATTTGCTGTTACCTTTTATTTGCATCTTGAGGTAAAATATCTGCTACCTAGCACATTTGCACTTGCCATAAACTCAAGTCTCTGAATTGTGTGTCCAACATAGTTGAGCAGGTAGGAGATCTCTTTGATAAAAAAAAAAATTAGAAGGACCTGATTTACCATTGCTCTGCATCTGTGTAATTATTTTCACCAGTGCAAAATGCCATCAAATCAGAAATGTAGCATTTTGCATTGGTGTAAATAGTACAAAGTGCACAGCAAAGTGAATCAGGTGCAAGAATGTTCCGTTCTTACAGAGATTTGTTTTGTAACCTTCTCTAATCCAACTGTTTGATATAGTTTAATCAGTTTTAAATATGTTCATTTCTTTTATGTGAATACCTCCACTTCCCTAAAGATTTATGCCTGGATTGCATCAGAGTTTGCCTATAGAAGTCAGGATAAACATAATAGCGTGAGAGGCTGTCGGTCTTCAGAAGTACACTGTCATTTCGTTGTGCACAGGTAACATCTGAAGAAAATAACCATCCAGAAAGGACCCTGTTGTTTTCTGTTCACATGCTTCTGACCATGAGTATCATTCTGTGCCATCCCTTTAGACCTGTGGTCATATGGAACTAGGTGACTGCCATTCCCTTCGAGTATACTGTCAGTCCTTGTCAATACATGTTTCACTTTAATGTAATTTATCTCCTTTTAGTATTTTCTGCACCGATTACACTAGGATGCTATTACTTCTATATGCCCCATTATTTTTTACTGTATGTTCTACACTCAAATTTCCTCTTTCTAGGGAGAGAATGTATTAAGAATTCTGTGGAGCAAGTTAGCATTAATATACTGGAAAACATGGTGAAATGAGACTTTAATTTACAATTCTATGAAAACACTGAAGCTAAAATATCATAACAGGAAAACAAGAGACTATTCCATTTTCATTTATCTGAGGAAAAACAAAATAAAGTGTACACAACTGTCTGAAAAAAATCAGTTCAACCAATATTATTATTATGATTACTTATTATTTGTATAGCAGTATTATCTAGAGGCCAAAAACAGGCAGGAGATGGTATCTGCTCCTAAAGAGCTTCCAATCTAAAGAGACAATGCACAGAAAATGAAAATAAGAAATAATCAGAGAATTCAGGATGAGGGAAACAGTAACAAGGACCATGTATTTACCTGAGCTGGCTGGTGACAAGCAGCAGTCATTATGATGAGTGAGAGAGTTAATCCAATTGGAGGTCAAACAAGGTAGTGAGGACGAGAGGGCCAGAACCCAAGGGTCAAATGAGATTTAATTGTGGAAGTTGCTAAGGAGGAGTGAGAGACTGAGGTGAGAGAATTGGGACTCAAAAATCAGGTGGTTGGGAAAGTAGGGGAGCAGATGATTGAGGGGGAGAGGAGAAGGAACTTGAATGGAAAGGAGGGAGGATTGGTAATGGCTTGATTGAGAGACAAGCCATACACCCCCAACTTGCTTTTCTGGGGAATATTAAGGGGCAAGGTGTGTGAGAGAAGAGGTGGATGTAAAAGATGGCAGCTGCGGAGGAAGTGTCAGTGAGGGGTTGAATACAGGTCTCAGCGAGTGCCAAGAGATGGCAGAAGCGAGAACTGCAGAGGCTGTGGATGTCAGTGATCTTCTTGGAGCCAGCATTGCAGGGAGAGCGGAGGAGGAGAAGGGAACATGTAAGGTACCACATGGAACGTTCAAGAGCTGAGAGATGTTCTCAGCATTGGATATTACAGAGATACCTGGAAATTAACTTTAGCAAAAGAAAGCCCATGCTCAAAGACTGCTTTGAGAGCCAGTTATAATGTGACGATAGCGTGGGTCTGTGGCAATGAAGCTACTCAGCATCCTGAAAATTGGGTACATTGGAGTAGCCATTGAAATTAGAGCTGGCTGAAAAATCTGACATTTTTCATATGGAAAAAATAGGAATAATTTTTCCATTAATATTTTTGTGAAAAAATTGTTCATTTTGAATCAGCTCTATTTGAAATATAGATCTTATTTAGAGGTCAATCAGGAAAAGGAGGCTCAATTAATGTACAGTTGGATGTATCCTTTGAGCAATGCCAAAGAGCTGATTTATATATTTATATATACACACACACACACTGCTACAACCTCATCTTAGCTGTGATAGCAGCCGCTGCCAATATGTAAAATTGTACAGTTACTCATGTGTAGCTTGCCTAATGGTGAACCCCTCCCCCCCAATATATGGCAAAGTCATCATAAAACGCTATGTCTAACTTTACAGTGGGGCGGTGTACTTGACTGGAAAATAAAAATGTATTGCTGAATACCTGACGAATTAGTACTGGTTGAGGGGGTGGCAATTCATTGGTCACAGGTCCATACAGCTATGATATCTGCAAATTGAACAGTGATTTAACACAGCTGAGGAGCCAACAATGCACCATAGATTCTAGCGACATGGGTATTTGTCTGTGCCTAAACAAGCATTTTAGTATCAATATTTCTCCTAATTAAGAGAATAAGACATAGAATAGCCTTTCCAGTTTAGAACAAAAGTCCATATAGTCCAGTACCATGTCATAGTGTCATACTTCAGAGCAAATGCAAGGAACCCCATAGTGGACAATTATGGACTAAACTATTCATAGGTGAAGTTTCTTCCTGACCCTTATCAGTTTGTGGCTGATTTATACCATAAAGCACAAGCGTTTATATGCCATCATAAAAATTAATCCTCCCTAATGCAACTGAGGATGTTCCCCATATTCATCTAAAATGTCAAACCGTTTTTTGAACTCTACTAAGCTCTTGCATTGTATGGCAGTGAGTTCCACAGCATATTTATTCACTGCTAAAAAATTGTTTCCTTTTATTAGGTTTAAATTTGTTGCTTTTCAATATCTCATTCTTGTATAGGAACGCCAAATGTAGCTCCCTCACACCATTCATTGTTTATTTCTCTATCTTGTCTCCATTCAAAACTAAAAAGTTCCAATCCTGGATTACATCTCTCATCATGCATCACTGTATCTCCTCTTGATGTATCAGTTTGTATTTGTCAAAACAATTTCATTTGCTATCCTGCCTTTCATTCCCCCTACCATTGCTAGGTCCCTGTGAAGTTATAACTTTCATTTACCTATCAACTAGTAAATAACTTAGTGTCATAATCCCCCTCACCTCTGAGCACCCTCTTGCAGCTGGGTGCAATAATGACTACGGTCACCACCTCAGTTTCCACTCTCAAGCTCCTTCAAGACTCCACCACAAGTTCTCTTGGACCCAATATTACACCTACCAAGGGCTAATGTATTATTCCACAGAGTGCAAATAGTCCTTACAAGTTCCAAAACACACTCCATTTATCCCATGTACAGTGCACAGTCCCCATAAACCCAGTTCCAGAAGCTTCTGCCGTACATGGGCTTTCCATTAAGTCCTACCTATTCTTTTATTGGAACAACCACCCTGGGTTCTTTCATCAGAACAGCCACCTTGCAAGCCTTTGCCTGGGAAAGGTAAGCAAGCTAGCCACTCTGCTGGTCTTCTAGCCCTTAGGCCTCTTCAGCCTTCCATACCTGGCTGTCTAACTGAAGGCTGTCAGCAGGTTTGCCCCTCTGATGGTCTCCTGCCCTCAGCTTTCCACAGTGAATTCCAGCAACTCCCTCCAGGGACCTACTCCTTCTTAGCAGTGGAGGTGAGTATATGTTTAGAGTCCACATAGTTGTTTCCAGAGATTGTTCTGACAGAGACCCTTAGTAGTCTCTGATGCCCCCTGGTGCTTGATGTGATGTGATGGGTAAGCAGCCATCGCTGCAAACAAGCTGCTAGGAAAGTGTTAACTCAAGTCTTTTCCTATTTTAAAATTATACTAATTGTTTTATAACAAACCTTCCCCCTTTTATTTTTGACTGTTCTTATCTGATGAGACTGTAACAATTTCATTTGCACACTCTTACATTTTACACATGGCTCTTCAATGAGTTTGGTTAGAATTTGGTCAACCCCGCCTTCAGGTATTATAGATAGCTTAGGTGTCAGAATAATACTCTGTACTTCTTTAGCACCTTTCAGCTGGGGAACACAAAGCACAAAAAGCAATGACTTTAGCCTCACAGCACCTTTGTGAAGCAGGTAAGGATTATCCTCCTCATTCTACAGGTGTGGAAACTCAAGCACAGACCAGTTCAGTGGCTTCCCCTAGATCACAATGTGGCAATGCCAGCTATTGGCTATCTGTCTAGATTCTTGTAACTAGGCCTTGGAAGGATTCTTTTTTTTTAAATTGACAAACGTTGATTTCATCGTACATACACAAACTGATGAGAAAACATTTCCATCTATAGTACTCGAAATTTACAGATAAGCAAAGTAAGAGAACTGATGCTTGAGAACTTATTAGAGTTTGATTTAAGGACATTTGTTTTGTAGATTTTAACAAGTAATGTTGACAAGTTGTATTTTAAAGGTTATAAAGCTTTACCTTTTGAATCTCAATGTCCACTGTCATTAAATAATTATTATCCTAATTCCCTCCACCAGTATCTGATCCCCCATAATTTCCCACAACTGAAAGGTTAAATGGAAAAACTGCTCACGAACACATATTATCCATCAAAATTAGAAAAAAGTCAAATTCTGCCAACCCTAATTACAGTGCTGCCTCTTTCCTTTTCTCTTCAATGCTACTTCAAGCCATGAAGGAGCATAATAAATCTAAAAAGGTCATTGTTACTCTTTGCTCTGCAGACAGCAAGTTGTGTAGTCATTCTTACCTGCTCCAGTAAGGCATTTGAAAGTTTTAACCCGGTTCCTGAGAAATCTGATGAGCTTTCCCCATGAAGCTAAGAGCTTCATTGTTCCTGAAGAAAGTGGATGGCAGACAAGAACACGGCCCGAGAATGAGAGGCACTCCAGCCAACGGCATGGGGAATGTTCCATGGAGAACTTTGAAAATTAACAATGCTTTCTGAAACTGACCCAGAATCCTGTGGGGGAGCCAGCATAGTAAGTAGAATACTGGCTAGAAGTTCTCTTAGGCCCCAATTCAGCAAGGTAATGAAAATATTGTTAGTGGATAAGTGTGCTTGGAGGTAGTTCTTCATTAGCTTCTGTGTTATGATATCCCAAAATGTGAGGTTTGACATTAGGATGTAATTTGCATGGTGTGCTGGATCTCAAAATGGTTTTGAGACAACTAGCGGAACTATAGCATAGTTTAGGTGGATGGTAGGTTCCCCTCTTCACAGTTGGTGTAGACAGTTGTTTAGCAGCATTGCCAGGTGATTCTGAGCATCTTTTACCAGCCAAAATGGCCATGAGTCCAAATCACAGGTGATAACTGATTTCTTTCAGCACTGCCTTACCCCAGGAACATGCTGAAATCTGTGTGACGGGAAGAGAGATGTATTCTGTCGTGGGGTTGGTGTATGATTACTGCCATCTGGAGAGGACTTGCCATATGCAGTTGATCTTCTCTGAAAAGTATATTGTCAGTTCCTTACATTGTACTGAGCTAGCTTCTGGAGCGCAATGGATTCAGTCTAGGTTGACAGAGCAAAGGAAAGTTTTACAGAACACGATTCAGCTGCTTTGATAGAGGAGGGAAAAGGATCTCTTAACTTTTACCTTGGCTGCAATGTAGCATTTAGGAAACTTTTGCAGTAGATTTATCTATAATGATTGTGTTTCTGCAAATTTCATGATTGTGTTTCATGCTCCAATTTCCTTTCTTTCTACTTCAGCTCATGAAAACCATTAGAGACTGAAGGCAATTTGCAGGCCCGGTTGACAGGGATAAGGATGCGAGAGTGTCAGTGCTAGTGGCCACTCTGTAGCCATGTGTCTCCCAATTCCTTGGCTTCTCGGTTCATGGGTTGGTTAAGGTACTTGTGTGCATGAAACTTAAAGAACGGACTACGATGGCTGAACCTTCTTGTTTATGAGTGTTGGTGTCTGCTCGAAGAAGGTAGAATAGTCCGACCAAGGCAGAGGTGTACTTATTATATTCCTCAAGCCCACTTATAAACCAAAGAGTTAATTTAAGAATGTGACAAAACTATGTGCTGAACTGAAGATCACCTTTATGAGATCCATGATGGACAGCAGATTTGGACATAATCTGCATGGATGCTGAAATCTCCTAGAAAGATGAGCCCTAGAGACCCCAACATCATATTAGTCAACATCCCTCCTGGGAACCCTTTCCTGCTGGGAGATCTACAGATTAGCAGGATTCCTAGACAGGTTTTTTATTCATCAATTTTCAGATGATATGGATGTATTCAAATGATTCTTTTTCCTCGCCTCTTTTGCATGACTGGATGGCATAGCACAGTTACCATATCCTTGGTTTTGAGCATCCTGGTGATATTGTGCCTGGCAACTTGGGATGAGTTTGGTTAGCCTGGAACTGTGGTGTCATCTAACCTGATTTTAATAAGGCAAGTCAGAGTGGATTTCTCAACCAGCTGTGAGGGTCAGAGACTAAACAGTTTTTTTGATCAGGCATGAAGCAGCATGATTTTGAGCTCTATTAATGTAAGCATTGTACAAACATAGAAACACATACAATTACTTCATGTAAGAGCTTTTGAGGGAATGAAATAATTGCTCTACTTCTGTGGGTACTCTTTACCACATTGTAGTAAAGGACATAGCTAGTGGAGATCTATTCCTGAGTACTGAGGAGCGGTGGAGGAAAATGTGCTATTTTTCCACCCAGTTCCCTTTGTTTTTTTTCTTTTTCTTCTGGGAATATACCCTTAGCCTACTAACTTTCAACCCTGTGCCTTATATTGTATATACTATATATTACTCATCTGTATTGTGCCTTTTGAGTTTGTCGATAATGTTTTAACTGATAAGGAATAATACAAAGAAAATGAGTAGATTTGGAGCTTTGTAAACCGTTCTTTCACATACTCATTTATTTGTTGGATAGGATTCTAAAAATGCACAGTGTAGGAATTTCAAAGACAGAGTCAGCAGTTTCCTCAGTGCAGGAAACTAAACAGGTTTTGTTGTTGTTGTTTTGTTTGTTTTTGCAGAATTTCACACATTCTGAGTCATGAGACATTTTTCACCAGTGGGAACTATATTTTGCCACATCTCTCTAGGCTTATCCCTACGAATTTGGCCATGTGTATCTCCATGAAAGATTTCCTAATTTTTCTTTATAAAAATGAGGTAAATATCACACAAGCATTTTTGCTAGAGCTATGTCCTATCTAGATATTACACCACTTCAGAGTATGCTTGAGAGGAAAGACTAGGCAAATAGTAGAAAAACCATACATTGAAGTCTATTAAAATTGTCATCAAAGTGAACATGATTTGACAATTTAAATTGACTTCTCTTGGGTTCCAAAATTATTTTATCTTTGGACTGATGCTGAGATGGAGATACTGTGTATAAAACACTGACGTCACTGGGAGCTGTTAGGTGCTTGGCACTTTTGAAAATCAGGCCATCTGCTTAGGCACCCAAGTGGATTTAGGAACCTAACTTTAGGCATCTATTTTTAAAAATCTTGGCCTCCACATATTGTCCCAGTTCAATCCCCAGTCACATGAGAGCAATTCCACTGTCCAAGAAATTGCTCAGTTAATTATTTTCTTTTTGCACTTGGATCAATACGAACTAGTCACAGGGAAATAACTACTCAAAGTCCTGTTCATGCTATCATCAAAGGCCAAGAGACCAGTCTTACCCAGGGCTGAAATAGAAACTAAAATAAGCAGAACTCAGGAATCATGATATGCATTAAAAAAAAAAACTAAACAACTTATAGTAATTTAGGGATAAGAATAACCACAAGAGAAGTTATTTATGGCTTTCAAAATCAGGGATATAGTACAAAGTGAAATAATCCTTTGATGGAAGATGTCTGGAAGCAGCTTCATCAGCATATTTTTTCCACTATTTTGAAAGTAGCACCATATTCTTATTTATTCTACTCTAAAATAGTGCTCTTTATTTTTATTTAACCAACTAATCCTTTTTTAAAAAACAACAACACTGCATAATATTCACTATAGACATTAGCAGAAATACTACAAGAAAAAGTAAAAGGCAACCATCCGAAATTCAAATTTGACGAGGCAGGATTAGACAAAGAAAATAAGCAAATAAGGGCGGCTTCAGTTAAGTTTGTTACTGTCTAGTGTTCTGAACCACTGCTGTTTACAGGATATGAGAACATCTTTTCAGCTAACCGATGCGCATACTAAAGCATTTTAAAGTTGTACTTGAGCATTTGACAGCCACTCAGTACATTAATTTTTCTGTTATAGTTGCAACTTTAACCTCAAGAGGACTATAACATACATAGGGAAGCAGTGTCACACAACTCTCCCGCCTGAAAAGATACAGCAGGTTGAGTTACATATTTATTAAATATTATAAAAAGATGCACACATTGCGGTGCCACATCTCATTTACTGGGGGCCCCAGCAGCAGCCAGGATCACTTTATTGAAAGCTCATCACATTTTAATTGCAAACATAAAAGCGAATGAAACAATAGACGACACAGATTAGACTTTGTGGACTAAGATGGGGCACACTCACCCTTGAAGCACCCCCTCGGCTTCCATCCATGCATATTGTCACCAGTATCCTCGGTTCAAGCACCTCCTGCAGGCTGTCTGCCTCTCACTATGTCTTCCACGGCTCGGCACCTCACCCAAGTTACATAAGTCACTCCCCTTCCAGTGTAATAAAGTCCCAACTGAAAGGGACAAAACCCTTCTCTCTTTCCACACTCAATCCTCTGCACACTCTTCGCCCCGCTCCTGGGCTCTGCAGAGTTCCTCCTCACCCTTCCCAGAGGCCTGGCTCCTCCCACGCAAATGACCATCAGGGTTCCTTCTCTGGAGCTTCTCTTCTCCCCAGCTGCCCTCTCCCTTCAGTCAGTCTCAGGGTACAAGCTCCTCTGTTTTTTCTTTCCACTCTAGTCTGGACCTTCTTCCATCATCCAACTCTCCTAGCCTTGCCTCTCTTTCAGAGCCTTTTCAAAGCCCTCACCCAGTCCTGCCTTTCTCTCAGAGCCCACTGCCAGGGGTGTCCTTTTTCCTGCAGCACAGCTTTTCAACCCAGCCTTCTCCTAGCCTAGTTCGGATACCAGGGCTTACTCTCCCCCCCCCACGCACCCTGCCCTGTCCCCTTCCCCCCAAGGGCTTCCTTTTTACTTCCTCTCTATTCCCAGAAAGTGACTGCAGACTCTCTCCCTATCAGGAGCACCGCCAGCTTTTCTGCCGCCCTAGGCGGCGGAAGGTCCCACTCTGAAATGCCGCCCCCAAAGAGGTGGCGGAAGGTCCCACCGCCGAAATACCGCCGCGGTCGCCGCCCCCCAAATTGTAGCGCCTTAGGCGACCACCTAGGTTGCCTAATGGGTTGCGCCGGCCCTGCTCCCTATGAGCCTATTGTACTATAAACTTCCTCTCTTTATAGTAACCAGCCTGTTCCTGCCCAAGTGGGCTTCATGTCAATTAAGCCTGGCTCCCACTCCAGGTGCAGCCTGGTACATTAATTGGCCTCTCAGGCCCACATTAGCCCATTCGGGGCCTATGTGGGGTACACACGCCATTACAGGGACAGAGACAAGTTTAGCTGCAGATCGTAGTACTTTGCACTGTCATTTGGGAGACTCGTTTTCTCTCATTTACTTAGCTGAGAGTGCTGGGGTGACACCACACTGAACAGGCTGGATTGGCCTCATGTCTCTCAATAGACAATTATCCAGCCCGTTAAAAAGTGCCATGAAAGACTCCAAAGGAAGACCTGTTCATGCCTTGCCTGGAAAGAGTATGGTGGCCAAAATAAGTGTGAAATAGAGAACTTCATTATATCATGATCTGAAAGACAAAGGGAAATGGAAATTTCCCTTTGAAAATACAGGATATGTAAGAAGAGCTACCTCACACCTTTAGATCATAACCACTTTTGAATGAAGTCTTTCTCAGAAAGCTGACAAACAGTACTAAGCCAGTTATTTAAAGACAGCTTCATTCTCACATCGCACAGGTGGTGTGACAAAGAATGTGCTTAATATTAATGATGACCCATGTTGCCATCTACAGCACCATTTCACTGTTTCCAAACTTTTGACTAATTTTGGTGAATTTAACCCTCAAATCCATTCCTTATAGCTTCCTCCAACTTTTGCAGGCATCCTGTGCTTCTCAGGTAAGTCAGCTGATCATGATTCTTTGAGGCAGATACTTCTTCTCCACTGTAGACTAGGTGAGTAGGCCATGCTGACTTTTTCACCAGTGCAGAGGACCTGACAATAAATACAAATATTTTATGGGCCTTATCCTATAATTATTGTGTACTCAACCGCTTCTAGGTTGGTGCCTCAGTTGCTACCATAATATAAATATCAAATAGTAATATAAGTGCAATCCATTTTTATCTCATAGTAACCACTGTCCTAAAAATACTTTATTCATTCCTTTGACTTTGCAACTATTGCGTTTGTAGCGCTGGCACTGCAATAGAATTTCAACAGGTATTCAGATTCCATAGTGCGGTATGGAAACATACATAGAACAGAAATACTTATTGCTATTCAGAGAGTCATTTACAGCCAGAAATGAGAGCATTTGATGAAGATGGAGCAGACAACTGACCGTGTCAGTCAAGCTGTTCGTCAAGATGAACTGCCACAACCCTGGCATTCTGTTATCATTGGTGGGGCCTTATGCGATTAGAGGTAGGGGAGTCAAGCAATGAGTTATCCTTCTCTTCCCAGTTCTGCTGCTAGAAGGGGAAACTTGCTTTCCCTGCTGATTCTGCTGTCAGAATGGGACAAAAGTGTCAGGCAATTAGTTACTTTCTACTACAGCACCATCTGCCAAATTGAGGGGATGGGGGACTAAGTCATGAGTTCCTAATCCTACAAGGGATGCCCACATGCGTGTAGCCCAAAGCATGCACCAATAACAACTACACATCTGTGTTCTGTCACAATAGCCACTGAGCCATGTCCAGGAAGCTGAGCTTCTGAAAAGGATATCCACAGGAGCTGATGAGAGCATACCTGATGCCTCTCCATTTTGCCCAGGAACAGTGCTTTTGATGGTAGGGTCAAAAGAAACAGCATCCAATGCACATATTCAATGTTTGTGGAAAGGAAATGCAGGTATCCCGCACAGGCAAGTGTCCTGAACTTTTCAGATCAATCTGAACTGTCCTTAGTTGAGCTTTACACTCATTGCACCTCACAATGCTAGCTCTTTTCTCATAGTTGTAATGAGTTGATGGAAAAGAACATATGTAATAGGTACATCAGTAGTGATCCGGCTGATGTCAAATGATGAAGAATAAGATTAGTCACCAAGTTCACGGTATGTTGGTTTCGTATTACTGTCAACAAAATTCGCATTTTCCCCTCTGGCTCTGATTGTACCATACCTCTTCAATAACCTACTTTATATACCTTTTTTATGTAATCCCTTTTTAAAAGTCAGCTGACAACATAGAAATAATAAACAACAAACGAAAGGAAAACACAGCTTCTTAAGAGGAAAGTGTCATCCCTTGGGACTTGATGTCAAAGGAATGAATATTCATTCAAATAAACATCTGTTACATCAGCAAGTTGCTGTAATAAATCTGTTTGAAGATGAAGACACAAACAGCTGAAAAATCACATCTAGTTTGTCTTTTCACTTAATCCCTGTTAAATGGGCTCTCTTTTTATTTTCATTTTACATCCTAAAAGCCAAACAGGAACCAGTATGTGGTAGCTGATATGGTGAGCAACCTTTGACCAGTCTAATTATACTCAACCTGCATTATCATTTCATAATTATCCTTCTCTGGATAGCTGGGATGTATTATTCATTTTCACCTATAATAAAATATTATTTAAAATACTTAATCCTGACTTTCAAAGTTCTCTGAATCTACTAAGCACCATATTGTAGCATCATCCACATCTTAACAAAAGCCTTGTAGTGCTGACTGTTAGATTTTGATATTGCCATGTCTCTCTTTTACTAATTATGCCCAGATTGCTCATCATACTAGATACTGTTTATGCTAGGAATTTTCTACAGCATACCTCAGGGGCAAATTGCCTGTAGTGGTGAGCAGGGAATTCTCCATAGCGTACTTTAACAAACAAACCTCCACTATTTCTCCACATCACATCACTACACTCTTCCACCAAACCTTTAGCATACTTTTCATTTGTACTAACTTCAGTTACCCAGAGGACTGTCAACTCAGACACATCCAATTGTTTATTCCTTTTAGACCACAGAGTACACAATCTGGCTCCTTGTTCCCATTAAGCCTAAAAAAATAAAGTAGTTTTAAGTCATTTGGCTAAAGGTGTGCACTGTTTTGTGGGCAACACTTTTCAAAAAAGATTTCTTGTTAATCACTGTATTTGGTCTTTGCACAAATATTTCAAGTAATACATTATTTTAAACAGTCCTTTCCCATCCCATTCTCATCCACCCACATCAGCTACTATCTACTCTACAAATATTGTTGGGCTATGATCAATTTTCCAATACAAGATGATTTAATTTTCAATATGATCATCTCTTGCACAAGGTTGAAATATTCAGTTTTTCATCCTTCTTGTGCTAGATTCATACTGTCCCCACTTTTGCCATGTACAAATACTCTAGCTGTTGATTGCGCTTAGTTATTTACATCATATAGTGGACTAGTAACCACCAGAAATTACTCTATGCATGACTAGACAGGGGAAGGAAATGACTCTCCCTCCTAAACCAGCTTCTCTGTAAAATGATCCTCCAGCTGGCATATATTGTGATCATTAGTCTTGACACCTCTCCCCCCTAAAAAATAGATTTTACAGCTTGTATGGCTGGTCATTTATGGAGTATCTCAGATCACCATGCTGTTGCCAGTACTTTAGAATAAACAGGATTTTGAATACATATTGCTAACTTTGTTGCTGTTTGTTTTATATAGTTGTGAAATGCATATCTTGCCTCTTTTTGCAGCACTGTTGCACAATAATACCTTAAGGCCTGGATTATTCTAGTGCACTAAGAGAAGCTGTGTAAATTAGATGTAAAGAAAGGGGGCATGGAGCCAAAAGTTGGCTGGATGCTCTAGGACACAGGTGCCAAATAAGAGTTTTTACAACTTTCTTGTACTAGGGTGTTTAGATTTTTTGTTTGTTTGTTTTTGTTTGTGGAAAGGTAGCAGCAGCACTTCTTGCCTATTTTGATGGTACAGTTTCTGGGTTTGTGGCCATTATTTGTCAAAATCCAGACTGATCCAAATGCCGAATCAGAGTTTTTGTGGGGCTGTGCTGCTAGGGGACAGCAAGGTCTGGAATTTTAAGGGGCAGTAAGAGCAGTAAACCATCTTCTCTATTTACACATTTTTAATTTCAGGGCTGGGGGCCCAAAAATTGGCTGGATCCAGAAGGCCCTGGATTTCTGAGGCACTCCTGTGCTGGGGCACATTGGGGCCCGGCTTTTGTTGGTGCAGCAAGAAAGACTGAACATTTGAGGCAGTATGAATTGGTGCTGGGGACAAAACCTGGCTGGATTTAGTTTTCACTCAGACTCGACATGCCGTATGTTAAAGCACTATATTAGTCAACCCCAACCAATCCCAGTGCCCACATACATACATTTACTCCTGAGTGACCTGCCTCTCTACACCGCAGGTTCAGTGCCCATCCCTATAAACAGCAGTGAGTAAGAGAGGGGGAACCGGCAAAAGCAGAGCAAGTCAGGTTCCTTGCTCTGGCGAGGCCCCAGCAGGATTTTGCACACTTGTGCATGGCACTGAAGTAATTTCAGGATCTCAGGCTCTCCCTCCGGTAGTGGCTGCTCGGGAGTTGCAAGCTTGCGAGAAAGGTATTTGTACGGGGGGAGGGGAGACGGGACCAGCCACCAGTAAGACACACAAGCAAGGTCCAGGCTGTCAATGCCAACTTGGGGGCTACACAGGGACCAACTCTTTGTCCTTGGCCAGGCCGGGAGAACGCACGCACCCTGCAAAGGTAGAGGAGCGAGAGAGCGTGCGCGTGCCCCAGCCCAGAGGGGGGCGCGCTCTACCAGCCAGGGAGCGAGCGCCCCCTCCCCCGCCCCCATGTCGTTTGGAACTTTGCTGACTGCAACATTCTGAATCCGAACGTAGCGACACAAGGGGGCGGAGGCGATAGAACGCTCGGCTCTTCCCCGTTCCATCCGGCCTCCTTCCCCCGAGGGGAAGATCGCGTTCTCTCTCTCCCCTCTTACCCCCTGCCCCGCCGCGGGAGCCCGCTTTGCAAAAAGGGGGCACGCCAGCGCCACCCTCCGGCCACCGAGCCGCACTGCACCCTCCCCCCGTCTCTCCCCCCTGCTCCGACTCTCAATGTTCCACACTGCCCGGCCACAGAGCCTCCTCTGCTGCTTTATATCCCCCCGGCTTCCTCCAGCCCCTCCACCGATACTGTATCCCCTTCCCTCCCCCCCTTCATCCCTCCCCTCCGACCTAACACCGGGACAGGACGCCTGCGAAGGTAAAGGAGAAGCGGGTTAGGTGGCTGCAGCAGGAGCCTGGGCGAGCTTGGTGGGGGGAGGAGGAGAAGGAGGAGGCGCGGGGGGGGGAGGTTGGTAGAGGGAGCTTTGTTCTTGTTTTCAGCGCTTGCTGCCTGTCGGTGGCCGGGAGAGAGAGGAGCCGGGACTGAGTTCACGCCTCACTTGGTGCACACACACCATGCTGATCCTGGAGAGCCTCCTACCATAACAACCCCTCCGTACCCTCCTCGCTGGGAGCTCGATCTCTCCCCACAAAGCCGGGGAGGGGGGGAGAGAAGAGGGCGAGTGTGTGTGCAAAGCTGCATTTCAACCCTGCTGCAATTTCCTACTAGGAGCTTCATTTTCTTTTTCAGCACCCCCCCCTCCAATTTGGGTGCCTCCCGCGTGTATCTATATAATTTCCCCCCCTAAAAATGTCGGTCTGTTTTGTAGAAACTGATCAAGAATCGGTGGCGTTAAAAGCTTTGCAGAAGGTGCAGTTTTAATTAAGCTTCTTCCCCCTCCAGGAGCTTTGTGGTGGCCAAATGCAATTCTTGCTGCTGGCCATGTAAATAACCGAGGCTTCTGCTTTCTGAGTTGTTTTAAATGTATAGTGTTTAAAAAAAAAATCACTCCTCCTCCTCCTCACGGCCCTTTAAATACAAAGAGACAGAGTGAGTGTAAATTTCAATCTGAAATCGGCCGGAGTGTTATTGGCAATATACTGTCTCAGAGAGAGGGGGTAATCTGGCTGCTTGGACCCAATAAAATACTCTACTCCAGTGTAAATATTTACAGGGTATTAATGACTTTTTAAAAAACATTGTCAGCGAGGTCTGTTACTTACAATGTGTCATAAGTTATTAATGCTCATTGCCTGAAGGACCCTGCTAAAATCCCTGTCTCATGACTTTGAACAAAGTAGGCAATTGATATGTTGTCTAAAGTATGAAAAAAAAATGTGAGTGGGCTTTAAAAAAACTGGAGATGTCTATATTAAAAAAAAAAGTGTAAATATTACTTTGTAACTGTCAAACTGCAACCTAAAGTGAACTCTGCTTTTTTCCCCTCCCCTCTCTTTTCCTCCCCCAAAAGTTCACCACGATGTCCAGTGACAGGCAAAGGTCAGATGATGAAAGTCCAAGTACCAGCAGTGGTAGTTCAGATGCAGATCAGAGGGACCCACCAGCACCCGAACCTGAAGAGCAAGAAGAAAGAAAACCTTCTGCAACCCAACAGAAGAAAAATACCAAACTATCCAGCAAAACTACTGCTAAGCTATCCACTAGTGCTAAAAGGTAATGACTATAAGAAGTGATTGTTAAACATTCTATCACTGTATTTTTTAAGCTATATTTTCACGGCATTTTTAAGACAGACGGATTCTTGCAAAGCTGTATTAGGGAGTCATTTACTGAATTACAAACTTTTTTGAGTTAGGTGGCTGTCAATCAATAGCTTCAATAATGCGACGGTTAGTAAGCTAACCGTTAAATAAACTGGTCACATTTCTTTGGAAGAGACACTTAAGAACTTTATAACTTTAAAAATTAAAATACTGGCTTCTAAAAGCTTTTATTCGCTAACATGAATTTTATCCTTGCAAGAAGTATGAGAACTATAAACATCTTTTTCACCTGAGTTCAAAGGCTTAGCCTTTCTTCCTTTATTTGTGTAGAATACCATCCTTCTGGTGTATTTCAATAGATTGTGTGTACTGTTGACAATCAGTGCTATTGAATACAAAAATATTTACAATAACTTAACTGGCACAAAAATAGATGGTTTTAGGATTGTACTTATAACTTCCTTTTCATGCCAACATACAGTATATCCTTTATACACAGCAACCTAATATAATGTGTTATTCTGTAGTTCTTCCTTTGGAAAAACTACCAACTTCAGTAGGACATTTGTCTTAATAGGGCCTGCAGAATCAGACTCTGGAGATTAATATATAGCCTCTGCCTTTAAGTGTAAAAAACTTCACAAACCTCTTGTAGTCTATTTGATAAATATCTGTATTTACATATAAAATTTCTGTCAGACTGGCTTTTTCAGTAAGTGCACACTGATCATTTTCTTTAACTTCAGCCACGTGAAATAGGCAGACTTTAAATCCCTTGATTTGCTGTGGTCTTTTGAGATAAGACACAATTTATTAATCCTTTCCCTTAAATTCACTTTTCCTTAGGAATACATATTATATGATGGCCAATAGCAAATAGATCTGAAGAGTAACAGTGGGAAAATGATTTTTTAATTTTAGAGTCAGTTCTCTAGTGAACAACTTTGTGCTTTGCTTATTCAGCATGGACACTATAGATCAACCTTTCATAAAGACCTCAGGAGTTTTATATTCCACTTTAGTAAATACTCCTTGAAATGTTAAAGTGTTAGCCAGAAGTAGAATACTACCTGTATTTTCCACTGATTTTTGTACTTGTAAAGAAATAGAGGTCTAAACTAGTAATAGCTAAGGTAGATACTTTAAATCAGGCCTGGTCTACACTTGAAACCAAGGTCAACCTAGCTACATTGCTCAGGGGCCAGACTGTGAAAAATTTCGTACCATGTGACATAATTAGATGGACCTAACCCCCACTGTAGATGCAGGTAGGTAAGTGGGAGAAATCCATCGACCTAGCTATCCCCTCTTGAAGGGATGGATTTACTATAAGTGACAGAAAACCCCCTTTTGTCGCTGTAGTAAGTATGTACACTACTACAGCAACGTTGCTTGACACACTACAGCTGTACCATTTGTCATGTGAACATACTCTCAGTAAAGAAGCTAATGTATTTGATTGTTTTTATAACTTGTAGTAGAATATGTTTAAGATAATGCTTTTGCCAGCCCGTTTGAAAAGCTTGAGGTGTATTGTACAAAAAATCTTACCACTGAATTTTTCCGTGCAACTTTACTTTCCTTAATCATGATGGGGTCTGATTCCACATATCTTGAGTAGTTCTGAGTCATCTAATTGAACTTAATGGGACTATTCCTGAAAGGTCTTTCAGGATCAGGTTCTGTTGATCTCATTTAAATTGGAAACATTAGCATACTGACAGCTGTTCAATCTTATTTTATGGGCCTTCTTTTCTAAAAAGTTAGTATCTCTTGTTTACAGACAATTAGCAGCAAGAAACAAAATTTCTTTAGTCTTAGAAGTAATTTAATACACACCTTTTAAACCAGGCGTATTTTTCTGGATAACTTGTTTAATTGGCAAAAAGTTTAGAAAATATTCTGGATATTATTAACACTTCTATAACTACACCTCTACCCCAATATAACGCTGTCCTCAGAAGGCAAAAAAATCTTACCGCGTTATAGGTGAAACCGCGTTATATCGAACTTACTTTGATCCACCAGTGTGCGCAGCCCTGCCCCCCCCTCCCCGGAACGCTGCTTTACCGTGTTATATCTGAATTTGTGTTATATCAGGTAGCGTTATATCGGGGTAGCGGTATACTATCAAAGGAGACAGTGAAACTATCATGGATTGTTTCTGATTAAGATAATGATTTATTTTACTAATATTATATAAAAACAGCAAAAATACTGTATCGTCTCGGGGGAGGAGATGTACCAAAAGGTGTGTACAGAAGCAAAGTTGATTCTCCAAGAATTATTCAAGTAATAAAAGCAGCTTGGGAAATTTTTAGAGTCACTATTTAAATACTGTATGAAGTAGCATGTAAAATATTGTCAAAAACACGTATTTGTTCACAATATAGCTTGTTAATTCAGTCTCAGTTACAGCTCTGTTACACTGGTTTAAAGTCATTGTCAAATATGCTTGTATAGTCCCCCCCCTTCCCTCATTTGCATATAAGCTTGAAAAGAAAATCTCTCTGGTAAAAAGCATTTAGATATGGATAATAGTTACTTTTATGAGTACTTGTGGGATATTTCTACCTATATGAGGTGAAAATGTTCTGTTCATTTACTGTATCAAGTAAGAAAAAAGCTGCAAAGTTTCTCTGTTATGGGATTTGGGTTATGCCTCTGAGAACAAAGAGGAAGCAGCCATGTTAGCATTACTGAAGGCACAGCCAATCTTGCATTTAACTGCATGGTGGTAGAGGGCAGTGTAATTCCTGATTTATTCTATAGACTATCTCAAATGCTTTGTGTCTGTTCTCATTTCACCCACAGAATTCAGAAGGAGCTAGCTGAAATAACCCTTGATCCTCCTCCTAACTGCAGGTATGTAACAACTTTTTAAATTGTGGACAGTGATAGAAAATTAAAATGGGTAGAGATGTTTACTCAGCAGAACAGACAAGCAGTTCTTCAATGTTTGTAAGTGGACAACTATAATATAAACATTGTGTAAGGTAAATTGAACAATTGTCTGGGAACATTTGATAATGTATCACAAAGTTTGGATTTTCAAGTACATGTAGTAGTTGTCTCATTGAGATTGATATGAATGGTAGAGTTTGTTCAATAGATTTTTCTGTAGAGGTTCATTGTGTATTTTAAAGTAAGTGTTATATAAACTTCCAAATGTACTGAAGCTTTGAAGTTAGTGCTTGTACACAATTTTAACTTACCTTTTGCGTGCTGAGATATAGGAAAGTGATGCTACGATGCTCTAAAATTTAGATAAATAACTGTGTGAGATTTATTTTTTACAGTTTTCATCTTATTACAGTGAAGTGGTTTAGAGTAAAGCTGAAGTATTACATTTAAAGTTTCTGTCTGTTAGCCAGAGATTGTATTGTCTTGATACATGGTATTTTAAGGAAATTTCCCAGTGGAGTGGGAGATTGTTGGTAGTTTTAGAAAATGAAATTAGAGTGTATAAGAGATAAGTGACATATGCAGTCTTAAAGAAAATTAAGACTAGTGTGGTGCACAATCCGTAAGAAACTTAAACGGTAACAATTGACTAAACTAACTTTTTATCTTTAAAACTTGCTGAAAAATTATCAGCTGTGATGCATATTTATTTTAAGAAAAGATTTCATGTTGACTGTAAGCATCCAATGTTGAAATCTATAATAAATCTTCTTAGGTTTAAATAAGATACCTAATTTAATGTTACCTTTCTATTATACATATTTCAGCAGGCTGTCTGTGCATAAAGTGTACTTAGTTTAACAGATACTGTGCAATACCAGTATTATTCATATGTGAGAATACTGAAAATGTTCTGGAGTTTTACTTCGCTTTTTTGGAATATTGAATAGTTGGAAGACTTTGGTAAAAGGAGTTTTTACAACTCAGTAAAGATGTATTTTTTTCATATTTTTATCTGGATGACTGGGATTTATCACAACTTTGTTCTTTTATTTGACTCTTACCGTCAGGGTATCTTATCTGGAGAGGTCCATGCCATGGACGTCCTGTAATAGTCTGATGTATATGTGTGTATGGTCACTATCTTCCCTGATCAAAGCAGTATGGGTCTCCAGTTCTACATACCCTTCATGTTAGTGCTATCAGAGACCAAAAGGTGGCATGGTATGGGAGAAAGGGTATTACAAGGAAATAAGCCAGAGGTACTTCACCTTTTAATTTCAAAGCGTGTGTTGCTCTTTACCCATTTTGGGCACATTATGTTACAACTGACTTTCAGAAGGAGATAGTTACCCTCTGCTGTAACATCTGATACGAGCATATTTAGCCTCTGGGAAAATTTGCTCCTCTGGTATCAGTTTAAGTATATCTACATACATAGATAAAGTCTTCAGGGTAGACATGACCAACCAAAGCACGGGGACTATTGTTAAGAACTAGGGAAAAAATAAACAAAAAAGTCTAAAATTATTTGAATTTCTCTGAGAGTGCACGAAAAAATATTTTTGGCCAGTGAAGAAATCTATAATTCTGTTCCTATGTGTCTCATACATATTATATTTAAAGAGAAATTGCACCATTTTCCTCAGTGCAACTGTTTGACATGTACCTTCCACCTTGTGTAAGATCAGCAATAAATGTGAAAAAGACCTTGACATCCCTCTGGAGACAAGTCAGATTTTTGGGATGAACAATTTGGAGAGAGAATTCCATTGACTCCAGGAGTACCATGGATTGGAACTTAAAACAGTCTCGCCCCCCCCCCCCCCTCACAAAAAGCTTTTCTATTAGGAAATGAATGCAGCATTTTGTTGCATGTAGAACAGTGAAGCGGAAGACATCATATACCTTCTTATAGCACAGATTTGTCAGCACAAACTGACACAGCATGTGCATGATATACCTTAATTGCTCTGCGTGCAATAAGCAACAAAATGCTATATCACCCCTTGCATATTTGAGGGAAATATAATTTTTGGAGATGGGGGGGGGGGAGGGAATGTCAGTTAATTTTAGGCTCATAATATAGATTGTATGTGTGTTTAAAAAGTTAGAGAGCTTTGCTATTCATTACAAATGTCCAGAAGGTGTTTCTTAATGTTAATGAAGACTGTTTTTTTCAATTTGACTATAAATGTGCCAGTCTTATTTGCAACCATACTGTTGCCGGATTATGGCAGTACATAATACAAAATTGAATGGTAACAAAAATGACTCACTGTACAAGCAGAAATGGTAAAAATAAATTAGATTTCTAAAATTCCTTAGTTCTAATAAGGTGACAGTACTGCAAGAAAGAAAAAAGTATTAGTGTTTAAC
This sequence comes from Trachemys scripta elegans, assembly GCF_013100865.1. Lineage (NCBI taxonomy): Eukaryota > Metazoa > Chordata > Testudines > Emydidae > Trachemys > Trachemys scripta. Next base: position 43,754,456 of record NC_048308.1, read on the forward strand.
AGGATGCAGTACAAGGGTTGATTGATATTTATCCATTGTGTAACGTATTTTGCATAATGTATTAACAATTTGGGTAAAAAACTGTTGGGGATAATACATCATGGAATAATGTTTAATTGCTGCTCAATAACTATGAGCATGGTACTGTACAAACTGCTTTCTATGCCATTTAAAACATGTAACTCGTGTTAAGTGTAATTGTATTAGCTGATGAATATTCAGTGTTCAGCAGACACTTGAGGGTCTCAACAAGTAAATCTGGTCTGCATTTACCTGGCCTAAATTCATCCATTTGTTACAGCTCTGTCAGCAGTACAGGGTTACAGACAGGATGATGCTTTAGGTATTAGCATATCAGCCACTGACGTGCATACGTCTGTCTGATTTAACACAAACCAGAATACACTTTTGTTCCATTTGTAGCATTGGGTAAAAAAGGTACTTAAGTACAAAATATGAAATGCACGAAAATTACAAATTAAAAGAAAAAGCTTAAGAAAACTAACCCTTTGTAGCTAGACTCATGTCTGACTGGTGGATAGACCTCAATTCACAAACAAGAAAAGTGTGGATTTCCCCTGGCTGATTAAACCTTCCCACAGCCACATCTACAGCATCTGTTTTGTAAACATGCTAAAGTCCTAGTGAGATCCACATTGCTTCAGTGCTCAGGGTTGCCCTTTGGTTTCTCTTTAAGGTGCACCGCTACCTCGATATAATGCAACCCGATATAACACGAATTCGGATATAACACGGTAAAGCAGTGCTCCAGGGGGGCGGGGCTGTGCACTCCGGTGGATCAAAGCAAGTTCAATATAACGCGGTTTCACCTATAACGTGGTAAGATTTTTTTGGCTCCCGAGGACAGTGTTATATCGAGGTAGAGGTGTACTTGGTAAAGGCTGTAGCCTGCTAAATCATGTCACACTCTGAACTTCTGTGACTTCAGTAAGATTTCCCCAAGTGCAATGATGGCATGATAGGGCCCCAGAAATCTATGGTAAAATAAAGATTTAAACAACGAACACAAGGAAATTAAGTGCCACTTCATCCTTAAGACCGCTCTTGTGTCTAAAGACAGGAGTCTTAGATGAGTTATTCCAAGATATACTGTAATCCTAGGACACAGAGATAGATTGAAGACCGAAAACCTTAATGCCAAATTTTTCTTGCTTTTGTTGGCTTAACTGTTTGATGTAGTGTGTTGTATTTAATGGCTTTTGTGTATTTCACACTATAAAGCAAGGCTGAAAAAGGCCCTTCTTACCTCATTGCATCTAGGCAGCTCTATTTCAAACCATGGCCAAATGCTCAAACATGCTTCAAGGTATGGAAGTGTGCCAAATCTCACCTTTATACATTTTCAGAATAGTATTACAAGGCTCTTTATCACATAATGCATTGTAAATCCATGCTGCTGAGATTTTCTTATAGGTTTGACGCATGTCTGGAATAACCTTTTAGTGCGTAGCACAAAGCTATTCTGGAATGGAAGTCACCACTCCTTAGTGGAGGCTGCACCTGGGCCTGCAATTCTGAGATGTGCAGGGAATGGGGGAAGGCTGGCTTTGTGTCATCGTTGTAGTTTCTGGATTCTTGCTGTTCATTAGCACAACTTAGAGCAGTTCCTCTGATGCTATACATTTCAGCAACTTCCCACGATTGCTGATGAGCTGCTCTGCTGGTCCAGAATAGCTGGAGTGCACATTTTCCTGTTTCTTTTCTTCTCCTGCTTTACATTCCAAAATTAATCAGGGCTTGTCTATGGAAGAAAGTTGCACCAGTTTAACCTAACATCTGAATTTAAACAGATTTAGTTATACCGGTGCAAGTGTAACCCATGCCTGTCCTCCTTTAGTGGCACCTAGCCCAGCTAGAGATTGAGTCTGCTACAGCATTAGCTAACGGTAGAATCTCATGCACTCAGCTTCAGAGGTCCCAGGTTTGATCCCGCCTGCTAGCTACTGGGGTCTGTTGGGGTTACACAAGGCCTATGTTGCCACATTTATTTCAGTTTAACAGTGGGGTTTTATTTTTTTGGTTTAGCTTCAGTTGACTGGGAACAGAAAACAAGACTGTCCACCACAGGGCTTGCCCTAGTGTAACTAATTGGGTTTAAAAACAGCTGGAATTTAAACAGGTGCAACTTAAACAGGTAGACCAAGCCATAGTCTCAGAACTCTGCACTGCTTTTCTAGCATAGTGCTCACACCCAATGCTTACAAATGTTATCAGACACCTGATAGCTATAGGCCTAAACGTACTAGGCAAAGACTGCAAATGGAAGTGTCCAAGAACAATGCCCAAATCAGACAGTCAACTCCTCCCTTCCCAGTTGTTGGAGAAGTCTCACCAAGATGCTATCCTTGTAATCTGCCGAAGGCTCCATCTTTTGTATCGGCCTCTGGCTATTAGACAACAGATTAAATCTGAAACCTCAACTCTCAGGCTGCTGAAAAGGAGTAGGAACATTTTCCTTCTGTATCTGTTCTCACAGTGCTGCTGCAAAAGTGGGTGTGAGATGGGGGGAGCTCTGCCCCTGTACATTTCCCTAAATGTGTTGTCTGAGCCCGAGGAAGATGGATAATGGGTCTGCTATCCTCTGCAACCTCGATTTTCCACCTCAGTGAATAGCTCTGGTGTCCATGTTATAGGTTTCCCAAGCAGTAGCAGAATAAAATTTTTCTGTTTCACTGATGTCCACATTTTTCTGAGTGCCAACAGTTTTCACTCAGCAGCTTGGGAAAGCTCTAAGTAGCAGCAGCAGCACTGGAGTTGTCTTTCTGCAAGCTTGGGAAGACAGCACAGCAATGGTTAACCCACTTCAGATTTGGAGGATTTTCTTTGCAACAATAGGTCGGTCTAGAAATTTAAATAAAAGGTCTGAGTTTGTAAAAGCTGTTGGACATCCCAGGGAAAATTCCTACTCAGCATAGATACAAATAGATTTTTCCAATAACAGTTTCTTGATACAAGAACGGTGATAGACTGCAACAAAAGCTGCCCTTAGCCCTGCTTAAACTCGCAACAAAATTCATCATTTGTGAGCCGTTCATTTTAAATTATTAGTGTACAGAATTGCTTTGAGGTTTTCCCAAGCTTTGTTTTTAAATAAAGCTTTTCCTTAGTTACCTTCATTTTATGATTACTTCATTACTCATACGTCCCTTGAAATAAGCTCTTCCACGCAGATTTTCAGTTATGTTGCTTGTATAATTAGCTTTAAATTAGTTTATAAACGTCATATTTTAAAACATGAAGGATTTTTGCAAAGGAAATTTACATATGGTCTCTGCCTTCATCTGGTTGATTTGAGTGATATGTAATTTGTACCTGTGAACATCGGTACATTAAAATAACGGCAGCCTATTCAGTTTACAGTTTATCATGTGTCTATAAACAGGGGAGCTGCATGCCAAAGACTGCCTTTGGCCCATACTATACAATTCGTAACAAGAGACTTGGGTTTTGTTATATTACCTTATGTAATGGTCGTACTGTAGCATGCATTGCAGTACAGTGCAGCAGGACTCTGGTTTTTCCAAGTATTTCAGCTTTTGGCTAGTAGGTACTTTCAATATTTCAGTACCACTGCTTAGTTCTCAGGCACCCTTTGTCCCTCTGTTAGGGCTTTAAAACTTGCCAGTTTACTACTAACGAGTCCATTTGGTGAGCCAATGAGTGCATCCCATCCTGAATTGTGTTATCAGAAGGGAGCAGCGTGCTGGCCCCAGGGTAATTCTGTTCTGCCCTTATCAGAGGGCTCAGCTCTGGGAGAGACTGAGATCTACCAGAAATTCTTATGGAGCTTTACAGAGGAATGCTTCTTGTGTGCCATTGTGGCTCTATGCCACTCAGTTCAATGGGACCTTACTGGTATTACAGGTTATACAAGTGTTGTCAAAGTACAAAAGGTTTCTGTGAAAAGTAAGATCCGCCCACAGTAGGGCAATACACTGTTTGGGTTTGATCCCCTCAGTGCATTTTTCAGTAGAATCCATTCCTGATCTGTTAGCACAATGCTACCACCACCAGCCCTCCTTCTGACTTTTGGCTTAGGGGGACATTACCAGGGTCCCCTTACCGCTGCTGATGGTTGGCAGCTGTAGTGGCCCCTTAGAGCTGTTGGTAGTCTCCTAGGACTGGGGGGTGTGGGCAGAGGTGGCTACAAGCCACCTTTCTGCTCAACCTCAGGTCAGGCCCTATATCATTTCCACTAATATCTTCTGTACCAACCTTAAATACCAGTAGTGATGGTGCCTTGACTAAAACAAGTAGGGTTCTACATGCTAAAAATGTTCCTGATATTTATCTTAAAACTTCACCTGCTTGTCCTACCATCTTCACAGGCTATGAATAAATCCTTTCCTTCATGTGTATTATCTTGAAGCTGTTTATCGACTATGATCTGATCCCCCAAGTCATCTTGTTTCTCAATAAATCTAATTCCCGCCATCTCTCCTCCGGTGTTTTATCCTCCAGTATCATTTTTGTTTTTCTACTTTGTCTTTTCTTTAGTTTACCTACATATCATGGTGAGAGCAGAGCGAATATTCTAGGTGCAAGCACATCAAGACTCTATAAAGCAGCACCAGTACTTCCCTAGGTATACGAGTGTATAAATATAGAAGGGAGTCAATAGCACTGGCTTTTGATGGGGATTTCACACGACAAGCTAATTTAGTTATTACCCATTATCCTTCATCATCCTTCTCAGACGAGCTGCTTTCTAGATACAGTAGCTGTCCTTTAATTTTACATTTATATTGTTTATTTCCTCTGATTGGCAAAAGCCTTCACGTTTGTATGTATTATATTGTTTGATATCACTTGGCACTGAAAATCTGAACCAGAACATTAAACAGCTCCCAGTAGAGAGAGGAGTTGATTAGGACATGTAAGAATGCGTAATGGGAAGGTCCACAAAAATGCCTATGCTGGGGTTAGGAATCCTCTGTGGTGGGAGAACAAAAGCAAAGAAATAGCAGCCAAAAATGAATACGGTATCAGTTATACAATGCCTTTCATCCAAAAGGAAGACTTCCTTACCACTGTTTAAAAAAAAAAGACACCCTTTGTGTAATTACTCTACCAATTGGGCACTAGAAAAACAAAGATATGAAGCAAAGCTTTCAATATGGCCTGTGAATATATATTTGCACGTTATTTCCAACACTATATTTCTGGATACATTCTTACCAATAACATTTTGCTCCTGTAAATGTGACCGTTTAAGGAAAAGGGTCACATTCCACAAAGCACACACGGTTCTTATTCAAACAAATGTTTAAATACTTGTAGCATTGGTTCAGCTCTAATGATAGACTATCAGTTCTATCTGAGATACTTGCTTCATCATTAATCTCTTCAGAAGGTAAATCAATGGGTTGCAACCATTTAAAGCTATAGTTATCTAATGATAACCTTAATTCAGCTCTAATAACGACTTCTATCAAGGAATTTCTTGTGTTTAGTTCTTTTTTCTTATAACAAGGATGCAATTTTGGAGGATTAGACTAAACCAGTGAAGAGAGATATAATTTAGTGCAGCAATCACAAATCAAATATGTTTGCCCATTTGTACTAACCGCCTGGTTCTGTTACCTTTTCTCATGCAGAGCAGCTGTTACCTTACTTTGTGAGTAGTCAATGAGAGTACTTAAGCAGTAAGGTGTAAAACACAATCAGGATCTGAGGAAGGAGTACCAGTAAATATGTAATCTATAGAAAAAGTGTGCTATTACTTAATGGATTTTTGATAAACTGGAGAGTGGAAGATGGCTCCAAAATATAGCAGTAAGAACCACTGACATCATGTTCTCAGCAATACAGTTTTTTGTTAAGGAATTATTCATTATTCTCTTGAATGTATGTATTAAGTATAAAAACTTCCTAGTCCTTTTCCACTTAAACTTTCTTCTGTGCAGAGGTTTGGTAACTACAACTATTTTCCAAAATCTTTTTCTGAGCAGTTGTTCTTTCCCCTGTACTTTTGTGTTTAGTTTAGCACCTTGCAAGGTATAGAACAAGATCCTGCAAAGAGTTTTGTACATGATTAACGTCACTCATATGAGTAGTCCCAGTGAAATAGTGAATTAAGATAGACTGAAGAAATATAAAAGCCAGCAGGACTAGTTATGGAAGTAAAGCTTCATAGTTTAGAGATTCTAAGACCAGAAGGGAGCATTATGATCTAATCTGACCTGTATAACACAGGCCACAGAACTTCCCCCAAAATAATTCCTACAGCAGATCTTTTAGAAGAACATCCATCCTTGATTTAAAAGTTGTCAGTGATGGAGAATCCACCATGCCCATTGGTAAATTGGTCCAATGGTTAATTACTTTCAGTTAAAAATTTACATCTTATTGCCAGTCTGAATTTGCCTAGCTTCAACTTTCAGCCATTGGATCATTTTATATCATTTTCTGCTTGATTACCCCTCATTAAATATTTGTTCTTCATGTAGGTACTTATTAACTGTAATCAAGTCAGTCTCTCTCTTTGTTAAGCTAAATAGATGCATAAGTGTTTGCAGGATTGGGCCCTTATTATGTAAGCAGCATCCAGTTTCCCTTTTATATATGCTCTGAAATATAGCTATAGTTTAGTCAAAGGCTTCATAAAGCTGGTGCCAATCTTCATAGGTATTAGCGTCGAAACTGAAGAAATCAAAAAAAATCCTCTTTATGATAAACTTGTATCTACTCTGGAGCTGCGTAAATCATTTCACACACTTCTTCCCCAAGGACTGGTTTAAGAAAACTGACCTCCTTCTGTCTGTCTGGAAACCCTAAGAAAAGTCCCAGATAAAAAATATATCTGTTAAAACTATCTAATTTTATTTTGTTTGATAAGATTTGTAAAATTTAAAGAATTGTGTTCTCAGCTTTAAAAAAATCAGCTTTTCAAATACTCATTCAATAGTTTACATAAAGGCCCTTCAGACACTATGATAATGCTGATTAATCCTGTATACTTTACACCCAAGCTGTGTATTAATCAACATCAGCAGTCTTTCACACTTATTGTTTAATAAACAGTGGATATGGTCAGGTCTGAGCACACTGCATGCATCTCCATCAGATTGTTTTGCCTGTGAATCTCAGTTCAGAGAGTTGGAATTGCCACTTCCTGTCATTTCAAGCTTTCTGTACATGGGAACATTTAGGAAAATTAATCTGAATTAACTGAAGGTGTGAATTTGAAGTGCCTGAGTTAAACTTCATTGAACCCTTGTGTAGACACTCCTATTCAGAATAAAAAGTGGCCATAATTCACTTTATTTTAAGGCCACTTCAATTCATAGAATATCAGGGTAGGAAGGGATTTCAGGAAGTCATCTAGTCCAACCCTAACTAAATCCCCAAATGGCCCCCTCAAGGATTGAACTCACAACCCTGGGTTTAGCAGGCCAATGCTCAAACCACTGAGCTATCCCTCCCCATGAAAGCCTCCACACAGGTGTTTAATGCAGTTTAACTAAACAACTTTAAATTCACAGATTTAGTTAATTTGGATTAATTTGCCTTAGTATCCCCATGTAGACAAGCCCCCAGTTTATTTTCTGATTCAGGCCTGAGCTGAAACAATTCTTTGATTATATACTATGTCTTGTAGAGACTGACCAAACCTTCTTTAAGGATCTTCTAAATAGAGATAGTGAAGAATATTAGTTTAATAATAGTTTAGGATTTAAATTAGCACATCAAAGGAACAAAGTGTTACTCTCTGAACCTTCCTATAATAATATTTATTATCACATCTGTAGCATAATCATTCAGCAATGATACTAAGTCCTGTATTTTAAAAACACCTCAAAAATTATTCAAATACATGTTTCTAGTCCTTACATCACACAATGGAACAGCATGCAGCAAATCTCTTTTCACAGATTCCAAGGCCAGGAGAGACCACTGTGATCATCTAGTCTGACTTCCTGTATAATACAGGCCAAAGAACTTCCCCAGAATAATTCCTGCGTTCCCCTTTAAGAGCTTAAGATATCAAATAGGTTGCTTCTGGGGAATCTTGACCTCTGTTCCTTTCCCCCCCCCCCCTTTTTTTTTTCTGCGGGGAAGGACGGGGTCCAGTCCTACATTCCTTACATGCACAAAATTGATTGGATAGCATCACGGAGTAGATACGTCTCCACTGCATCACTAGCTTGAATGCCAGCAGCACTTGAGCTTCAAACCTCCTAATGGGACAGCCACCTCAAGTTTACAGTGCCACTGAACTTGAGCTAAAGATTTGGGACCGGAGCTGAGTTAGGGGCAACACTCAAGGTGTATCTTGAGCTCACCCTGCAGTGAAGATGACAAGCCCTGAGACATCAGTGAGATTCTGCATGGACACAAGGGCCACCCATCCTTATCAGATTGCAGGATGGGGGCCTTATTCAGGTTTCTGAATGATCTCTTAGAGGGGAGAATGTAGCTCCAATTTCAGTGAGGAGAATCCCATGGAGAATCATCCCACAGGAGAGAAGCAGAAGAATTCAGAGAAGGTTCCTCACCAGGTGAAAATGTTGATAGATTTAAAACAAAAAGCCAGCCACAACTTAATCTGCCATTGTGTTTATACAACAGTTTTCTCATTCATTTTCTGCTTTCCTGTATGGTGACCTATAGCATAGGTTTGATATTTTCCTCTCTATAATCTACAATAATAAATGGAAAAATGTTTACTTTTGTTTGCATTTTAAACAGAATTTGGACTTGAAATGCTTTGAGAAAAAATGAATCTGAACAAGTATATTATAATTAGTAGCAATATGAAAGGAGATATAGATACATTTCTGTCTGCTGACATTTCTCATTGGGAAGCAACTATTAGCATAGCTTCTATTAAAGCAAAGGGTGATCAGCTAGTGTTTTTCTCTTCATCTCCATGCAGACTTTCATACAGGTTGCAGTATACAGGAGGCGGCTAAAATATGTATACCAAATTACACAATCCAACAAACCCTCTGTACACAAAACCCACTTTGATTTCTGTGGTTGGAGCTCTGTGCACAGAGGGCTTGCTTGAGTGATTTCCAGCTTTATTTTCCTTCTAAAGGAAAAGTGAAGATGAGGTCTTTGTTAGTAGAATAGAATCCCATCTACAATGAAAAATGTAACCAATGCTATATTCCCATGAAACGGAACTTAGGTGAATTCAACCTGCTATATGCCAAATACAGTTTGTGAGTGGGCACACAATTTCTCACATGAAAGGAAAAATACTGTAGTATCTAAGACTATGCAGGCAACAGCTCTTGGGCAGTAAACGTTACAGGGAAAGCTTAACATTAAAGTACAAACATAGTACATGACTACAAACAATTCTCTTTAGTTTTCTTCCAAGTATGTACTTAGAAATATATGGTAGTTATTGTAGTAGCCAGTGTCACCCTCCTCTCCTCTCTCCAAGTCTTTAATGTGGCATTTATAGTATTGAGGGTATAAAATGGTAACATGACTGATTTTTTTAGAGTGAATTTCAGCTACAGAAAACGCTAGCTAATAGTCTGTCTGATTTGGTTAATATTTAAAGCCAGAGTCCAAATTCACTGTTGGCATAAGAGTTTCTCAGTGGAATTGCATCCAACAACACCAGCTGTTGGTTTGGCCCCAAGTGTGGTAATTGAATTTTGCATCTAAGAGGCAGATTGCTGAAAGGGAGCAAAGCAAAAAAATAGCACGGATTCATTTACACACATGAGAAATACAAAAGCAAAAATGTCATATAAAGTATTACTGCTAACACAAAATATGTCAAAATTCAAATAAAGCAAGTAGTCTCTGGAAAAAGTAAATTTTAGAATAAAATTCTTTAAGGAAGTTGTTCTCTTTAAAATGTTTTAAATGTCTGTTTATGCTTCATTGTTTGTAATTTTTCCAGATTAGCATAATTATCAGTTCTAGTCATTTTTGCCATTTGACAAACACTGTGCCTCCTTAGCAATAAAAAAAGAAAATATAATAGGAATTAAGGTCTTACCCACTCCAGAGAGGAAGGTGCAATTGCTAGTTGTAAATGGCCACGTTAGGCCTGCAGCTGGCTGGTTCTGCCAGATAAAAAGGGCCAGCCTCCCACAAAGCATGCTGGGAAAAAAATCCCTATAAGACCTCAAACCTGCTGTGGTAGGAGTCAAGTAATTAAAAAAAAGGGGGGTATTCTGGTGTGTGTTAGAGTTCTTGTATTGCAAAATATTTTTCTTTGAAGGCAGTGTAGTATAGCAAAAGACTCTTTATACTAATGATGTATCACAGTATCTCTTAGTTAAGTTGGGCTCTCAGTGAATTATTGTTCTAAGTTTGCAAAAGAATAAAAATTGAGGGTTTTTTAATAGGTCATTCATTCCCCAGTAGATTCTAACTGTTGTAAAATAGATTAAATCTGGGACTTAAACTTTGTGGGGGTGGCTCTTTTCATGTTGCACCTTCTGTGTCTGGGAACATGTAAAACTAGACCTTGATCCTGCAAGCCTATATGTATGGGTGGATGCCTGCACAAAGTGTGAACCTCCTGGAGGGTGTAAAGATGAAACCATGTGTATGAGTTTGCAGGATTGAGGCCTTAGTTACTTTTTATCTACCAAATATAAGACTATTCCCAATATTAAGAGTTCTTTAAATGTATTAAAACATATAAACCACTAGAATTTACTTTTCTGACTCTTTTTAACATACAAAATACATCTATCTTGCCCTTTCTTTTTGAAGCAGTTTCAATTAAAACATTTTAAATACATTTTAGTCTTCTCCTGCTGCATTTATGTTGCAATAAAGAAGCTACATGCAGGGGCTTCACAGAGGGATCAGCATTTCTGTCAGTTCTTTAATCTTTGGGGAATGTTATGTAGATCCCATATAAACTAGCTTTTATTTTAGAAGCCTAATATTTTCAAAATCCCCTACCACCCATTTCCTTTATGCTGTTGTGAGTCTTTACCTGTGGATAAAAGTGGTAGTGGCATACAGTGTGATGCACGCAAAGGTCTGCTGCTAGATGTCTGGGTACAGGCCTTCATGAGAAGTACATTTGTATATTTAATTTCACTCTCTGTATTTGAGGAGCCCCCCTGTGATGTCCGTGGGTCCCTGGTACTCTGCAATAAGTTGGACCTGAATTCTGCAGCCATGTCCCTGCATGTTATAGTGCAAGGGTCGGCAACGTTCGGCACGCGGCTGTGAGGTGAGAAGCCGTGGCCAGCACATCGCTCACCCGTGCCACTTCCCGCCGCCCCCATTGGCCCGGGACGGCAAACCGTGGCCAGTGGGGGCCGCGATCGGCCGAACCTGCCGCGTCAGCAGGTGAATAAAACACCCGGCCCGCTAGAGTGCTTACCCTGGCGAGCCGCGTGCCGAACGTTCCCGACCCCTGGTATAGTGTAATGCTGACAGATCCTGGTCGTCAGTGGGCTGGATCGAACCTGGGAGCTTTGGATCTTAGTGCATGAGTCTCTAGCACATCAGCTAAAAGCCAACCAGCTGTTAGCTAAGGCTGTAGAGCAGACTCATTTTATCTCTCTCTCTCTCTCTCTAAGGGTACGTGTATACTACCCACCGGATCGGCGGGTAGTATTCGATGTATCGGGGATCGATTTATTGCGTCTCGTCTAGATGCGATAAATCGATCCCCGAATCAATGCCTGTACTCCACCTCTGCAGGAGGAGTAAGTGGAGTCTACGGGGTAGCTGCGGCGGTCGACTCGCCTCCATAGGATGGCCAGATAAGTCGAATTAAGATACTTCAACTTCAGCTATGCGAATAGCGTAGCTGAAGTTGTGTATCTTAGTTTGAACCCCCCCGCTAGTGTAGCCCAGGCCTAAGTGGTGTCAATCCACTAGGTGGGACAGAATACCATACCCAGAAGGTGTGTGAGTTACAATAGCACTGCAGGGAGGCTGATGGGAAGATCTGCTGAAGTTAAATGTTTTTTAAATTTATTACTTCAATATGTAAATGATTAATGCAATCTGTATACTTTATATGGCTTGGTATTAGATTTGATTTACTCTATGCCATACCCACATTCTGCAGGAGATTTTGTACTGACAAACTATCATAACTACCTAGAGAAGTTGTTTGGGGAAGCAGAGGCTCTTGTACGGATTAAGTTTTGGTACATGGGGAAGCATGGCAAGCAGTTGGGGACAGAGAAGTGGGGGCGGGACAGGCATCTTACCTGGATGTTTCAATTAAATGGTAAGCAAGTGAAATTGACATTTAAACTGCCACTTTGTGGTTTCCAATTTAACACATTGAAGTGAAGGTGTTAGCAATTCACATCTGCGATTTTTTTCAGACTTTCTGCAGACTCATGGAGACACCAGTGCATCAGTTTGTACTTGGCTCACGTTTCCTAGGCTGTCTTCACAAATATGTGGGCTAGAAGCCTACAAACACAAATTAAATCTTTCAATCTGGAACACAGTTCTGAGGCAGAGTGTGGATGTTGTGCCAGATTCTTTGGCTGCTGAATTCTTGGGAAGGTAGTGATACCTGTCATTGAACACCTATGTGCAGAACTGACCATTGAAATACATTGAGGCTGGAAAATAAAAAAGGACAACAGGATACATCTCTATACTGGCAAATCAGTTATTGAATAGCAGATTATCCATACTTCAGAAATTGTTTTAAATTAGGGGTGTTTCAATCAATGGAGGAGTTTGAATCCCTCCCACACCATCGGACATCACTTTGAGCAGGGGTCGGCAACCTACGGCATGCATGCCAAACACGGCACACAAGCCGATTTTGAGTGGCACGCTGCTGCCTGCCTCGGTCCCAGCCCCCAGCACCACTCAGCCCCCCCGCCCACCGCTTTCCCCTGCGGGGGCAGGAGGCAGAAGCTTGGTCCTGCGGTAGCCAAGCTCCACCCCTCCCCCGCTTCTTCCCCCCAGCATAGTGCTTTCCTGCCCCGCCTCCTCTCCTTCCCTGGCCAATCAGCTGATGGCCTTTGTGAGGGGGAAGGGGATAAGTGGCAGCATGCTCACTGCTCTGTAGAGAAGGCAGAAAAGAGGTAGGGCCTGGGTGAAGGGGGTGGGACAGGGCATATCCCTTCCAGCCCCCTGCCATGAGCTGCTCAGGGCAGGGGGCTGGGAGCACCCCCATGAGCTGAGCACCCCAGCCTTCTGCCCTGCACCCCCCCTGCCCTGACCCCCCCCACATCCCCAGCCTTCTGCCCTGCACCTCCACACACACCCAGCCTTCTGCCCTGATGGCTGAACTCTCCTCACACACCCAGCCTTCTGCCCTGTACCCCAACACACCCCCAGTCCTCTGCCCTGACCCCTGAGCCCCCCCACACACCCAGCCTTCTGCCCTGCACCCCCCACACACCTCCAGCCCTCTGCCCTGACCCCTGAATCCCCCCACACACCCCCAGCCCTCTGCCCTGACCCCTGAACCCTCCCCCCAGGTCTGGGGTCCTGGCTGCCAGCCCCTTGCTAGCTGGCGTCCTGGCCGTAGGCCCCGTTCAGCCCGCTGCTGGCCTAGGTGAACAGAACCCCAGGCTGGCAGCGGGCTGAGCAGGCTGGCAGCATAAGATCAGCATTTTAATTTAATTTTAAATGAAGTTTCTTAAACATTTTGAAAACCTTGTTTACTTTACATACAACAATAGTTTAGTTATATAATATAGACTTAGAGAGAGACACCTTCTAAAAAATGTTAAAATGTATTACCGGCACGTGAAACCTTAAATTAAAGTGAATAAAGAAGACTCGGCACACCACTTCTGAAAGGTTGCCTATCCCTGACTTAGAGCATGAACAAGGCCTTGGCTACACTTACCCGCTAGTTCGACGGCTGGAAATCGAACTTCTGGGTTCGACTTATCGCGTCTAGTCTGGACGTGATAAGTCGAACCCGGAAGTGCTCGCCGTCGACTGCGGTACTCCAGCTCGCCGAGAGGAGTACCGCGGAGTCGACGGGGGAGCCTGCCTGCCGAGTGTGGACCAAGGTAAGTTCGAACTAATTCGAACTAAGGTACTTCGAACTTCAGCTACGTTATTCACGTAGCTGAAGTTGCGTACCTTAGTTCGAATTAGGGGGGTAGTGTAGACCAAGCCCAAGGCTCTTCTATCCCTGTCTATCCTGGGTTACTTTTTTGTATATCTTCTGTGTTGTTAAGGGAAGAATGGAGCTGGAGTGCCAGTGAGAAGCGCAGTCAGGAAAGTAACAAATACTTTTCTAATGGATTGTATTTTCTAAATGGACAACCAACCTAATTCTCAATTACTGAGGGACAATCTCCACTCATTGATATACTTTGCTTTCCACAACCAAATCTCTGTACAACTTTTCATGAGTGATGTACCTGAGTATTTGGATTCTAATATCTAAACTGTATTGTTAAATCTATTCACCTAAATTTAGGTTATTGCTGATTATTTACTCTATGTATCAGATGACTTTTAAAAACTAACTTTATATTTGTGGATAATCTAAGCACTATACCCAGATGTACAGACACTCTTTTCCCAATCTATGTATTATATAATTTTTTAACATTAGCTTTAATAAAAAATTTAAATCTAAGTTTTAAAGGACTACCACTTACTGAGCAGAATTGTAATGCAGGGTTAGGGTAACTCCCTGCTTTGTTTCCTTAGCTGTTACACAAACTTGCAACTGCATTAGTAGCCTTACATCAGTATTTGCTATAGTTAATTTTTTCTTTAACTTTACTGCTACAACAGGCATTTTCAGATTTTTCACATGGAAGACTAAGCATTTTCTGATGCAGGTACCGAATAATAGAATCCATGATCTGAATTGTCAGAATTGGGCTCTGCCTTCTTGTTTTGGTATTGGTGAAGGAAGGGTGACAGTAAAAGTGTTCCTACTTCTTCTATACATGAAATAAGCTGGCTAGCTCCCATTTAAAATCCTCCTGAAAAGCCAACTAATCTGGGAAACCTTCCAGCTACAATGGTCACCCACCCACTTCTGTGATTACCTACATTGCGCTAGATTTAGAACTTGAGGTGGTAAAATGTTGTTTTTAAAACTGATTCACAAATATAAATGCTGAGACTGGTTTTCTGTAATTTGCTAGGCCCATGAATGTTACTGTTTGGAGTCTACGAGGTATTTATGGACATATTTGTGAATAACAAGTTTCCACAAATCTTAGCACAAACCAATGTTCATCCAAAAATGTGTTCTAGAAGTTTCTTAATTTAGAAACCTTTGGTTGTCCAATTATAAAGCAAACACAATCATACAGCACATTTAATAAATAAGTAGTGTCCATAGTCCATAGACCATTGTTTGTGTAAACTGTGTTTGGTTTTTTTTCTAAGTGTTCACCATTCAGAGAAACAAGAGGTCAAATAGGACTAGATTTGCAACAGATGTTATTTGCAATGAATAATTTGACAAGCTGTGTTTAGAATATGTCTTGTATTGTACCCACTCATACCTTCAATATGTAAAATCTGTGCAATAGGGATTGCTAGTTGTGTAGAATGCTAGAAAAGTGTAAAACGGTATCAGTCATTATGGCACTACAGAAATATTGTTTGAGCCATCTGAAAGACCAGAACCTGAGGCCTAGTCAAACTGCAATGAAGAGCAGGTCAGAAAAGGGCAGGAAAGCTCACATTTGCACTCTGATTCTGGGGCTACTAGTGTAAAGTTACAGCAGCTAGAGGGGCTGGTCTAAATTATACCGGCTGTTAATAATCCTCAGGGTCCGAAACCTCAGTCAGGAACTAGTGCTATCTAGGGGTCCCATAACCATGTTCTAACACTGGGAGAACAGAGTAGGGTCTGTTATGAACCTGTGTCTCACTGAGAAGTGATCCGTGTGACCCAGCTATGCTAGCTGTGTGGCCAAATTCTGCCAGTCTGGTAATGCAAAGTGGCTGCACTACATTGCACCCAAGAGCTGAAATTGAAAGGGCTAAGAAGTGAAAGTGTGATAACGGTCCAATTTCCTGTAGAAGTTCTAATAATACAGTGGACATGGTGTTGTGGTAATTGAGATGAATGCCTTAAAAGAGGGTTTTGGGAGAAGGATGTTCCTTGGTATGATTGTTCCTGGGTATGATTGGTAGAGAAAAGCTTTACAAGAGGTTTTCTATTTTCATTTTTACTATCTGCTATAAATTGTTACCACTAATTATTTAATGCTTCTGGTTTGCAGAGTTAATTCTAATATACAAATAAATTAATGCTGCTAGGTGGATTGTAAATTTAACTATTATCATGGTGCTCCAAGCTTTTTGCATGGGTCTTCTTTTTTAAATGTGAAATATAAAAAATAAAATAAAAGAAGTCTAAAGTTTTTATTATTATTATTGGTGTTCTGTTAGATAAATTTAAAACACCAGGATACCCAGCCAGAATATGAATACTGAAGAGAGGATTTACAGTGCTGAATGTGTTGTAATTTCCTATGGTGTATTCCAGTTTGTGGGGAGGGAAGGATACCGATACATATGTTTTATAAACATTGTTGAACACAATGCTGAGCAGGTAAAATTGCTTTGCTTTATTGCATGCTATAGTTTCTTGTATTTTTAAGACCAAGTCTGTATAGCAATTACAGCCAAGAAGAAAAGCCCAAATGTAATATTGAATTAACATGGCCACAACAAGAAACAGCTCTCTGATCCACTAGATAGATGTTAATAAATTAACATTTTTAAAATTCACATTCTTCTTCAGTTACATTATATATCAATTATCCCTTTGACTGTTCCCAGCACAGCTTTATCCACATTCCTCACGTACTGTCTTGCTCAGTAAGGCTGGTATGTGTTTTTTTTTTCCCCCTTCATGTCCCAAAACTGTTTTCCTTTGTGCTTTCTCTAAAGACTTCTTAACTACAAAAGTGAATCATCACATTTAATTCCATGAAGGGACTCTTCACAGCTAGATAGCTTCTCTTCTTAGTAAGAGTAGAGTCCAAAATCCAGGAAGAACAAAATCTTTGCTCTGCAAACGCTTGTTTTTCCTGTCAGCTACTAAACTTCTTTAATAATCTCAGTTTTTGCATCCTCCTTATTAGTAAAGGGTCTTTCCCATTAATTCTGTGTACCCTGGCTCATTTTCCATATCTAGATTTTTTTCCCCCCCAGCCATTGCTTAAAATAGCAGCTCGGATATCTCTTCTTCCTTAGGGAGGCCAAGAATACACATATTAAATTTATTTATGTCAATACAATAGTTTAACTGCTCTACACTGTAAGAGAGAGCAGAGCAGTGGTTCTCAAACTGTGGGTCAGGACCCCAAAGTGGGTCGTGACTCCGTTTTAATAGCATTGCCAGTGTTGGCATTAGACTTGCTGGGGCCCAGGGCTGAAGCCCTGGATGGTGGGACTCAGGTTACGGGTCCTGCACCTGGACTGAAGTCCTTGGACTTTGGCTTTGCCTTCCCTTCTCCCGCCTGGAGCTGAACCCTTGGGCTTCAGCTTTGGCCCCCCTGTGTGGGGCTCGGGCAGGCTCAGGCTTCAGTCCACCCTCATGGGGTCATGTGGTCAGAAGGGGGTTGAGGTGCAATTAAGTTTGAGAACTGCTGGTGTAGATCTTACTGTGTTGGTTGATCTGTTTCACTGGCTGGCTTGGGCATGTGCGCCAACTCAGTAAATTGCTGCTCCATGGTTTCTGGATGACTGTTCTGCACTTGTAGTTGAAAGCTGTTTGAATTTAGTGAATTCAATGTGATATTCATCTTTTGTAGTATCACAAACATCAGTTTAGTTACTGTCTGCCACTTCCCTTGTGATGCAATCATGATTGCGGGTTCCTGATGCTAAAAGGTCACTGTCAACTTGATTTTTTTAAAATGATTAATTTTTGTTAAATGCATTAATTTTCAAATAGAGCAGCCAATATGTTTTTTAATTCTTGGGGGGAAAAACCGCTTTTCTCCTACCTTGCTGAGATTTAGCAGGATTGTTTGGGCAGATCTATGAGCAACAGTATCTAGCTCTGGCTCACTCCTCTTCCACCCTCCTCTGCGTCTCCATTCATACACCTACCTGTTACTTCTCCAGTTTGTATCACTGCTTCAGGAAAGTCCTGAAGTATATATCTCACCCATCCGTATTCAGGAAAACATTTAAGCATGTAAATAAATAGTAAGCATGTGCTTCAGTGCTTTCCAGAATCTGGTCTTGTTTCTTGTGCGACAAGAAGTGCAAATGGCCATCCTCAAAGTAGTGAAATTGATTATGTATAAAGTGGTTCAACTATGCAAAGTAAACAAACAAAATATGTTTCTTGAATCTTTGTGATAATAATATTAGGTGTTGTTAGAAACAATAATGGATACCAGGGGGGGTTGATATAAATCAAGGTGGTTTAAATCACCCAGTGCAAAGTCTTGATTTTAATCAGCTTTTCCATTTGTACTGCAGTTATTTTCTTAAGAAAGGTGCAGTCTGATTGGGTGATATAACCATTAAAACATGCTGATTTATAGCTAAATGGAGCCTTTTCACCAGATTTGGTACATTTTTTTGCTACCTAGGAGGGTACATGGTACCTAAATACATTTATTTAAGCAATTACGTAGCTTAATACTTTCAGATTTTTATTAATTGTACATTTTAGTATGTTAGAAAATGAATGATATAGTGCTTATTTACTAGATAATTTTTGCACATGATTTGGGTCAAGCTGCAATAGGATGATAACTGGAATTTAATTACAACAGCATATAAATTTATTTTTAGTAACAAACTTAAATGTTTTGGATACATACACTGCTCTTATCAAAACGTTTCATATTTATAACAAAATGGTATATTAAAGGAACAGATGGATTAACTGTAGTCCCTGAATTAAACTGATTATTTCAGGTCAACCTGGAAAAATTTTGAAATATACCTAAGTGAAAGTGACTGGAGCTTAAGTTCCTACTCGCTAGGGTTGTCAACTTTCTGACCAAACAAAACCGAACATCCTTGCTCTGCACCTTCTCTGAGGCCCTGCCCTGCTCACTCCATCTTTCCCCCTCTCTCTGTTGCGCGCTCTTCTCCACCCTCACTCTCTCGCTCATTTTCACCAGGATGAGGAGGGCTGGGAAGGTCCCTTTTCAACCAGGTGTTTGGTTGAAAACTGGACACCTGACAACCCTAGTACTCGCCTAAGTCTTTTGAAAATGAGACAGTGTCCTAAGTTACTTGGGCTGACCTATTGTGCTATATTTATAAAGCTTGACCTCAAAAGTTAGATTTTTTTCCCCCTGATTCTTATTTCTCTCTCTCTCTCTCTCTCTCTCTCTCTCTGTGTGTGTGTGTGTGTGTGTGTGTGTGTATATATATATATATATATATATATATATATAAGAAGCCTTTAGCTCAGTTTTTGATAAAGCCTCATGGATTCTACCCTGGTGGATCCAAAATATTCTGCAGGAATTGTGATATTTCAGAATCGTGTTCTTAAAAGGAAGTTGGGGGGGGGGGGGGGAATCGTGGGACTAGCATTATTTTTTACTCTTTTGTTGATATGCATTGGAAACTCTCAATAGTCCATTATATTTCAAGAGTAAAATTTGTCTGATGCATCTCCTAGAGCAACAGCCAAAAATATATATTCTGCTTTCATGCCTGAGCTTTTCCACTTCCTTTGTTGTTGACATTTAAGTTAGTATCACTGTCGTTAAAGATACTTCTTTATCATACTGCAAATGATAATTATAGAATTTTTATAATTTTGTGCTGTGCTTAGACTTTAAGTCGTGTAAAGCCAGCTATCAGCCTGGAGTCTTTATTTTGGCCTCACTATAAATGTGCAGTTTTAGGCTTCTCTGATTGTTAGAGATGAGGTATGTTACTGATGGTTGAATGTTTGGAACTGGAAGGGAGTGTTCTGGAGCAAGTCTGCACAGCTTTGGGCATAATGACAATTGAGAAGCAGTATGTGAGAAATGAAGGTCTGAATGTCAATATCTTAACTGATAATTTGCTTTATTTTTTTTTTTTATTTTTTTTTTTAGTGCTTGTTCTAGTCTGTGCCAGGGAATTTTTTTGAAGATTTCTCACCATTACCTGCAGCAGTTCAGCTCCATTGGTGTTAGCATTGTAGGGAGACTTCAGAGTCCATCTGAACCTGTGTCCCACTGTTGCTAACCCTGGTGGGACTGAAACTGAAAAAATAGATAGTGTGTGTGTGGGGGGCGGGGGGAGTGTTAAATTTCTCTAGTGTAGACAATGCCCTACTGTTACAGAATGCACATGATGAATTTTGACTGTTTATTTAAATACATTTTTAGTGTAGTATTAAGTTTAGAGTAAGATTAGGAAGTAAGCTCTTTGTAGCTTAATTTAGCTGTCATGCCATATGTTTATAGTTGTAGCTCATGGACTACCTTAAATTCTGAGGGTTTTTTTGGAGTGGGGTTGAGGATGGATAAGATTTTTGAGTACTTTATTACAGAAAGAAATGCAGCAGTATCAGCATGTAAACTTCAGCTCAGTTATAGGGAGGCTTTACATGAGTGTTTGGGGTTAATGTAAAATCATGTCTTTATTCAATACATTTGTTCATTGTTATGTCCTTGAATTATTTAATAAAACCAGTGAGACAGTGCAATTTCTGAATGTTGCATACAAAATATAAAGCTCATGGGCTTGGTTTTCCAAACAGCTATTGCTATCAAAGCATCATAATATACTTCATTATGCAGTCATTTTTCCTTGTAGCAGAAAGGTGATTTAGGAGATGTATATATTCTGTTCATAATTTTTTTTTAATACTCAGAGTATGTAGGAAAATTGTGGAGTTTTTGTTTTGTTTTTTTTTAGTTTGAAATCAAGTTAACGTGCATTATAATTTTGGAAGTAAACATTCAGCTATGTAAAAGCTTGGTCTTTGAGTTAACATTAAAATGCACTAAAAACAAAAAAAATCATACAGCACAGTTTTGTAGGTTTATCTTGTTTTGAAGGTTAAAGCATTGTGACTTTTATACCTACATTTTTGTTTGATTGTATGTAGATGATTAAATCCCCACAAGACATTTTGATTATAAAACTAGAATGATGTTAAATTAACATAGCACACAATAAATGGATTAAAAATTGCCTAACAGATAGGTCTCAAAATGGAACTCTAAATAGAGAATTGTTTCAAGCAGGTGTGTTCTGGGGGAGAGGGAAGAGTCTGCCAGGATTGGTTCTTGACCTACACTATTTAACATTTTTATAAATGACCTGGAAGAAAACATAAAGTCATCACGGAGTAAAGTTTGCAGTCATCAATGGATCGTTTGGTAAACTGGGCGCAAGCAAACAATATGCGTTTTAATACAGCTAAATGTAAATGTATACATCTAGGAACAAAGAATGTAGGCCCTACTTACAGGATGGAGGATTCTATCCTGGGAAGCAGTAACTCTGAAAAAGATTTGGGAGTTGTGGTGGATAATCAGCTGAACATGAGATCTCAGTATGAGGTTGTAGACAAAAGCGTTAATACGATCCTGGAATGCATGAACAGGGGAATCTCAAGTAGGAGTTTAAAAGGTTATTTTATTTCTGCATTTGGCAGTGGTGGAACTGCTACTGGAAAGCTGTGTCCACTTCTGGTGCCCAAAATTCAAGAAGGATGTTGATAAATTGGAGAGGTTTCAGAGAAGAGCCACGAGAATGATTAAAGGATTAGAAAACCTGCCTTACCGGCAGAGTTCAATCCATTTAACTAACAAAGAGAAGGTTAAGGAGTGATTTGATTATGGTCTATAGGTATCTACATGGGGAACAAATATTTAATAATGGACTTGTGATGGGCAGTGTTTGGTGGTGTCACCTAGGGGTACGGGTTTAGGTCTCTGCTTACCACAACTCTAATCTTTCCCCTGGGCCATCATCATGCCCTGTGGCCATCTGCCTTTTGATGGGGGTTGACCACCCTCCAATCAGGTCATCAATCAGTCTTCTCTCGTCAGGATTTCAGGGAAGATATAGGGTCCATCTATAGACCCCCATGAATGTCCAGTCCCAGACAGTCTTTACCCTTTTCTTCTTGCCCTAAAGGATGTCTAGAAATGAGCTTTTTGGGCCCTTAACAAGGGGGGTTGGTAGGAGAGTCCAGGCTCTCCCACTCCACTGGGCTGCAGCCCAGGGCCCTGTAAGAAGTACCAACGTCCAGTACCCAGGAGTGCCTTAAGGCTGCCTTCCCGGGCTTCTTCCTACCACCCACTGTCTTCCCAAAGTCTTACAGTTTGCCCTAAAGTAGTAAAAGAAAAGATAATAATTGAGCTGTCATCCCCTCCGGGCTCAGCAGACAGGTGCTTTCTCTCCGGAAGGAGGTTTCTGCAGCACCCATCTCCAGGAGCCCTCAGAGTAGGCCTCTCTCCCTACCCTGTCAGGCCCCTTCTGAGCTGACTGGCTCCACCTCCAGCTGGAGCATGCTCTGCAGATTCAGCTGGCTGGGGCTGGCTGGGACCAGAGTTTCTCCTTAACCCCTTCATAGGGCTCTTCAGTCTAGCGAGAAAGGCATAACGTGATCCAGTGGCTGAAAGTTAAAGCTAGACCATTTCAGACTGGAAATAAGGTATAAATATTTGACAGTGAGGGTAATTAACCATTGGAACCATTTACCAAGGATCGTGGTGGATTCTCCATCACTGATAATTTTAAATTAAGACTGGATGTTTTTCTTGAAGATCTGCTCTAGGAATTATTTTGGGGAAGTTCTATGGGCTTGAAATCTGTGACTTTATGAACCACTGATATGCAATCAGTCGGATCCCATCATTACTTCTGCATCTGGGTTTGGTATAGGCACACTACAAATGTTTTCTGTTTTTTAGCGCTCAGGAACCTTTTCCTTTTAAAATTATGTGCCTTTTTAAATGTGTCATGGCTCAATGATCACATTCTGTTTTGGCTGCCAAAATAACCATATATATTGTCTAGCAAGTGACAGCCTGGGCCCTTATCTCTTTCTGGCCTTTTGCCAGCTGTTTAATTGGAGCCCTTTATTTGCTGTGTGTCAAATCTTATGGGGGTCTATTATACCCAGCTAAAACAATATTTTGAAAATATTTCAAATGTAAACTAGTGCTGTGAGTAAGAATTTATGTTCTCCTTTGAGATGATCTATTGAGTTGGAAGTGTTGGTAGTTATTTTAGTTTTCTCCTGTAGAGGTGGGCATGCAGACCTCAGTCATCATAACATTTGCTTTCAAGATAAAATACTAAACTGTGATTCTGACACCTTTTTCCTCCTGGGCTGGATTCATTAAAGCTATACGCTTTCCATGTAATTTCTCATTTGAGGAATGCATTTCAAACTGTTGGCCAAATATTTCCTTTTGTTCTGCCCTTTAGAAGGCAGCAAACATACATCAACTGAAAAGTCAGAAAGGAGAACAGCAAAGCCTAACGAGGGATACTCATCCCTGACCGATCCAGTGGGAGAAAGCTGCACATTGGGGGTTGAATGGCATTTTGAATGCAGTGAGCCTTAAGAAGGCAAAGCCATGGCATAATCTCTCTAGGCAGTATGCCGTACTTGGCAAGGCATGTATTTTGTTTTGGGAAAGTCCTGGGGCTCATGCTACTCATAGCAGCATTTGACTTCTGATTTGTGGCTCATAGCCCCACAAAGCCAGCCATGTTACTCAGGGCAAACAGGGTGAGGCCAGAATATGTCAGAGGACCAGGCCCCCAAATGAATGCACCCAACATGTAGCTTAAATTTCCTTTGGCTCTTTGGACTAAGCTAGAATCTGAGACCATTTTCCCTGTTCTCCTTCATGTGGCTGCTAATCTCTAAAAGGAGCATTTGTCTGGAAGGATCTCAATTCATGGGCAAAATCATCAGCTGGTGTAAATCAGCTTAGCTCTGGGAGCTGTGGCAGTGCACATCAACTAAGGATCTGGTCCATGTCGTTTCCAGCAGAGTCTTTCCTCTTCCACGTTTTTAAATAATAGGCCAAAACACGCTCTTTCATCTGTTTAGTAGGAGTAATGATTATATTACAAGGAGAGAAACGAAACATAGCATTAAAATTTCAGGTGCCAAATAAGCAACAGGAGCAAATGAGATCTTAAACGAAGATCCCATTTTTGTACAAATCCCCATACTGATAGTTTTAAGTATTAAGTGGTGTCTTAAAAAAATAGAAGTTAGTACATAGACAGGATTGTCTTGACAGACTTTTTTCTGTTCCTGTAACAGAAGGGGGGAAAATCATACCCCGTCTAAAAAGCCAACATCCCATACTAATTCACATATTAAGATGGTTCTTTCAAAGAAAAGAATCTTGGAAAAATGGCCTTTACAAGAGTTATTTTTGGGAAAATATCTTAATATTTGTTTCAAATGGTCTATTTTTTTCCCTTGGAGATGGAAGAATTCTGAAACAATTCCCTCTCTCCCGCTAATATCTTTTCAAAAATTAACAACATTAGTAAGAAAAAGAAGCGGATGCTAAAAGAGCATTTGGGAGAGGGGAGCTGTGGGTAAATGGGACATCTGGAGTGTGAGCGATTATGGCAGTTCTGCTGTG
This sequence comes from Trachemys scripta elegans, assembly GCF_013100865.1. Taxonomy (NCBI): domain Eukaryota; kingdom Metazoa; phylum Chordata; order Testudines; family Emydidae; genus Trachemys; species Trachemys scripta. Next base: position 43,778,932 of record NC_048308.1, read on the forward strand.
CTGTCACTGTGCTGCTGGTCGGGAAGTGCAGCAAAATAATAGCTAGCAACACTTTATTGTAGAAGGATCTACATAAATTCTATGAGTTTTACAATGTGACCAGTCCATCTAATGTCAGAAAAGGTTACTTTCCCATGCCTGTGTTTCCGCTTGACTAAGCTCTGCCCTCTTCCAGTAAGCTTTCATGTAAACATTGTCCTTGGTGTTGTGTGTTACATCCTCCAAATCAGTTAGTTCTTGGGTAAGTCTGAAGTTATCATTGCCTGAGTTTCATAATAGACAGATGGTGCTGATGCTGAAGGGTAGCTGAACAGAAACTTGTTTCTGTTTATATCCATATGGACTTGTTTGATAGGTTAGTGAATTGGAGAGAGTTTAGGCAGGCCCCAGTTTTATATTTAAAAAAATCTCGCTTGTAGAGAAATTGCCATTTCAAAAAGGTAAATAGACCACTAAGGTATGTATATGGTCATCTAAAAGAAGATCGATAACATGCAAGATATTTTCACTGCAACTTAAGGATAGTTTTGGGAAACTAAAGTGCAGTGGAAACACATTGACCATGCCAGGTCTGCAAGTATCCCTAGATGCTAGAGACAAAGTTCAATTAGAGCAGGACTAATGAGTCCAGAGTTTGCTTATCGCACACAAACCAGCATTGGCCAAGGAGTCATGTCCGTTATTTTTCACAGCTCAAAAACTAGTGTCAGCTTGATACAGCTTGGGTGAAAGAGGACACTGTCAGAAGAGATCAGGGATGCACGGTCTCTGACAGCACAGGGCAATGTCACTCTGAATATCGGGATAATCAAACACTGATCAAAAACAATGTCTAGTTGAATATATTTCCTAGACCATAAAGCAGAGCAGGGGACAATTGAATGTTTATACAGCAATTGCTGAAATTTTACTTGAGAGGGGCAGGACTGTAGCCAAAATGCAAAGGTTCAGAGAATCTGGGGAATTTTGGGTGAAGCCTGAAACAAATGAGCTATACGTAGTTTGGGGTTTGGTTTTGCTCCCTTCTGTTCAAACTCCTTTTCCTGATGCAAGTCCTGTGACCCTTATTATCCTTATTCACATCTCCTCACCTTGCAACCTGTCCTATCCAATCTCCACACCTGTGAAAAGAAAATCACTAGGACGGAAAACTATCCCCATCTTTTAATTATTTGTTCCAATTATTTTCCTTATGGTTTAATGGGAAAGAGAACCTGAACAGTGTATAAAAATATATTGAGCACATTCATAGTTAAAATAGACAACAGAAAAGGACATTTTCCCTACTTGTCAAATTGGCTCGTAGATTCACCATTGTGGAATGCAGGCCTGAAACTCCAATTTTCTCATAAGAAGGAAGCAGAACCAATTGATTTAAACTTCTAGTGTGTCTGTTGGTAATTTCCATCAGCAGCTAATTACAGCTAGTTGGTGGCACCGGTGTTTGTCCCACCTTTCAAAGCAAGCAACTTTCCAGTGCTGCTTTTTTTTTTTTTTTTGGTAACATTAGGGCCAGATAAAGCTGCATATAAATTCTCCAAATAATATGTGTCTTCACAAAAAATACCTCAAAAAGCATGGAAATTCTTTTGCTATGTAATATAGATTTTTTGCAGCTGTTCTTTCTTTGAAAAGGCGTTGGTGAGTTTGGCCTTGTGTCTCCTTACTGTGTGCATTCAAATGTGAATGTGAAAATGGAATGTGTCTCCTTACTATGTGCATTCAAACGCTGATATGAATAACCATATCTTAGGGATGTAAATATCGTTTAAAAAGTAAACGATTTAAACGATTAAAAAGATTTCATTTAAACAGTTAACTAATTAAAGGGTTGACTGGGGTCAGCTGGGGCTGGGGCTGCTCCGGCCAGCATGGGGCCACTGGGGGGGGGGTTAACATTTTACATCCCTGGTCCCTCTATATTGTAAGTTTCCTATATTAGTTTACCTTAAACCTGAAATGGCTCCGTTCCTTTGACCAAATGAAGATGTGGATTTTAACTTTTTAAAATGTTTACAGGCCTGGATTTTATACTACATGTAACAACAGTAGGGTTACCATACGTCTGGATTTTCCCGGACATGTCCGGCTTTTTGGTCCTCAAATCCCTGTCCGGGAGGAAATTCCAAAAAGCCAGACACGTCCGGGAAAATAGGGAAGGGTCGTGGGGCTTGGGTCCAGAGCCGGAGCTGCTGGGGCCGGCGGTACTTGGCTGCCGCCGCTCGGCCGGGGCCTGAGCTGCTGGAACCGGGGCTGCGGGTGCTCGGCCGCCAGCTGGCGCCGCTCCCCAGGGCCGGGGCCAGGCCAGAGCTGGAGCCACTCAGCCGGAACCGGGGCCCGAGCCAAGCCGGGTTGGAGCCACTGGGACCGGGGCTGGGGGTGCTCGACCGGGGCCACGGCTGGCGCCCCAGGGCCAGAGCCGAGCCGGAGACGCTGGGGCCAGAGCCGGGCCGGAGACGCCGGGGCCAGAGCCTCTTGGCCGGGGCCGGCCACTGGAGGGGCCTCCTCGCGCCCGCTGCCACAGCTTGCTGCCTGCCTGCCTGCCTGTTTCAGGCTTCCCGCGAACGTTTGATTCGCGGAAAGCAGGGGAGGGGGTCGGAGCATTCAGGGGAGAGGGCGGGGCTGGGAGCGGGGAAGGGGCAGAGTTGGGGCGGACACCCCGTGGAGTGTCCTCTTTTTGGAGCATTAAAATATGGTAACCCTAAACAACAGCTCCACTAACATTAGTTTTCCTACAATAATTAATCTTTTAATAAAGCCTGAGGTGTGAATTTTTGTACTCTGTTCACTAGGTGGCATTGTATATTAGTGTAACAATTGTATTATTAACTATTGTCATAATGTAATTGAAACCAATAAAACATTTTCAAAAATTTGTAACCTTAATGTGTGGGGTTTGTTTTTTCCTACTAAACAACCTGTTACCTTCCCTGTCTCTCTAGACCAGTGGTTCCCAAAGTGGGGTTCGTGAAATGTTACGGGGGTTCTTGGAAAAAATTCCCTACTGGCAGACAGAGAGGTCCTTAGGGACCCTGGACAGCACGGGGCCAGCAGCCTGGAGCCCCTGGACTTCCAAGAGCTAAGCAGTTCAAAGCAAGCATATCTATCACACTGAGGAGATTTAAATTTCAAGACTCCTTATAAGAAATGGAAAGGGAGGTGGATATTTTTTGCTGTTTTTAAAATTAAATAGGCAACTAATATTGTTTTTAAAATTATTATGAAGAACAAGTTTAAGCTTTGTTGTAACGTGCGTTGTTTGCCTGGACTGCTCAAGACCTGAATGCTTGTGTAGGAGGAACTCTTTGAGTTGGCTTCTTAAATACCTTCATGCTGTTTCACATCTGATACTCCTTGATGAAACATAGGAGCCTTGTCTTATAAGAGGCTTATTCAAAGTGATACAAGCTATGAAAGTGAGATCTTGGAAGAGTGTTGCCGTTTTCATAATGTTATAAAAATACTGTAATGATAAATAATAATAATAGTGTGTAATAAGCATGTCATAAAAACAAATTTTATATTTCCAAGATCACTGCTTTTATAACTTATACTCAGGTAAAGGGGAAAATCCCTGGAAATATTCATTTTTAGGAGGGGGTTCGCGAGACTTGACATTTTAATGAAAGGGGTTTACAGGTTGTTAAAGTTTGAGAATCACTGCTCTAGACAGAGAGACCATCTCCTATAATTGAGCATCTTGGCTACTACAAAGCTCTCCCAGCGCTCTAAAAAACCCACCTCCATGAGGGGCATAGCTACCAGCGCTGGGAGCGCGGCTTCCAGCTCCGGTGCACTGTCTACACTGGCGCTTTACAGTGCTGCACTCAGGGGGGTGTTTTTTCACAACCCTGAGCAAGAAAGTTGCAGTGCTGTAAAGTTCCTGTGTAGACAAGCCCTTATGGGAGGAAGCGTTCCTAAACCAAAATATATAAACTCAGAGTGCCTATTCAGATTCCAGAAGCAATTTGTACAAAACATTACTATAGTATCTTTGAGGAAACTAAGCCTATATTATCATTTCATGCTTTGATCTTTTTATGCAAATAACTGTAGTTTCTTTTAATCCTATAGCTAAATACTAGAGAAACGGTTATATAAAGGATACTAGATTTTTAAAATTATATTTATGTTCCTTAAAGGTACACTGTAAACTTGGAAATCACATTTGTATAAAATGTTCGTGCCTACAGTTACAGACAATGTCAGTTTAGTGACAATATTTTTTCCAATTGTTGACCTTGGATGTTAGGCAGCACTCTGTGTATGGTCAGTTTCATTGTTTTGTTAATGGATAATTGCACTTCCTGTCTCATGCACTGGCATGTCAACATTGCGCTCATGCCAGATACATGCTCACTAGTGTTTCCTTCTCCAGATGCTGCAGGAGGGTGCTTGCCAGCAACTTCAGCAGTAAAAGCTGAAAGTGAAGAGACATCAGGCAGATGTGTGTGTACAGAGGGGAAAGTAAAGGGCCAGAGACCCAAGCATGTTGGATGATGTTGCTGTCTGGCCCACACATTTTCCACTGTACTACAAAGACACTTCTAAACATCATCAGAGATGCAGAAAATCCCTTAATTTTTTTAAGGAATTATTTAAAAATATAGGAGTACTTGTGGCACCTTAGAGACTAACAAATTTATTAGAGCATAAGCTTTCGTGGGCTACAGCCCACTTCTTCGGATGCATATCTCCTCAACATATGTTCCATTCTATATGCATCCGAAGAAGTGGGCTGTAGCCCATGAAAGCTTATGCTCTAATAAATTTGTTAGTCTCTAAGGTGCCACAAGTACTGCTGTTCTTTTTGCGGATACAGACTAACACGGCTGCTACTCTGAAACCATTTACAAATATGTTCTTTATTTAAAGGGTATTCAGTTCAAAACTTGAATCCTCAAACAATTGAAGTTGCTAATATCCCTTTAAGCATGTTACATATTCTAGAATTGGGGTGGGGGGAGCTGGTGTGATTTGATTTGTTTTGTTTTTTAATTTAAACCTTAGTGCTGGTTAATGTCAATTGATTAACTTCTGGTAAAACAAGCCACAAATTAGGTATAGACCAAATGCACTGCTGTAAGTGTAACACTTGTATATGCAAAATAATATTTCTTAAATTGTGGAGCTTTGCAAATTTGTACTAATGATTAAGGGTGGGATCCACAGAGGTATTTAAGTGCCCTATACCCCAGACTTTAAGTGCCTAGTTCCCAGATTTAGTCTCTGCTGCTGAGACTCTGCCAGTCTCTCTTCCCTGGGCGCTGGACTGATGCATCTTCTCCAGATTTTATCTGATCAATGAAAGCAGGAACAGTTTTTCACTTTAAAACATTTTTAAAAATCCCGGCTTTGAGACAGGCTTGGGGGTTAATTTAACTGACTATTTTTGTGTGGGTAGGGAAGATATCCGATGGTGGCAGTCAGATTTTTAGTGGGTATGTGGAGACCAAAGCTGAAGGTCAAAGCTCTTTTTAAGTCAGTACAAGAATCCTCTTCTGCCACATGTAATTCAACTACTCTGGAAAGTGTTGGGCTGTCAGGATAGCATATAAAATGTTACTAAGTTCAAACCTTGATGCCAGGCATGTGACTCTCTCTGCTTGGACCTCTATCAAGAGGTAAACTTCAGTTTGTCCCTAGTACCAGAAACTACTTTTCTGAAATTGCCTTTGAATCAGTGTCCTTCCTGGCTGAGTCACTCGCTGGTAGAAACTGGAATCTGACTACCAGCAATGAAGCTAAACCACCAGGCTAAGGCGGGTCTAAGAGTGGGTGACTTGTGGCTGAGCTGCTTTACTGCTCACCACGTTCTGTTGTGAAGAGGATCTAGGACAGGTTCTTGCAACAAATGTTTTGGTGGCCTCAGAGTGCGGCCACCAACTCTTGGTGGTGGCTGCACTGACACTTTTTCCTAAAATTATTGATTTTTCCTATAGTTAATAAAGTAATATGCACATATATACATCCAAATCATTGTAATTTATTTATGTTAGGGTTTGAGGTTTTTTTGCAGACTCAATAATAAAAATAATGCACAGTCTTCTCTGTTCTTTACTGGGTCTAACAGAATAGAAACACAAATAAGGTGCTTTGCACGTTCTTGTCTTTTTTATTATTGTTTCTTTTGCTTTTTAGGTAAAAGTGGTTGTCTGTACAACAATGCTGAAGTAAATTTAAAAATGCTTTGACATAATAGAAGTCCAAATAATAATTAAAAACATATCTGGGTGGCTTGGGTCTGGGGAGGGGAGGAGAGGAGAGGTGCAGCTGCGGTTGGCCCGGGGCTCCTCTGGGCAGGGTGGGGGGGAAGGGGAGACTTGGGGCTTCGGCCGGCCCAGAGCTCCTCTGGCTGAGGTGGGGGCACTCAGGGCTTCTCCAGGCGGGGGACTTGTGGCTTCATCCGTGCGGGGGGAGACAGAGGGTCTCAGGACTCCAGCTGCAGGGGCGGAGGGGGAGCGCGCGCGCAGGCAGAAGGGGTGCAGTCAGGGGCTAGCCTCCCCAAAGGGGTGATCAACCCGCTGCCTATGCGCCCACAGCTTGCCTCCTGCATCCCTCCTCAGTCCCCAACCTGCCGTTTGCCTCCTCTTACCCCTCCCACCCGCTGCTCACCTCCTCACTCCCCCACTCGCAGCCAGACCCCCCCCCCGCCCGCCTCCTCACCCTGCTGTTGGCTCCCACTCGCCTCCTTATTCCCCCTCCAGATCCGCCCCCCCCCCAACCATTCATCTCGCCGCTCGCCTTCTCGCCCCCCCCTCGCCCCCTGGCTCGCCTCCTCACCCCAACGCTTGCCTTGCCGCTTGCCTCCTCACCTTGCTCCTTAAGCGTGTCTCCAGAGAGGCGGCGCATGCAGGAGCAACCGGGAGGAAGGGAAGGGGCTGATGCTTCCTCCCTCCCCTCCCCCCACTGCCCAGGAAACTGCCGTGGCCACAGGGAAACCCCAGGTGGCTGCATACGGCCACAGTGGCCACATTTGCAGGCAAGCTGCTAATGCTGATTAAACATGCTGCAGGAACTGTCAAAAGGTAGAAGACTTTACAGCAAAGTGAATAAGATAAAAATTAACCAGCTGACCTAACTGTACTCAGAAGGCTACCGACTCACTTACAGAAAGATCATTGGAGTGTAAAAGAGGAGTCACGCTTATGTGCTGGAGACCACATACAAATGAGGCAAGACAGTCAGCAAGCCTGGAAGTGGGATTTTGACAACTGTCTCACCCACCCTATCCCCCTTTCTGCAAGAGAGCACAAAACTAACTTGACGGGGCTGGCATAGGAAGAAATGCCACCCACCTGCTTCAGTGGGCGGGGGAACTTGATGGGGCCAGTAGTGAAAGGGGGACAGTCCCAGTAGCAAGAGAGGGGGACACTTGCCAAGGAACAATAGGTAGCTCCTCCCACAGGGAGTGTCTAGCTCTGATTGGCCACCTCTACCCACCCACGCAGGGGCCATGTGAAGCCCCTTTTGGCTCTGTTTCAGCAGCCCGTGCTACCCACCCGAACTTGGAAAGGGGGAACCCAGTCGGACAGATGCCTTGGGTCTAGCTGATCCCTGTTTCGGGGGTCAGGAAGGAATTTTTTCCTCCCGTGGGCCAATTGACAGAGGACCAGGGAGTTTTTTGCCTTCCTCATAGCACCTTCAAGCCACAATGGGTTGAGTAGGAATGTGCTTAGTACCTAACTGAGTTTCTGGGGTAGAGCTTTTTATTTGTTGCAACTTGCGTCCGGTTTCCAATGTGGTTAAGAGAACAAAATGAACAGTTCCCAGAGGTAAAAGACCTGGGATTTGTTAATGGGCCTTGGGCTCACATGATATGGTCAGACCTTGTGGCCTTCTCAGGCCAAAGTCCCTACCCTGCTGCACGCTCTGTGCCCTTGCAGGACGAGGGTGCTAGGACTCAGGGAGAACTGAGTCCGGGGAGACGGGGGGTATAAGAGAGCCTAACCGGAGTTTATATGATAAGGAGCCCTGTAAGCCTTGCATTGGAGCCAATTAAATCCCGCGTATAGGAGAGTATGGGTGATGGGTGGGTAGTGCCCCTCCGGTGTTAAAGTTTAATAAAAGTTGCAGCCTGCTGCTTAAATCCATGCGTGTGTCTGTCTTCATTTTGCTGCGCTGTCCGCAACAGTTGTCAAAAGCATACTTTCTTTACAAGCAAGAAATGACTCTTTCCTGGATTTTTCCTTACAATTGTACAATTACATGATGGACACATCCTGAGCTAACCACCGTCTGCTTCCCCCACCCCACCCTCAAAAAAGGCACTGCAAAACAGAAATGGTATATTAAAACACCTTTCCCATAAATAATAAAACTAACATATGTAAAAACATAATTGTAATTGTTGTGGGTAGAGGAAGGGAGAAAGGTGAGAGCTAAAATGCTGCTGTCTTATATAAAGTTTATGTGAGATGGTTCTGCTGCTTATGTCCCGCTACAGGGGCAGCCTGGAGTATATCTCTTTTTACACTCTGCATGGATCAGCCATTAGCAGCGTTCTGAAGTAGCAAGCCAGCTGGTATTTTCCCTTAGAGACTGGAAGGTATCATGCCACCAGGACTGCTTATATTACATGTACTAAACACATTTGGTTCATTTCTTCTTTCTCCTTGGCATCAACTGTTTAGAGCAGGGACTGAAATTAGCAACATTTGTAAGGGGGAGGGTGCTAAGTAAACAATTAACCAGTAGTAGCCTACAAAACACACATGATCCAGACCTTTTGCTAAGTTTTTCAATTTCTATTGTGAAAACCCTCAGAGGAAGGCCGATACTTGATCCTTACCTTATCCAGATGGGGGCACTTACAACTGCTTAAGTGTCAGCCTTAAAAAGGACATTCTCCTTTATGGGAATCTGCTGCTCTGTCAAGTTTGGTATTATTGGATTTTTTGTTTGTTTGTTTGTTTTTTTCAAATCTGAGGCAGGCGAAAACTCTGCTTTGTAAATGCAAACTGGATACAAGATGAACTATTGTGGGACTATTAGGCCAGATCTACACTTAAAATTTAGATCAACTTAGCTACCTTGCTCAAGGGGTGTGAAAAAGATATCGCTAAATCTGCCTTAACCCCAGTGTAGACACGGCTAGGTCAATGGAAGTATTCTGAGAGATGGATTAACTACAGCGACAGAAAAAGCTCCTTCCATCGCTGTAGGAAACATCTGCACTATGGCACTGTAGTATAGATATAGCCTTAGAATACCAATATAGTCAAGTGACTGGATTGCTAACAAAGCAGGGTGATAGTCTGGTTTAAAATAAAAAGGAAAGTGTGTGAAGAAATTTTTTAAAAAAAGGTTTCAACAGATATAGCTTTAAAGTTAAATAAATATGTGAATGTGAAAAGGAAGATCTCATTCAGTGCCATATTATATTGGCAGCTGAGAGAATTGGTTTAAAATTTTATTAGGTGATCTCATTAAGGAAATGGGGGAGTAGGATTTATATTCTTCCCATCTCATAAGGCTTATATGGAATGTTTCAATATTTGAATGCTTAAGCATCGCAGACTAATGAAAAGATTATTACAGGGCTCTTGAACAGTTTTATAGCTTGCAATAGCTGAAAAGATATGTTTATTTCAGGAAAGATTATTTAACTGGTACAGAAACGTGTGCGTGATCTCTCCTAGAGCAATATGCCAGCAATTGTGTGAAATGTATATATAACACAGTAGCTGCATCTGTGGATGTAATCTGTTGACTGAAAAACCCAAATGATAAGATTGCAGTTTTGCTTTTGCTCAAAAGAACAGCAAATTAACCTGAACATATTTTATATCCTCTTTTTCTAAGAGATTTAAAACTACCTTTCACTTTAAAACTAATATTAAACCTAAAGGGCTATTAGACGATATTATCAGGTTTTACCGTTTATTTTAATTTTAATTTTTTGTCATCTGATTTTTACACTGCCAGTTAGTTTACTAGCTATAAGATGAAGCACGTTTGTTGTAGAGAATACTGTATTGGATTATTTTGAACTGTCTAACTTAAGTGTTGTCAAGGGTGTGTGTGTGGGGGGGGAAATATATTATTACACTTGTGTGAATCCAGAGAAACTTCATTAACTGCTATAACCCAGGATTCACACCAGTGTAGATGAAAGCAGAATTTAGCTAAATGGGAATAGTATGATTAAGTCTTAATAATTCTCTGCATATTCAAAGCTAAAAAAAATGTTTCTAATACCTCTTAGCCCTGGTAAATGTACTAACCAGGGCAAAAAATTAGTATCTGGCACACTCCATGCAATTTAATTGAATGAAACAGCTGTCTACTATTTTACTTTGTGCTGTCATTTTTAAATACCTATATTCTTTTCCTCCATTATATTATCTCTTTTGTTCTTTTACAAAAAAATCTATATATAAAATCTCTCTGAGCTTTACTTTTTTGCCATTTTAATCCATCAGTTACTCCCTTTGCCTCACCCTCATAGGGCTTGGAAACTTTCTCAGAGAACGAATAACCAGAGAAATAAACCCACTAGTCAAAGATTGATTCAAAAGATGAAGGGATACCACTGCCAAGGCAAGAGTGATCAGGTGAGAGGCCAACTCTCCCTGCTGGGATTCCTACCAGATGCTTTCCCTAGGCCCTACTTGTGGGCTTATCTTTCATATCAGCATTCAACTACCAGACATCTAATAAATGTGAAGCCTACCTCTCAACCCCTCCTCATTCAGCCCAAAGCCTCCTGTCTGCTGCAGTACTGAGAGTGGCATTTCCATTACTCTAGCCTTCCCGCAGCTTTGTGGCTGCTGCAAAGTTCATGTTTCTGTTTCTCTCCCCCTCCTGCAGCCTCTATTGAGTCACTCTCCCCCAATGAATAATCCTATTGCTTGCCTCCTCCATTATGTTGCTCATAGCTTTCCAATGAGCTTCAGAGCAAAATGGATCAAATATGTCAATTTTGCTGCTGTTCAAGATGCTCTGAATAACCGCAGTGAAAGCATAGGAGACTGGTTGTGTGCAGAGACAGTAAGACCACACTGCTTTGGCTTATGCCAACTTTGACAGGTTATCTTCACAGCCAGAATGGCTATACACTTACTTTGAAAATTCCACTCACCAATGAAAAGCAGGCAGCTTACCCAGGCAAGTGCAGAATCAAACCCTACTTTTTTTTTTTTTTGTAAATTCCTGTGCATATCGACTAACTTTTCATATTAGAATTTGTCGCACTTTAAATGACTAAGTGGCCATCTAATTTAGTTGTCATTTCATATCATGGTATAATATGTTGAAATGTTTTTATGTAACTTCACACTACAATATTCCTGATAGCACAGAAAGGGATTTGTTACTATGCTAGGCTATGGCCACACTATTGAATTTCACAGAAAAGTTTCCACTGGTTTAGCTTGACCAGGACTATAACCAGTCAGAACTGCAGCACAGACGGCTCTAGTGACTTCGAGTGTTTTATTACCACCAAGTTAACTGAACGTTCTGAAAAGTTAAACCATCCCTGGGAATCGTGCGTATGTTGTGACTTTTGTGGCATCAGCAGCAATGGAAATTCTATATGAAATTTCCAAGCATAGCTAAGGTTTTAGAACTTTGGTCCTGTTTACATGGCACCATTAAGTACAGACAGTGTAAATATTCAGGAAGAAGAGGGGTAGAAAACTTTTCAAATACACCTCTACCCCAATATAACGTGACCCGATATAACACCAATTCGGAAATAACACAGTAAAACAGTGCTCCAGGGGGGCGGGGCTGCGTGCTCTGGTGGATCAAAGCAAGTTTGATATAACACGGTTTCACCTATAACATGGTAAGATTTTTTGGCTCCCGAGGACAGGGTTATATCGGAGTAGAGGTGTAGCTGTATAGACATTTTATGAAGGGTATTGTTTTCATTTTTATGCTAGCTAAAACATACATCTGCTTAAGTACTTCACCTTAATCAACGATGGCTTTTGACAGCTATTATGTTTAGTCCACTGAGCTGGTACTAATAACTTCATGGCTCCCCTATCTACACTAGAACCAAGCCTCAATCTTACTTTCTGAAACTGTGCTGGAAGTGGCTGTCTGCAAAGGAGTTAAACCATTTGCTACCCATTTGGAACCCTTTGGTTCCAACTTAATCAGCAATGGATGAATTTCTAAGTGTAAGTAGGGCCCTAATATGTGGTTTTTGGTTTTTTGGCTGGTGTTTTTAACATTTGCTCTTCTAAGTCAAAACCAAGATTGGAGCCAGCTGTTCCAGATTATTTAAATATTTCTGAATGTGTGTTTGTTCTGGAACCATTCAAATGAACAGAACATCAGGCAATGCCAAGTGTATACTTGGCTGCATTGAGCAAACCCATTTTCTAGATGTGTTTTTGATACGTTATTCAACAGTGAAGCCGTTTTATTGAAATGTAATTGACCATAATTAGACTTCAAAGTTCCTACCCTACTGAGGTAAACAGAAGTTCACTAGTCTCTTGGAGCTGCTGTTTCAGACTCTAAACGTCTGACTTTATGCTCATCTCAGGATGCCATGAGCTTGTCATCATGGCTCCATTTGTAGCCTAAAGTGGTAGAGATGTCTGTGTTAAAACAAAAGTGTAATAGATTCTGGAAAATGGAAATTTGATGAATTTGTGATTAGGAGGCAATAGATGAAGCCGGTAGCACTCGGGCTTCGGGCAGCCCCTGTGCCTCCGGACCCTGCGCCCCCGGCCGGGCACTTCTCCTCCTCGGCTCCAGCTGCTGTGCTCCTCCCCGGACTCAGACTTCTGCTCCGTTTAAGAGCCAAGCTGCCCGAGCCAGTGCCACCGGCTTCAGGCTGCCCCGTGCCTCCGGACCCCAGTCGCCGGCTGGGCACTTCTCCTCCCCGGCTCCAGCTGCTCTGCTCTGGCGGCGCAGGGTCCGGCGGCACGGGGGGCTGCCCGAAGCCGGTAGCGCTGGCTCGGGCAGCTTGGCTCTTAAACAGAGCTGAAGTCTGAGTCCGGGGAGGAGCACAGCAGCCGCGGGAGAGGAAGTGCCCGGACGGTATTTTTCCTGGACATGTTCGGCTTTTTGGCAATTCCCCCCAGACGGGGGTTTGATTGCCGAAAAGCCGGACATGTCCGGGAAAAAATGGACGTATGGTAACCCTAGTATTGCAGAAACAAAACAAATATCAAAATTGCATATGCTTGTAAATGCCATACATTAAAATTTAGGGGTCAGTTTCACTGTCAGGGCATGGTGGGCAGAGGCTCTTCAAGTGGGACAAGAAGGAAGCTGCAACATCGATGACTCACATCACTGGAAACTGGACCTAAGTAATAGATGGAATGAACTATATTCAGCTAACACTACTGAATTTGCCTGTATTTCTTTGCTAAATCTTTTGGAATTGGATTCATTGCAAACAGAAAGAGCAAAAACTTAATGCTAAACAGTCCTCCTATCCCAGAAACAGAATTTGTATCTGGATGCACATCTTTTTTTGTCCAGACTACTGGACAAAGGTATGCATCCAGATTGAAGAGGAGGATGTTTTCTGGTATGAACTCCATGCGGAGAACATCTGCAGGCAATACTGCTCTGCTGTAGTTAGAAGACCCTGTTACCAAAAACTTCTCAGGCCACCACTTAAGCTATAGCTGGAAGTGGTAAAAGGAAGACTCAGAAAGACAAGGGCAGATTTCACTGCATAGTTTCAGATCCCCTTTTTGCAGCCTAATTTTTGAAACTGCTCTGTAAACATCCTATTTCATTCGATGCCCTTCAGCATCAAAGGTCTACCAACACAGTCTGACATACCTTCTGCCTATAGACAAATTACTCCCTTCACATACCCAATAGGGTTTATTTTCTCCATTCCAAAGTGAAGTGTGATACGAAGCTAAAGTCCAAATTCTTTTCTGTTACATGCATGTAACCATATTGAAATGTGAAGGCAAAATTTGGCTCTCGGTTACAGTAGTTTTGTGAGGGTGTGGCCCAAGGCTTTAAGAGTTCACTACCACTTGCAGTCTGCTCTGCTCCCTGTACAATGATAATAGCAAATTATAAGTTGTAAGAAATAAAATAAGTGATAAGAGAAAAGTCCAGAGAAGAGCAACAAAAATGATTAAAGGTCTAGAAAACATGACCTATGAGGGAAAATTGGAAAAAGTGGGTTTGTTTAGTCTGGAGAAGAGAAGACTGAGGGGGGCATAACAGTTTTCAAGTACATAAAAGGTTGTTACAAGGAGGAAGGAGGAAAATGGTTCTTGTTAACCTCTGAGGATAGGACAAGAAGCAATGGCTTTAAAATTGCAGCAAGGGTGATTCAGGCTGGACCTTAGGAAAAACTTCCTGTCAGGGTAGTTAAACACTGGAATAAATTGTGGATGGGGGGGCCGGGGAGGGGATCTCAGTCATTGGAGATTTCTAAGAGCAGGTGAGACATACACCGGTCAGAGATGATCTAGATCAGCCGTTCTCAAACTGTGGTTCGGGACCCCAAAGTGGGTCGGGACCCCATTTTAATGGGGTCGCCAGGGCTGGCATTAGACTTTTTGGGGCCTAGGGATGAAGCCCGAGTCCCCCACCCTGGGCAGCAGGGCTCAGACTTCAGCTTCAGCCCTGGGTGGCGAGACTGACACCCTTAGGCTTTGGCTCCCTCTCTCCCTGCGGCGGTGGGGCTCGGGTGGACTCAGGCTTCAGTCCCCCATCCTGGGGTCGTGAAGTAAGTTTTGTTGTCAGAAGGGAGTCACGGTGCAATTAAGTTTGAGAACCCCTTGTCTAGATAATACTTAGTCCTGCCTTGAGTGCGAGGGACTGGAGTAGATGACCTCTGAAGGTCCCTTCCAGTCCTACCATTCTATGATTGTCAGTGCTCATTTTTCTCCATTTTCCATTTTTTGCCTGGTGGGATGATGTAGGAGAACGATGATCAGGTAATACCCTTACCATTTGTTCCTGAAGATAATAAATAGGGAAAATTTTGAAAAGGAAATGGGTAAGCAGTTTTCCTTTTTGAATTAGAGGGAAGGTGAGACTAGTTATTTACAGAATCAGCTATCAGCCTCACACTTGCATCTCTGCAGGCTAAATTTAGTAGATCAACTGTTTTCATTGCAGATAATTTATTTTGGTGTTGATCATCATTGATTTAAGATGTTTTAACAAACTGTGCACTAAAATTCTGCTTCTGATTACACCAGAGTAGCCATACCAAGTAGTCTTCTTCCTTGATTCCCATCTGTCAGCTCAGCAGCGCCGAGAGGGCTGAACAAAGTCTTTCCACCCCTTTATGTCTCATACCAGCTCCCTGGCTTCATTTGTCTTTAAACCTTTCTTAAGCTTTCTTTTTTTAAACCACTCCCAGGGCCAGAGCAGAATTTGGCTGTGTGTATGTGCTGAAAGGAAGGAAGAATTTCTTACTCTTATCAGCTATATGATATATAATGACTAGGGGAATAAGAGCAAGCCAGTATTGTGCATGTTATTTGGCTGTGAATTCAGTGTGAACGGTGGTGGAAACCGGACTTTAAATGGTGTGGCACTGTTCGGTTTTATTGCAAAGGAGTAGACGGATTTATATTTAGAAAAAAGTTGAACCTCGGTGGGTCACTTAACAAATGAGTATAAAATGATTAATATTCATGTGAATGTATACATTCAGGTTTAGCACTATAATATACACATTTCCAGCAATGTTTTAAAATTGTTGTAGTATTTCCATTTAAAAAACCTATTCTCTGTTGCTAATACTGATGTAAAACTGTGCTTTATGCAAACACTTAAACAGGTTAGTCATTTTTAGTTATTGTACAAGCCTACATGATGTTTTTCTGCACAAATATAACTCAAAGGTGTTTCAATTACAAATAAATACCATAGCTTTTCTAAACAATCCTTGTAATGGGCTATTCATGTGAATAATCTGACCATAAATGACATAAGTTATTAATATTTTTTTTAAAACTGCTGTGCATTAAGATCTCTGTTATCTTATATGTGATGAACTAAAGATTCATAGTCCTAGGGGATAAGGACATGTGTTCTGTAGTAAACTTAAGAGAATATTAAGGAAATGATTAAAACAAGGTCGCATGTACAATCTTAGTCTATTGGATGCATATGCATCACAGTACCTTTCATTACATATTATTTCTCAAATAGATCCTACTGTTTTTCCCCAACATGACATACAGATGTAACATCTTTGTAATATTTTCCTTCTTGTATGCTTACACTATTTTCATGTCATAAATTATCTTTGATTTAGAGGGCTTTTTTCCCCTGTGTTCTTCTCCAAGGTATATTTCGTCGAGTGTTGTTAGAATTATGTAATTCGTTTCAATAACAGCTCAATCTTCCCAATGCACATTTCTGGGGATAGTCAGTTAAATTTGCAGTTAAATTAGTAATCTAGTTAAGTCATCTGTACAAGCCATCAGTTTTTCACTCTTACTTGGTGCACTTAATCTGTAGGAAGTTGTGTAAAAACTATTTACTACATGGTCTTCATATAAATAGCTGTCATGGATTCTGGAGTAAACTGTAGAAGATGGTATGACAAGATTTTATATCAAAAAATGTTGGCTAGACAATATGTGATAATATAATTAAAGCATTATAATGCATATGCAGGAGGAATTAGAAGTACGGTTGCATATGCAGTTTTAACATTTTCTGGTTTCTGAAGACTTATCATATAACAGTAGGTCAGCTACTCTTGGGGAACTCTCTCTAGAGGTCCTTCTATTCATCTCCCATTAGCCCAGTCCATCAACTTAACCTAAAATGAGTTTATCAGCCCCTAAAGGAAGGCTGCAAGCCCTAGAGTTTATCTCCTTGTTTGTTTCTTGGAGGTAGCCTAGCATAAAACTGTTATCCCTCCACTATGCCAGGCCTTTCTGCCTCCCCACTGTTTACTGTTTTCCTTCCTTTATAGCTGGGCTTGTTTTCCTTATTGGTCCCAGCTGCCGGCACATGCCTCCGTGATTGGCAGTTCTGACAGGTGTGCTGGGGTGTGGTCAGCCTAGTCACCTGTGAGCAGGGGAGACTCTCCTCTTCCTTCTGCCTGTGCTCCATGTGGGGTTTGTAAACCCCATTACATCTTAATGTTCCCTTAGCAGTCCCTCCCCAGCTCTGGAATTGAAATATTTCTATATCAAAAGGAAGGACTTCTAGAGGAAATAAATTTTGTCAATAAAAATGCAAGTAATGTAACAGAACAAACTATTTCAGGTAACTATATCAGATTTACATAAACATAGCCTCATGAGGTTAACAACATAAATACAGTCACAGGCAGTGCTTGATCCTTTTTAAACTTATTTGATAGCGAAAACATTACAGATTATGACTATATTATATTGTAAACTGCTTAACGCTCACTGGGAAGTACCTTACCAGAGACAAAGAAAGGCCTCCTTTAGTTCTTGATCAGGAATACATGAATAGCAATATTTTTAGTTTTAATTATTTAAATTGACCTATTTAACTTTGGAGTGACTTAAGGACCTCTTGATGCTAACTGGCAGAGGGCATAAGTGCATAAGGGTTACAGCCCTCTGGTATTTACATTCTAGCTCCCCAGAGAATGTCACGTGTGGATTCTACTGAAACCCCGTGTCACTGGGCATCAATATCATTGCAATACGCATGTACAGATTTTGTGTAAGGAGTTACATATAGACACAGAAAATTATGTTCTTAGCATTGTGTCTAGGGGCTGATCACCAGCAAAAGTGAAAAAGAGTTTTCTTTCAGGCAAGAAATGTTTAACCATCTGCCTGTTTACATGTCAATTCACTATTGTATGGTTCACGGTGAGCATCCACTCACAAATCTGAACTGAATGTTAAGGATTATGAAATCTTCAGAGAGAGAAATGTAACAGGAAGAGGTAAACAATGGGTGTGTGGGGGGAGGAAGGGTAGGACCCGAGCTTGAGGTACACATCAGAGGTCTGTGCTGGTATACTTAGGGGTTCAGATAGACCCCCTGGCATCCTTCACCTAGGAAGTAAACTGACAGCAAGTTTGCTTCATAAAAACAGGAATCTCAGCCAGGCTTGGTTGAAAACACTAAAGAGAACTTTGGGTGAGAAACTTCTTTAGATAGGAGGGGAGCTTGTAGTTAAATTCAGTCCCTAGAAAGCGTGTTATGATTTGTTTCAATGTAACCATTTGTTTCCAGTATTCTTATTCAACAGAATAAACTTATTCTTGTTTTCACTATAAACATATCTAAGTACAGTGAGGCTGAGTGCTAAGGTATAGGTAATACGCTGCAATGTACTTTTTCTTTGGGAAGAGCAGGCCTGGTAATTCTGAGTATCCAGCGAATAAGGGCCTGAATCCTACAGGGAATGCTCAGAGGACTCAGAGATTGAGGCATGCCTATCGCTAGCCTGGACAGAGAGAGTGAGGCCTGTGGAGGGCTGCAGGAGCATGCTTATGTTGCCAGAGGCTGGTGTAATCAGGGCGCTGACGCACAGCAGACACAGACAAGGACAAGACTTCCTCATGCGGAGGGCAAGTGGTGAGGTGCGTTACAGCCCTGGATATGCCTGGGAAGTGTCACATACATATGGTATACTTTGTGTTTTAAAGAAAGGGCTCATTATACCAAATCTTGCCAGTACGAATATGAAAAGATTAAATTGCCAACAAGAGATTACTTTTTCTTTGATAGACTAAATAAGTGGTTCTCAAACTGGGGCTGCCACTTGTGTAGGGAAAGCCCCTGGTGGGTCAGGCCGGTTTGTTTACCTGCCGGGTCCGCAGGTTCAGCCAATCACGGCTCCCACTGGCCGCGGTTCGCCGCTCCAGGCCGATGGGGGCTGCGGGAAGCGGCGGCCAGCAAATCCCTTGTCCCGCACCGTTTCCTGCAGCTCCCATTGGCCTGGAGCGGTGGACCGCGGCAAATGGGAGCCATGATCGGCCGCACCTGCGGACCCGGCAGGTAAACAAACCGGCCCGGCCCGCCAGGGGCTTTCCCTACACAAGCAGCGGCCCCAGTTTGAGAACCACTGGAATAAATGATAGCGACAGATCAAATACTTCAGCCTGTCTAATTACTGTTTTTAATGGTTGTGAAGATATTAGTGGACATCTAGGTCATCTCTAAGTTAGATTGTTTTCACAGGCAGTTCAGGACACTTGTTGGAAGAACAGTAGCAACTTGGAAGCATTTCAGGGGCACATGTTCACGTGAAAAGAAAGAGTACACCTGAAGCTGAGTAGAGGGCTATATGAAAGACCACTGACCTGGGACAGGGAATGCAAGAGAGGCAGAGCAATGTCTGAGGAGCTAGGATATCTGGGAGGCAGAGCAAGCCTGAGGTTTTAAAAAAAAGATACCCACTTGCATTGTGTTTTTAAAGGGATGGCAACGAATGGAGTCAATGTTTGGGAGAGCGTGGGAGGGGAGAGCTCCAGAAGCTGGGGCCAGGAGGAGGGGTGTGATTGTGTAGTGGTATTGAGGAGCTAGCCTGGAGGAATTTATCAAAACTCGATAAACTGCAGCTAGTGACTGGTGTTGAGGAACCATTATTTGTAAATCAGGTTATCTATTCAGGGGTCTTCTAGAGCTGTGCAAGTGACAGCAGTGCTGAAGAACTATATTCATTTGCTCTTGGTGCAGTGAGTGCAACCTTTTTGTTTTGGATGGGGACCTTCTGTGTTGAGGACCCTGCTACACTTATCTATACCTTAGTCACCTTGAGATTAGATTCTGTTATATACTTTTCTCAGAACTATGCCTGGAGGCCATTCAGAAGCTGAAATCCAGCATAGGCTGTTAAACTAAACTTTTCATAACTCTGGTGCTCCACAAACTGCCTCTGGGCTTCCAGATGGATTTCAGTGTGGTATGTTTGACCTTTAAAGTCTTAAAGGTTTTAGGATGTGGTTACCGGAGAGACTGTCTCTCTCCTTGTTTGATAATACTTCAGCAGCAGTTAGTCGAGATTACTCTGGTTTCCTTAATATATAGCATTCTCCAGGAGGGCGTCCCTTCCTTTGGTTTGCCAGAGCCTCCCAGACTTACTGCAAAATTCTTCCTTTTCCTCCTTGGTGAGCAGGCAGGGTTATTTGTAAATACAGTATAATTGATCTGAAGTGGGATTAGATTATGATTATATAGGAAGGATAGCAGTTGATTTTAAGTGACCAGTGCAGTTATTGATTATTAAGAGCTAAATAGTGGAAGGGATGCCTAGAGTTTGGGATGGGTGTTTTGAGTAGGATTATTTTTTCAAATATGCAATATAAATAGGTTGTGATGGACTGGGAATTTTTGATAATATTTTGGATGACTATTGTGTACCTCAGTTTCCCCTGTAGCTGCATGGTTAACTAGGTGGGAGGAAAAGGTTGTTTATTCTTTGCAGAGACCCAGCAATCCAGGTGTAGCTGATGCCTAGTTGCCTGGGGCCTGGGCCCAGACAATTGCCTGGACATCTAGTACCTAGCAACTAACGACCGGGGGGAGCCTACGTCAGCTGGTTATGACCAGTTGGAGAACAAAGGACTAAGAAAGATGGCCGGGTGACCATGTTTGCCTGGGAACAAGAACAAAGACTGAGGAGGGATCACTTGGTAAGAATTTCAAGAACTGGGGCAGGGCCTTCTGGGTGGGAGGTTCTCTGCTTTGCAGCTCTTTACTTTCAGGTGGATAAGTCCAAACTTGACCATTTTTAGAGTATGGTGCCACACTCATCTTACCCAAAGCCTCCAACCAATAACAGTGGCTGAACAGTGCATTACCTGACATTGTAGTGGTTTAACACCTGTCTACTCCCAAATGAGCACTTGGCTGGTTCTAGGAAGGACTGAGAACTAGGGTGACCAGACAGCAAGTGTGAAAAATCGGGACTGGGATGGGAGGTAACAGGAGCCTATACAAGACAAAGCCCCAAATATCGGGACTGTCCCTATAAAATTGGGACATCTGGTCACCCTACTGAGAACAGAGTCCGGTGCAGACAAACAATGGAATTCTTAATTTTGTCTTTAGTCTGCCTACAGACTGTGGGGATGGGCCTGTGAAGGGGGCCATAAGGCCTTCTCAGCGCCCCGTGGGAGGTGTCAGTGCCCTGACACCCCCTGTTCAGGGAAAATCCACTCCATGGGGTTATCAACAAGGCAGTAGTCCAGGGGGCTAGAAGAGCCAGGAGGAAATACTGGCCAGTCAAGGGCCAATAGGCCAGTTAGGGCGGCTTGCCTGCTTCCTCTCAGAACAGTGCAGGGTGAGGCTGGAAGAGAGGAGGAGCTCCTCTGTGCTAACCCAGAACCCCAGGGCCAGACCGGGGTCTTGCCCTCAAACACTTCATTGGCCTTTGAGTTCTGTTGTGTTGTTTGTTGATTTATTTAAAGGTGCAGGCTGCCAAAGGTTGAGGGTTTTTTGTTTTTACTGTTATTGAGCTGGGTATAGGTTGATGCCAAGCTTATGGCCACAACTGGTGGATGGAGGGAGGGAACGCCTTTAGTACCATGATTGGCCTTATAAGGGGATACTACAGAAATGAAACTTAGAAATGACAGGTCACATTCTCATTGATTGTGGAGAGCAAAAGAGTGAAATGGAAACAGTGTCATTGCCTCAACTTTGGTTCTGACTTAAGGAAGGACACCAGATTTAGCAGTGTCCCTCTTCTAAAAATATAAACAACATAATGTTTTCTTCAGATTTGGAAAAAAAACTCTGCTGCTGTCTGAGAATTACATTTTTGGCTCATATGATATTCCCATATAAGACAGGTTCACATTTTTATAGTGCTGGAATGGTCCTTTCTTTCACATGCTGTAATTTTATTTTTATGAAAAAGAGTAAGTGTTCTACACTGTTCTTTATGCTGAAATAGCAGACGTGACCTTTCACTCTACTTCTGAAGGCATGAGGAATAGAATGTAGAAGGCAGAGGAGGTGTCCAATCTTCTCTTGTTGAACTTTGCCCTTTGAAAGATCTGATTCCTAATTTAAACCTTTGTTATTTACAGTGGTGACACAAATTACCTGTAAGCAGATTTGAAAAATTGAGCTAAAGCATCTAAGACTCTTAGGCTCCTAAGTCCAATCTTGAAAAACACCTGAGTCATTTAGAAGCCTAATTCCAATTGGAAGTCAGTGGCTCTCAGGTGATTTTGCAAGTTTTACCAGTAGGGCCTGATTTAAAGCCTGCTGAAGTTAATGGAAAAATACTCATTTACTTCAGTGGATTTTGATTAAGGCCCATACTATAGAGCCAGTCACATAAGTTTCCATAGTTGTTAATGTTAAAAAGCTCCTTTGTAATAGCCCAGATGGGGAAAAACTAGACCCCTGGCCAACACAACTAGGCTGACATAATCCCCACTGTAGATGCAGCTATGTTCATGGAAGATTGGGCTTCTGTACTGCAGATGCTTCCAGCGTCAACAGTACCACAATGTTTTCAAGGGATTTTTCCGTCTGTGTAATTAATCCATCTCCCCAAGAGGCAGTAGCTAGTTTGACAGAAGAATTCTTCTGTTGATCTAGCTGGGTCGACACAGCATTCACGGCACAAACTTTTTTACAGCCCTGGGGGATGTTGCTAGGTCAGTCTAATTTTTAAATGTAGACCACCCCTCCGTTAATGTTGTCTCACTTCTGATCGTTTTTGAGCAACTACCATATTGAATCTAACATAGTTGGAGACTGAAATTCAGTATAGGGTCATTAATGAACACTTTATAAGGATGATAGTTCACTGACCATTAATAACATCTGTATTGATACTCCATGTATCAGCCATAGTAGATCAGTTCAGTGATATTTTAGATGCTTTATAATGGACATCTTAAAACGTCTGATGTGGATTGTTAACTTCTGATTTCAGAGAACTGGTTTACATTGGTGTGGTATTCTCTTGAGACATTTGGAATTACCATGAAAAATATTTTATGAAAGAGGAGTGATATTTTTAAATGGAGTTGCCTTTACCTGGCAAGGTTAAATGAAAGCAGTTAAGCTAATTGGTCAAAAGGCAAATAATACAGGTTACACTTAGCAATATTGGATCACTTTCTCCAGAGACGAAATAAATGTAATTAAGAGGCTTTAGAAACTAATTAGTGACAATGCAATATACACAATAGAGGAGGTATCTGAGCCTCTAGCTATTATCTTTGGAAAATCGTGGGAGACGGGAGAGATTCCAGAAGACTGGAAAAGGGCAAATATAGTGCCCATCTATAAAAAGGGAAATAAAAACAACCCAGGAAACTACAGACCAGTTAGTTTAACTTCTGTGCCAGGGAAGATAATGGAGCAAGTAATTAAGGAAATCATCTGCAAACATTTGGAAGGTGGTAAGGTGATAGGGAACAGCCAGCATGGATTTGTGAAGAACAAATCATGTCAAACCAATCTGATAGCTTTCTTTGATAGGATAACGAGCCTTGTGGATAAGGGTGAAGCTGTGGATGTGGTATACCTAGACTTTAGTAAGGCATTTGATACGGTCTCGCATGATATTCTTATCGATAAACTAGGCAAATCCAATTTAGATGGGGCTACTATAAGGTGGGTGCATAATTGGCTGGATAACCATACTCAGAGAGTTGTTATTAATGGTTCCCAATCCTGCTGGAAAGGCATAACGAGTGGGGTACCGCAGGGGTCTGTTTTGGGACTGGCGCTGTTCAATATCTTCATCAACGACTTAGATATTGGCATAGAAAGTATGCTTATTAAGTTTGCGGATGATACCAAACTGGGAGAGATTGCAACTGCTTTGGAGGACAGGGTCATAATTCAAAATGATCTGGACAAATTGGAGAAATGGTCTGAGTTAAACAGGATGAAGTTTAACAAAGACAAATGCAAAGTGCTCCACCTAGGAAGGAAAAATCAGTTTCACACATACAGAATGGGAAGAGACTGTCTAGGAAGGAGTACGGCAGAAAGGGATCTAGGGGTTATAGTGGACCACAAGCTAAATATGAGTCAACAGTGTGATGTTGTTGCAAAAAAAGCAAACATGATTCTGGGATGTATTAACAGGTGTGTTGTGAGCAAGACACGAGAAGTCATTCTTCCGCTCTACTCTGCTCTGGTTAGGCCTCAGCTGGACTATTGTGTCCAGTTCTGAGCACCCCATTTTAAAAAAGATGTGGAGAAATTGGAGCGGGTCCAGAGAAGAGCAACAAGAATGATTAAAGGTCTTGAGAACATGACCTATGAAGGAAGGCTGAAAGAATTGGGTTTGTTTAGTTTGGAAAAGAGAAGACTGAGAGGGGACATGATAGCAGTTTTCAGGTATTTAAAAGGGTGTCATAAGGAGGAGGGAGAGAACTTGTTCACCTTAGCCTCTAAGGATAGAACCAGAAGCAATGGGTTTAAACTGCAGCAAGGGAGGTCTAGGTTGGACATTAGGAAAAAGTTCCTAACTGTCAGGGTGGTTAAACACTGGAATAAGTTGCCTAGGGAGGTTGTGGAATCTCCATCTCTGGAGATATTTAAGAGTAGGTTAGATAAATGTCTATCAGGGATGGTCTAGACAGTATTTGGTCCTGCCATGCGGGCAGGGGACTGGACTCGATGACCTCTCGAGGTCCCTTCCAGTCCTAGAATCTATGAATCTATAAAATATATAGCTGTACCTTCTGTCACACAACCATGCTTATTTTTTTTAAAAAAAAGACTGAAATCTTTCATTGGCATGTAGGGGAAAACAGAAATCCCCTTTTTTATAGGTACTCATTACACTTTTTATTTTAAGATACCAACTGAGCTGTGCAAGAAAGATACCTCAGGTACAGAATCACGAGAAGTTTAGACTTAGACATTTTGAACTGAAGTGATAGTTATTTTGGAGTTTCAGTAAGTCATGGAACAGTGGAATCTGAAGAAAATGTTCAGTTTATGTTCGTGTCTGGGGAAAAATGTTTTCTATTCATGCAAGCACAGAGAACTAGAAACTCACCCGTTACCTGGCCTTAATCATGGAGCATTTCAGAGATGGGTTAGACAGAAAAGTGGCAGTGTTATCTAAACTGGTTGTAACGAAAGTGGCTTGAGCTGTATACAGGCTGGAATGTTCCTGCTCTGTGGCAGTTACTGGAGAGAATTTGTTTTTTGACTAAATGGAAGCTTTAAGAGACTTCATTTTCTTCAGATTTCCCTCTTCTCTCCCCCATACATTTTTGAAGCAAGATTTTTCAAATTTTGGAGGGAAACTTCATTCTCTTTTTAAAGAAAAGAAAAAAATCTTCTTCCCATATTTTTTTTACCATGTAAAAACCAGCAGGGGAAATAGTATTAAAGTGAAAACTTATTCCTGCACTCTTTCAAACACTTTTTAAAAAAAAATTGTCCCTCCTTTTCCAGTGGAAAAAAAGGAGGGAAATCATGAGGAAAAAAGTGAAAACAAGCTCTTACAAAAATTAAAAAAAAAAATTGAATTTATCAAGAAAAAAAAACAATGAAAAACACTTCATTCCTTTTTTAGAAAAATTGTTAAATAATTTGTCACCAGCTCTGATTTTGACCTTTTATTTTGAAGATGCAAAACAGCAAAAATCTCTCCTCAGAGAGAATACTAGACCTGTGGCTTATCCTTACATTTCTTTGCATACGTTATTGATTGAGGAAATATGATGTTACATTGTTTTGTTGGGTTTTTTTTAAACCAAAGTGAGCACTTAGAAGAATTTAGAATTTTTAAATGCTTTTTTATTAGCAAATTTGTGCCACTCTTTAGGGGGCCACTCATAAGCGGTCAGTTTTCCAGTGGGACTTTTCTCCTTCTGTAATGGTATTTTCTCAGAACATGACACTTTCAGCAGTAGAAGGCTTGTGCTTAATATTGCTTTATTCTTTCAGTTTACCTTCTATTAGCAATGGCAGCTCAAATCAAGATTGTAATCTAAGTGGTTCTATTTTTTTGTGCTAACCATTCATCCTAGTATGGCAGGGCCTATATGATTGATTTATTCTGAATATTCTCTGGAGTGTAATCTGCTGATAACAGTATTTTAAGCACTTAGGCTAGTACTAACTTGGAAAAGACCTCTCATGTCAGATTATTATGTGCTACAATAGGAAATTCAGGAATAGTCAATGCCAATGTATCTAAATCCAGTATAGTATTTGAATGCTTGAGGCATGTACTTCTATGCAACAGCATCCCATAGCATAGAAGTTAAAAACTAAGGTTTTTCTTCCAAAGCTGCTTAGGATGACATATCTACACAGGGTATAAAAAACAGTGGGCTAGATCATTTGCCTGAGATAAAAAGCTGCTCTAATTAGGCAGTTAACGATTCACCTCGTACCATGGAGTTCCTTCCATTCCTTAGCACATGGGATATTCCAGAGCAAGGAGGGGGCAGAGCCAGGGAACAATGTGATTCTGAGTAGGCAGAACCCACCTGTTTAAAGTACAGGAGACCTGTGGCTGTCCTAACTTATGCCTGGAACCCATTTGGCTCCTGTCTGCTCCCAGAAAAAGGAGATGCAAATAGGTGGCTTAGAGCCACCTTTGCTTCCTCAACAACACTGATACCTAAATTTAGCAACACCCAGTAACTCTTCATCCCTTAATCTTCCATGTTTTCCTGCTGTATTATCTTTTGGGGAAAACAGAGGATGCATGCTCACAACTTACCTAAATGTTTCACTGTGTTCTGCAGAACATCTGTGCACAACCCCTATGAGCAGTTTTGCAAGTCACACTGGGCAATCCTACCAGACAACATTTAGTTCTAGTAGACCCTGATAAGATGCCCATCTGTTTGAAAGAAGACCTTTCTTCTAAATTCCAAGTAGAAGACTACATAGTTTTGAGGGGTGGTTAAAAATAAGTGTTATGGAGAGAGCGCCTTATTAAATGTTTCCAAACCAACACAATTAGAAATTCAATGAATAAGGTCAAATAATGGGTCGCAGTGGGACATGCAGATGAAAAGGAAGGTGTAGGAGTCGTATGGTTTTCCTTTGTGGTTTACAATCCCAGTAGTTCTTCAGAAGAGAAAGGAAACTTGGGTAATCCTCTACCACGGGTGGACAAGAGCTCAGTTGGTTAGTCCCTCATATCCCCTCTCATTACTTTTACAGCAGTCTTTGAAAAGGTCCATTTGTATGTTATGATTTGAGACTAATAAAGCTAATTCTTCTGGTTGCTGAAAGATTTATTACAAGGTTTTTCAGTATAGTGATCATAACCCTAGGTCAGAAACATGTTTAGAGAGTTCTTTACCACCTTCCTGAAAAAGTTTCCTTTTGTCACATAGAATCATTGTATGGAAAAAGTTGAGAATTATTCTAGGTGGTTTACAAGATATAAGCAATTTCTAGAAATTGGTGTATAAAACTGGTAATTCATCAGGAAAAAAGATAAAAACAAAATTTTATTTATCTTAGATGTTAGGCAGATGACAGAACAAGGAGCAATGGTCTCACGTTGCAGTGGGGGAGGTCTAGGTTGGATATTAGGAAAAACTATTTCACTAGGAGGGTGGTGAAGCACTGGAATGGGTTACCTAAGGAGGTGGTGGAATCTTTTTAAGGCCCAGCTTGACAAAGCCCTGCCTGGGATGATTTAGTTGGGGTTAGTCCTGCTTTGAGCACGGGGTTGGACTAGATGACCTCCTGAGGTCTCTTCCAACCCTAATCTTCTATGATTCTATGCTTCCGTTGGATAAAAACTTTAGACTTTCTTGAAGGAGTTGGAATGTCCCAGTGAAGAGTCGATAGATCGTCTCTTGGATCACATTCAGTAATTAGTTAGATCTTTTGAATAAAACATTGTAGACAACACTTTAATCAAGCACAGCCTCATTGAAATAGACATCTAACTCTACTCAGTTCTCTTTTTAAACCCCTTCAAGATGTTCCATTTAAGTTGCATTCAATATATATATATTAGTGATCATAAGTTTGGCATGTATATAATTTACAAGCATTATTGGTATTCATTTTTACAGTACCATTTAGATAAAAGTTATTTAAAGAAACTATCCTGGGATTTTTTTCAAGTATTAATACATTTTCACATAAACCAGAAACTCCTTGGGATTTGAGCAAAGAGTACAGAAAACTAAATTTAATTCACTATTTTCATGTTGAAGTGATAACATTTGAGGAGAACATAGAAGCCCTGGTTTATTGAAAATTTGTCGCACACAAATGAAAATGAATAGGCTCCAAAGCATTGACATTAAGCATTGCAAACTGGATTAAGTTGTGCAGATTGGAGAGATTTCCAAGACATCTGGTAATTAACTTCCAACTCAAATGGAGCTTCAATCTACAACAGCTACTTCTGCTTCATGAACAGAAAAAAAAAAAAAAAGTTGAAACCTAGCATTGGAGACCAGGAGTCTTGTTTTCACAAATAATCAGTGGGATATTGAAAATTATTTGAACATTTTTTTGGAAAACTGCCTTTCCTCAAAAAGTTTAAGTAATTCCCTAACCTTTTCCTACTTTCAAAAATTTGTTGTAGCTTTTTTCCTGAGCAGAGATCCACTTAGTACATTGCACTAAGGAGGTCAGATAGTCAGGGAACTGCTTCTGACTTTCCCATTCAGTGAGAATCAGTTGCTCTAATTTATACCAACCTTTTACCATCCCAAAGAGACCATATACCAACTAGGAATAACTGGAGTGCACTGTGCTGTGGTCACAACCCTTTTCCACTTCAGCATGCCTTCTGTGGCTTAGGACTAGTGTTGGAGGCAGCTATACCAGCTCTAAAGCTGGTAAGTATTAGCTGGCGATGTATTGGGACTTTCTGCTCCCTTTTGGCTACAGGAGTGGCACAAAGGGTAGCAGAGTCAGGCAAGAGAATTTGATCTGTTGTATTTTTCAGGAACTACTTGTTCATTTCCTAAAATTAAGATTAAGTCAAGAAATAAACCTTTTGTTTTTCAATTCTTGCTAATTAAATCGGTCAGTTAGGACCATCCTTCCCTGGTACTTCTATAGGAAATTTGTGGGGGAGGGGGGAGAGAGTTTCTTGAACGGTAGGTGATGAGTACTGTAGTAGTACCATGGTGTAGGGAGCCAGGGTGGCTTCCCTCTGAACCTGAGGGTAAAGAGCCGCTCTCTCAGCCTGAGTGGGCTGGGTCAGGCCAAGCTTACTCCACCCCCCGGAAGGGGAGGGGTGGAACAAGAAGTACAAAAGAGGGGGTCCTTAGCTCAGTCAGGGCAGCACCAGGGAGGGAGGCAGATGCAGACCGCTGGCTGTTCCCTTCAGACCTGCTGCCGTGCCAGGGGAGGCCCTGGACCAGGAGAAACCTGACTTGGAGGAAGGACTGGGGCTACCAGGACTGCCTGCCGCCAAGTACCCGGAGGAAGCTGACGCGGAGCGGGAGCTGGAGCTGCCAGCAGCTGAGTACCCGGATGAGCTGGAGGGACTTGCTCGAGCGACTGGGTAGGAAGTAGCCCAGGAACAGAACTGCACAGTGCGCTGAGTCTATTTGGTCAGTGCGTCAGTGGGGTCCTTCCACAACACAATGGCGGGACTCTCGCCCTGCCACTGTCAGAGCCCTGGGCTGGAACACAGTGGAGTTGGATGGGCCTGTGTTCCCCTACCCCGACCAACCTGCCTTGGGTAGCAGAATCCCGACAATGCTCTAGACCCTCGCCTGCCGCTCCCCCTGCCTGAGGGGCGCGCTCTAGACCCTCGCCAGCGCCCCTCCCTCCGCTAATTCTCTAGTGACAGACGGCGTGACTCAGGCTGGCCAGTGAGGCAGTAGCTCTCACTGTCCCCTAGTGGCTCGGTGGGCCAGCCGACAAAGGTCACAAATGGATTACAGAAGTTATAACACTGAGATTCTAGAAGGATTTCCTTGAGTTAGCTAGACAGATTTCACTGAGTTGGTATTAGCCTTTTTCTATAATAAAGTTTTGGTTTTATATAATCATGTAACTATTGAGAGGAGATCTTGATGGTTTAACTAGTAGTGCAGTTTGATCTCAACAGCTCTGTTTCTGTAAAGTGCAATGAGTGTGTAGAATGAGAGCTGCACAAAGCTTTTTCTTAAATGCCATTTCTTTGCAATACTGTCCAAGTTTTAAGTTAGAATGGCAGCAAGTGTGTGTGTGTGTGTGTGTGTGTGTGTGTGTGTGTGTGTGTGTGTATTTTATATATGACAGACACACACCACTCTTTAGTTGGACTGCTTGTCAAAATGGACACTAGTTGCACTGGATTATTAACTAAATGTTTGTCTAAATTAGCAAGGGTATTAAATTATGTGACTGAAAAATATTATGAAAACAGAGCTATATATCAGTATACGATATTAAGACATGTTGAATGAGTAATCATATCTAATTTGTACATAACTTGATGAATTTTACAACAGTGGTAATTCATTAAGCTTACTCTTGTCTAAGAATAAATCATGCTGAATGTCTCCTTTCAAAATTCTACCCCGATTAAGACTTTCATCATTTAAATGTACAATCAAATTATGTAACCCAAATAAGCAGGTAAATAAAACTGGCCCGGCCCAAAAGATTAGGCTGATATTCAATTCCTCCGTCCATAGACCCCTAACGAATTAGATAGCTGCGCTTATTCAGTCAGGCTTTGCTCAAACTGTGAAGGTCGTGTAAATTCACCTGTGAAAGCAGGTGGTGTCTGCAGTGGCAAGATTCTATTTAATATTTATTCTATTTTTCTTGAGTGATTAGTGATATAGACTGCAATGATTAGGATTTGGAGCAGGAAAACTAACTTGTTCCTACTTCAAAAAATGTATACGTTGATGATAAATTATTGCATCAGTAACTAGCAAGTCTTAAACAACATATTTGTTCATGGAATAAAATATGCATCCGAAGAAGTGGGCTGTAGCCCACGAAAGCTTATGCTCTAATAAATTTGTTAGTCTCTAAGGTGTCACAAGTACTCCTGTTCTTCTTTTTTTGGGAATAAAATATGTGATTTGTAAACAGGAGAAGCAGAAGGACTATAACAGGAAGCTTCTGGAGAGGATAGAAAAAGGTCAAGCATGTGAAGAAATTCATACCTCCTTGCTTTTCACCTCAAATAGTTGAGCACTAAGTGGATTCAAAAGGGGTAGAAGACTTGTACTTCAGAATTCCTACACAATTGCCTACTTTAATCGGTTGTTGAGGGTTGTATTGAACAAGGAAGAGGTCTACCAGGAAAACGATTTCACAAAAACGATTTTATCCAGCCTGTGTTAACCCTTGTAAAGATTGAACTAATGCTGCTTCACTGAGGCATAGGTGGCTGGTGGAGGTGGGGGAAAAATAGCTCTTAGAACTAATGGTAAAAGGCCGTTTGTCCCTCTTTGTTTGGAGTAACCGTTTTATTTTTGACGAGTCCAGCCTTTTATTGCTACTCAGAGAGATGCTTGTCAGATTCTTACTGCCTCAAGGGACTTATCCAATAATTGAGATTCCCCCTATTCTTTTTCGTTAACTTTATCCATGCTTAGTCTTGGATATGGAAATGAATTGGGGGAGGGGGAGGGAGAATTTTCAGAAGAATAGAGTTAAACTTATATGCAAGTGTGCCCTACATGACCAACGACTAAACCACTAATTGACTAAAGCTATGCCTACTCTGCCCTGCAGTTTGGATTACAGGGGTGTGAACAGCAGCATGCACCAAAGTGCTGCTCTGTAACTCCCCCACATGGACATTTCAGGCGCTAATTAAAAGGTTCCTAGTTTGCATTAACATGATCCTGTTTGACAAAGATTACATTAATGTATAGTTCATGACCACAGTGTCCTCATGGGGGAGTTACAGTGCAGCATTTTGGTGCCCGCTGCTATTCATACTCCCATAGTCCAAACTGCGGGCAGTGTAGGCAAGGCCTTAGGTTATGCCAACAGTTTGATTTTGAGGTAAAAAAAATCGAGATGTTTTATTGTAGAGAGAGGTTGTTAGAGAATGAAGTAATTGTATCCACATGACATTGCAACAAAAGCAAAGTCGCACAATCCTTTCCCAGTACTAACAAAAATCTAGGGTGTTGATTTTCTGATAGGTGGATACAGATAAATATCAGTAAGAGTGACTTCATGGCGACTGTCTCTTTCTTGATTTCTCACAAAGTCCCAAAATAAATTCTGTTCACTGCATTGCATTTTTTTTTCCTTGTCAGGATGCAGGGATATATTTCCACAATAGTAACAGCTTTCAATTATTTATTCCTGGAATCAGCCTTTGGACCTGAACTATAATCTAGAGTGATTGTGTAATGAGCTCTGTGGGTCTTGTGTTGAAAACACTCTGTTCATCGGTGGAGTTGTTTTGCATTGCTGTCTGGAAAGGGAGTTTAAAATATTCTGGTGTATGTGTAGGGTTTTTTTTTTTTTAATTACAGTTGTTAATGTGATCAGCAGAAGGGAATGTGTAGAATATTTTATTAAATATTTAGGCCAAAAATTTTCAGTGTTGGGTGTCTAAAAGTTAGGCATCTAAATCCACATTTAGGTACATACATGAGTGGCTTGTTTTGACAGCTTCCAGTGATTTCAGAGATTCGCCCCCCTGAAAATCAGGCTACTCATGTTACCAGACTGATAGATTAGACACCAAACTTTGTAAATGGACTAAATGTTTAAAGCTATTTTTTTTAAATTATAAAGGACATTCTCAGTGAGACTGCTTTGTGATGTCATTCCATATTCTTTATGAAAATATACTTATGATATAGGGTGACCAGACGTCCCGATTTTATCGGGACTGTCACGATATTTCCTTGTTTGTCCCACGTCCCGACCAATGTTAGGTCGGGACACTGAACAAACAAGCAAATACTCCGGAGCCCGGAAGTGCTCGCGCCCTCCCCTCCCCCGCCCCTATTCTGCCCCCTCATTCCCCCATTGGCTCCCTCCCCAAATCCCCCCCTCTTTCCCAGGCTCGCCATTCCTCCTTCCTCCGGCGCTTGTGGAGGGAGGCCCAGGAGACGCAGGGGGAGCGCGGGCCGGGGTGAGAGAGAGTCCAGCCTGGCCCTGAGCACAGGCCGGACTCAGTCGGGCGGTAGGGAGAGTAGGGGGGTGGCCCGTGGGGCCAGGCGGCGGCTGTTCTCCCCCCCGGGCAGTGGAACTTGGGAGCAGCCGCTGCTGCAGCTCCCACAGCCGCGGGGGGAGGAAGTGGCCGATGGCCAAGCTCGGCGGCTGCGGCTCTGGCACCTCCGAGCCTGGGCCTGTTGTGGGGACCCAGCAGCGCGCACGCTGCGCCCAGCCCCTGGCCAGTCGCGTCTGGGCTGGCTGCCCAGCTGGTGCTATCCTGCAGTAGCCGCGGGGCGGAGGCATCGGCAGCCCAGCCCCGTTCGTTCCCCTGCGGGACCGGGGGGGCTGGGGCCTGCTGCCCCCACTCCGGGGCCGCCGCAGCCCAAATGTGACTGGCCAGGGGCTGGGCGCAGCGGGCGCGCTGCTGGGTCCCCGCAACAGGCCCAGGCTCTGGGGGTTCGAGCCTGGGTGCCAGAGCCGCAGCCGCCGAGCTTGGCCATCGGCTGCTTCCTCCCCCCCGCGGCAGTGGGAGCTGCAGCAGTGGCTACTCCCGAGTCCCGCTGCCCAGGTGGGAGAACAGCTGCCACCTGGCCCTGTGGGCCGCCCCCTTACTCTCCCTACCGCCCGACTGAGTACTGCCTGCGCTTGGGGCCAGGCTGGACTCGCGCTCACCCTGGCCCCGCGCTCCCCTGCGTCTCCCGGGCCTCCCTCCAGCGCTTCTGGAGGAAGGGTGTGTGTGTGTGTGTGTGTGTGTGGGTTTTTTTTTTGCCCTGCTGGCCCCCCGCGCGCCATGCCCCTGCGTCCCAATATTTGACTTGGGTGATCTGGTCACCCTATTATGATATGAGTTACATAACTGAGATATACTTTATGCCAGATGGCTCATGTGAGATCATTGGAAAGGTTATGATTTACTGAATGTGATTATCCAATTTGTATGCCTGTATCATTTCTGAATTTGAAGTTAGGAATATTGACTGTGTATCTGTATTTCAACTATGTTACTTTGGGTGACACCCACTGCTACCGCTTCAGGTACAACAATGGAAAAGCCAGACAGGGTGGATGGCCCTCAGGGCGGGAAATGAGCTGTGAAAAGCTTGGCCTTCCTGTGGACGCTCCATACTGCCATTGACTCATGGACACTGATACTACAGGGTCAGGTGGTCTTGTCACCTGACACTAAAACATTAGCTGGGACTTCTGGTAACTTTCCACTGTAAGGGAAGGGGGTGGGGCGGAAGTTTGGGAAACAAACAATTCCTGCCTTAGTAAATCCTATTTAAGGGCGAGGAGGAAGGCAAACAGGACTCCTCCTCTCCATGGCCTGTCTGCCCAAGAAGAAAGACTGCAAAAGGGAAGGCAAGGGGGGAGTCCAGACTAGGGTTACCATATTTTAATTTACAAAAAGGAGGACACTCCACAGGGCCCCGGCCCCGCCCCAATTCCGCCCCTTCCCCGCCCTGCCCCCAACTCCGCCCTCTCCCCTGAACGCTCCGCCCCTGCTCCTCCCCATCCCCTGCTTCCCGCGAATCAAATGTTCGCGGGAAGCCTGAAACAGGGAGGCAGTAGGTAAGCTGGGGCTGGGGCGGTGGCAGGGCGCAAGGAGGTGCGGCCCAGTCTGGCCCCCCTGGCCGAGCGTCTCCCTCCAGCGGCCGGCCAGCCCTAGCCAAGAGGCTCTGGCCCCGGCGTCTCCCGCCTGGCTTGGCTCAGGTCCTGGGGCGCCGGCCCTGGTTCCGCCCGAGCGGCTCCGGCCCAGCTCGGCTTGGGCCCGGCCTCAGTCCTGGCCAAGCACCGGCCCGGCACCGGCCTTGACCGAGCACCGCCAGCCGGCGGCCGAGCACCGGCGGCTCCGGCCTGGCACCAGCAGCCCGAACACTCCCGGCCCCGGTTCCGGCCAAGCGGCTCCGGCTGAGCACCGGCGGCCCGGGCACTCCCGGCCTCAGCAGCTCCGGCCCAGCTCGGCTCAGGCCCCGGTTCCGACCAAGCGGCTCCGGCCGAGCACCACCGGCCCCAGCGGCTCGGGCACCCCCGGCCCTGGTCCCAGTGGCTCTGGCCCAGCTCGGCTCGGGCCCCGGTTCCAGCCGAGCGGCTCCGGCCCGGCACCAGTCCTGGCCGAGCACCGCCGGTCCCAGCGGCTCCGGCCCGGACCTAAGCCCCATGACCCCCTCCCTCCCTATTTTCGCGGACATGTCTGGCTTTTGGGGATTTCCTCCCGGACGGGGATTTGAGGGCCAAAAAGCCGGACATGTCTGGGAAAATCCGGACGTATGGTAACCCTAGTCCCGACTGAGACAGGGGTCTAGTCGGAAAAGGAATATTACTGGAACTCTGAACCACAGAAGTTTTGCGAACTGCCTGCAGCAATATCTAGGGTGAGAGAGACTATTTATAACCAGTTTTGTTAGTGAAATAGCTTAGTTTGCGTGTTTGATTTCATTTGCTTAGTAATCTGCTTTGTTCTGTTTGTTACCCCTTTTACCACTTAATCAGCCTTTTATAGTTAATAAAATGTATTTTTGTTTATTATTAAATCCAATTTCTGTAATTTCTAATTGTGGGGGTAAGAAGTGTGCACACCTTTCTCCACATTAAGGGAGGGGGCAAATTTCATACTATATCTTTGGGTCTGCACTCCAAGGGAGGTGGACATCTGAGTGCTGGAGCAAGTCACTTAAGCTGAGTCTTCCCAGAGTGGATCTGCAGCTGGGTGTGGCCCTGCCTGTGTGTGTATTAGAGGAGGTTTTGAGAGCCTGGCTCAGCAAGACAGGTTAAAGGGAGACCATGCTGGCAGAACAGGTAGAATCAGTGATATCTCAGCACATCAGGTGGCTTCCTAAGGGATCCAACCCATCACATGTTTATTTGAAATTTGGATTATTTCTCTAGGAATAATGGCTTGGAGTGTGTGTGTGGGGGTGGGGAGAATGTTGTTTGCTGATGTAAAGTTGCTATGATGCCCAGCAGAAATTAGACAATTGTTAGGTTGCAGGAATATTGAGACCACTGCCTGTCAAGCAGACCAATATTGTCTCCGTTTTTTCATATTCCAACAATCTGTGTGGATCCATTTGTTGTCTTTTGTCTTATACTTTGTTTGGAAGCTCTTTGGGGCAGGGACGGCTTCTTTGTTCTGTTTGCACAGGGCCTAGCACAGTAAGGGCCTGGTCTATGACTAGGGTTCCTAGAAGCTATGGTAATACAAATAATAATGAAGATGGCATATAACATACAGGTAGGCAATTCCAAACAGGCTTTCTGACACTTAAACTTTCAAGATGGGTGTTTCCCATTGCATGGTAGAGGTGTCTGAAATACCTGAACTCCATTGAATTGATTCAGACCCCAGCAAGGTTCTCTCATTCTACAGTGCTAGCTTGGGACATCAGAGACTTAGGTTCAGTTTCCTGTGCACCACAGCCTTCTTGTGGGACGTTGGGGAAAGTCATTTAGTCTTTCAGTGCCTCACTTCCCCATCTACAAAATGGGGATAATATTTCATTACTTCCTGGGGGTGTTAAGGATAAATACATTAAAGATTTTGAGACACTTAGTGAGGGAAGTATAGAACTCTGTACGTTCGGTAGATGTAGTTACCGCAGCAAATAATGGGGGGAGGGAAGGGAGGGAAGAGAGAGAGAGAAAAAAGGTTCTCCTCCATTCGACCATCGGAGAAAAATTTCTCTGGGTGATGAAGTGAATTACAGAACTATTTGCAAGTGGGGTTCATATTTGAAGAAGGAAAAATATGAAAATATGCCTCCATTGGTTCAACTATTTTGCAGCGGTCAGTATTTTAGTGGCACAAAAAAAACCCTGAGCATCTGGTTTTCTTATTTTTATTTCTTGCTAGAGTAGGTGATTGTCCCATTTGACTAGAATAGGGAATCCCACACTTCCTACCATGTGTAGGATGAGCTTACTGCACAAACCTGGAGCTCCTTGCATCCCTCCATTACCCCACACACAAGCTCTCTGATACCCATCTCTCTTTTTCAGGGACTCCCCCAGTCTTCCCGCTGCCAGAGGTTCTCTGTGTCCCCCATTTCTCCCTCTTCCCATACCAAAGTCCCCCATTCTCCCCTCCCCGCCATACCAGCAGCTTCCCCCCCATGGCGGGGGTTCTGTGTGCCCCCCATTCCCTCCTTCCCCATGCCAGGACTTTTTTGTATGCTGCTGTTCCCCCAATTTCTCCCCACCACCACAAGGGGCTTTGTGTGCTCCCCTCCCTCTTTGCCAGGAGATTTGTGCACACCGCTATCCCCAACCATTATTTTTCTCTGAGAGGTGAGTCATTCAGGATATCAACTTTATTGTGAGAATAGGAAGAGATGAGGTAGGGGTATTATGTTGGAAGGCATGGGTGCCATCAAGCTGTTTGATCTGTAGGCTTGTGGCTATGCTGAAGAGCTGACAGGGACTTTATTTGTCCCCCATTTTTCCAGTTTCCCCCAGATCAATAGGGCGCTGACCTTTAATGCCTTGAACAGGGTCTGGAAAACCTTTTGGCCTGAGGGCAACATTGGGTTTCCAAAATTGTATGGAGGGCCAGTTAGGGGAGGCTGTGCCTCCCCAAACAGCCAGGCGTGGCCCGGCCAACGCCTCCTATCCGACCTTCCTCCTGCTTCTCGCCCCCTGATTGCCCCCCCCGGCCCCCTGCCCCCCCCATCCACCCCCCCCTCTCATTCCTGCCCCCCCCCCCCCCGGGACCTCTGCCCCCTCCAACCACCCCTTTTCCTTCCTGACTGCCCCCCCCAGGGCCCTGCCCCTATATTCCCCACCCTCTGACCACCCTGACCCCTATCCACACCCCCGCCCCCTGACCACCACCACCCCAAACTCCCCTGCCCCCTTACTGTGCTGCCTGGAGCACTGGTGGCTGGCGGCGCTACAGCCGCGCGGCCCAGAGCACCAGGACAGGCAGCCACGCTGCCCGGCTGGAGCCAACCACACCTCCGCGCAGCACGGAGCGCTGGGTCAGACCGCGGCTCTGCAACTGCACTGCCCCAGGAGCTCGCAGCCCCGCTGCCCAGAGCATTGCACTGGCGGCGCAGTGAGCTGATGCTGCGGGGGAGGGGGAACAGCAGGGGAGGGGCCCAGGGCTCAGGGGCTGGGCGGGAGGGTTCCGCGGGCTGTAGTTTGCCCACCTCTGTCCAAGAACATGCTTTGGAATTGATCGGATGCTGCATTCAAAAATTATTGCACACACAAAAACGCCATTGAGTTGAGAGTAAGGCTTTCACAGGCTCAGACAAAGAAAGATTTCAGAGTAGTTCGGTGTTGATAGTAAGGAGACACGAGAACTGGCATTTTATTGTCTTCTTAGCAAAGTCAGCTACTGACCCATTACAAAATGTTTTGAAATAGCAGGAAATATTTTCCTTTGCTTTTTAAACTAAATTTTTGAGGGGAAATTATTCTTTAAGAAATTTACTATAAATGTGCCTGTAACATTAATGGAGTTTTATGTTGATTTCAAGTTATTTTTTTAAATCGTCAAAGTTCAGATTTGGTGTAGGTTTTTTAATGACCACAGATCCCGTTATTTGGATTTCTCTTCTGTGACATTCAAAAAAATAAGTGCGCTGTCAGAATTATAAAACTGTATGTACTGTTTGGGTAGAGTATGTTTAATTACAAGTAGGGTTACCATACGTCCGGATTTTCCCGGACATGTCCGGCTTTTTGGGCCTCAAATCCCCGTCCAAGAGAAAATCCCCAAAAGCCGGACATGTCTGGGAAAATAGGGAGGGAGAGAGGGGCCGGCGGTGCTCGGCCAGGGGCCGGAGCCGCTGGGGCCGGCGGTGCGGGGCCGACGGTGCTTGGCCGGGGGCCGGCGCCCCAGGGCCTGAGCCGAGCCGGCCGAGAGACGCTGGGGCCAGAGTCTCTTGGCCTGGGCCGGCCGGCTGGCCGCCGGAGGGAGCCACTCGGCCGGGGGGGCTGGAATGGGCCGCGCCTCCTCACGCCCCCCAGCCCCAGCGTACTTGCCTGATTCAGGCTTCCCACAAATCAAATGTTCGCCGGAAGCAGCGGAGTTGGGGCGGGGCGGGGAAGGAGCAGGGCGGGAGCGGAGTGGGGGCAGGGCCGGGGCCCCACGGAATGTCCTCTTTTTGGACACTTAAAATATGGTAATCCTATTACAAGTCTATTGTTGGAGGGTAGACTAAAATGACTTTTGTATCCCTTGTTAGTGACAATGAAGCAACACATTGACTGGCTTAAACTCAATATTTTGTATTGTACCAAATTAACTTTTTCAGGATTCTGTTGCCCAACAGAAAAATGGCAATAACTCGAACTTTATGGATTTCTTCAGTGTGTTTTGGAAAAAAGATTGA
This sequence comes from Trachemys scripta elegans, assembly GCF_013100865.1. Lineage (NCBI taxonomy): Eukaryota > Metazoa > Chordata > Testudines > Emydidae > Trachemys > Trachemys scripta. Next base: position 43,818,183 of record NC_048308.1, read on the forward strand.
ATCTGGTTACGATTAACATTAGCAAGTAATGGGATTAAAAACTAGCTCAAATACAAATGTGAAAATAAGGCTGAGCTACAGTAGCAAGAAATTAATTGAATGGTTCTTTGTCCTATGTCTTCTGGCAGAGAAAAACTATCAGCCTTCCAAAATACATTACTTGGTAGCTCCATAGTGTAGCTTTGACAGCAGTATCAAATGATTAACAAATTACCCAGCTGTGTTTATTACAATGCTGTGTTCTTTAACTGAAGAGAAGTTTAGGGTTAGCAGTTTTAATTGTCTAAAAAAACTGGAGTTTTTCTGTCAGCAGTGCTAAAATACTAAGGAACAAGTTCTATGTTACTTCACAATCAAGCCTGAATTAGCAGGGGATCCATAAGACAAAGAAATAGGGATTTCCAGCAGTTATTTCTAGACTTTAGGCTTAAGGGCGTGATATACTTAAGGAGTGACAGAAGCAAGGGTTTGTGCAGTGAACTAGACTCCATGTATCTTCAGTTACATGCTCCCTTTATGGATGTTTTAGAGCAGTAAACAATCTTTCTTGTTTAGGCAAAAGGCATTTGCCACTGAACTATCAGCTATAAAATAATGACAGTTACAGCTATATAAAGTGCACAGCGGACTAGAACTTTTGAACATAAACCAGAAACTGATGAGGCTACTTCAAATCTAGTTTCCTAAATAAACATTATCAAAAAAGGCACTTTGATTAGATCCATCATTATACAGTAGGACCTCAGAGTAATGAACACCTGGGGAGTGGAGGTTGTTTATAACTCTGAACAAAAACATTATGGTGGTTCTTTCAGAAATTTACAACTGAACATTGACTTAATACAACTTTGAAACTTTACTATGCAGCTCAGAAATGCTGTTTTTAACCATCTTAATTTAAATGAAACAAGCACACAAACAGTTCCCTTACTTTGTCAAATTGTTTAACTTGCCTTTTTTTTTAGTAGTTTACATTCAACACAGTACTGTACTTGTTTTTTTCCCCCTCTCTCTGCTGCTACCTGATTGCATACTTCTGGTTCCAAATGAGGTGTGTGGTTGACTGGTTAGTTCGTAACTCTGTGGTTCTACTGTATATATCCTGCTTTTCTAAAAATGTGTCCTATGTCAGCAAAAAAAATATCGGTCTTTCAAAATTAGGCTGCTGTAGAGATAAAATGGCATCTGAGGGCCTTGCCAATAAAAGCCATATAGCATTCTGTGTATGGAGGACATAAGTAGAGCCCCACAAATCTGCAGATATCCCCTTTATAGCTGTGGACCGTGTTTGCAGATTGGATGCAGATACAAGTTTTATATCCATGCAGGGCTCTACACATATGCACTCAGATACTGTGGTGCTAAGTACTCTAGAAATCCCCGTAAATGTAAATAATGAATGCATTTCACACTGACTTCACTTCCATTCCTGCTGGGTCCCTGTTAAGTGTCTCAGGGTTGAAATTCACAAAAGTTTTACTCTGACGCATTTCAATGTCATCACTTATGGAACATAGCAAAGGTTGCAAAAAGGGCTTTGTCACCGCAAACGGGTACTCTACTCACCGCTCAGTGGCTTCTGGCAATTCTGGGTATTAGCTCCGCCCAGGTCAGTGCCCCTTCCACCATTGCCGCTCTCCTGTCACTTATGGAATCGCTGTACAGCTGCTTCATGACTCAGCCTCCAGCCAGGTCAGGTCACATCCTGGTTCTACCTTCTAGGCAGGGCCGGCTCCAGGCACCAGCCGAGCAAGCTGGTGCTTGGGGCGGCAGCTTGTAGGAGGCGGCATTCCGCCCAATCCTAGGGCGGCACGGCTGCTTTTTTTTTTTTTGTTCCGCTCCGGTCGCCCTGTAGGGGGCAGCAGCGTGGAGGACGGGAGCGCCCTGCAGCAAGCCCGGCAGGGCAGCCTGCGTCTTTCCCTCCCAGCCGACCGGAGCGGCGTGAAGCTGGCACGGCGGGAGGGGCACATGGCAGCGCCCTGCTGAAGCCCTGGCCGCCCCCCTTCTCTCTCTCTCCCCGCTCCCTCCCACTCCCCCTGCTAGCCCGGGCACATCTGCAGGGCAGGGAGTCCCCCTGCCCCCTGGCTCCGACCACGCCGCAGGTTTTTTTTTTTTTTGGCTTGGGGCGGCCAGAAAGCCAGAGCCGGCCCTGCTTCTAGGGGACTCTTTCAAAGTGTCTCTGCACAAGCAGCATCATTCAGTTCTCACGCCTGCTGTCCTAACTACATCACTCCCACAGTGACTCAAGCAGTCTTCCCATTCACTGCCCCAGCAATACCACTCTGCACTGGTTAGCCTAAATATGCCCTATTTGCGGCTTAATTGGGTGCCTGAAGCTGCCTGGGGACAAGGCCACTCCCCACCATAAATCAGAATGTCTTAGATTCACTCAGCATCCTAAGGGGCCATTCTGACATGTGGGGATCCCCGAATTAGAGCTGTTCCAACCCTGCCACTTTATACAGAGTCATGCCTGAAAAGGTGAGTGGCATAGGAATGGCTATGGCAGCTTTATGCCATTCAGTGATTCTCACATGCTGTGGGAAGCCTCCACTGACATCAGCATTATGGCTGTTGCCCCACTCTGGCAGCCATAATGGGGCTATAGACTAGTATCTTTTGTTTTATTTTATTTTTTAACTTTTCAGTGCCCTGGTTGGGAAGGAATTCCAATCAGAGACTAGAAAGGTCTTTTCAGTCACCCCGTGTCCATTGCAGTTGTAAGAGCTTGTCTTAGGAGGCTGTTGTACAGTCTGACAGATCCCATTGTTTGGACGTTTTCCTGGTATTCAGCCAATCTTTTTTCCCTTTATTACATCTCATTATTACCTTTACATATTACAGTCCTCCATTACCTCCCATAACTAAGGTCAGCATAGAGTTGACTTTGTGCAAGTGGCTGTAAATTACTTTTCTCTCCCCCTTCCTTTTTATTTACCCAACCCCACCATTATGAAATTATGAATCGTGCCTAAATTTTAGGTCTAATTATTTAAAATGAGAAGTATTGTCAGTGGAAGAATACTTAATAATATATGGTATTTTACTGTCACTTGCACCAGTTAAGTTAGAAATTATTGTCTTAGGCCAGGTTCCTGCAACAGGTTCCTGCCCCCAGGTGGGCAATTTGAATGCATTTAATGAACTGTAACAAGGAATCCTGATCATTAGGGTCAGAGAGGAAGTGTAGCACATTAGAACATTCATGTTGTAATTCTAACATTTAATAAAAAGTACATGAATAAAAATAATTTTCCCTACATTGCACTGATGTGCATAATAGACTGGTAAATTTGACCAACTACTCTTGCACCAAATTAATATAAGACCAGTACATACAAACTGTATTTCATGAAAAAATATACATCCATTATCATGACTAGTCAAGACAAAATGGTGGTGTCTATAAAAATATGGCACTGAAGGTACCTATGAACAAAGCGCACCTCAATATTGATGAACAATCCTTGGCCAATCTTTGGCTAAATAAATTGGGGCTTTGATGGCAGAAAGCTTCCTAGGATTCTCTCTTTTGTACTGGGAGAATCCTAAAAAGAGTGGATTAAAATACAAGTTTTGTTTGTTTTCAGTTTTTTGTCCAAAACCGGTACAGTCATAGGAAGCTCCCATTGAAATCTCAGGATCAGTCCACCTTCTGGACAAGTGTTTGTACAAACTCACACTTTATAAGGAAGGACAGGTGCATTCTGACGAGAGATGTTTTTGTTTCACTGGTCTTGTAGTGCTACAAATCTCAGATCAAATTCATAATAGAAATTATATTTGTGTTTATTTTCAAATTGCCCCAGAGTATCCTAGGCACTTTACAGAATCGTATAAAAAGACCAAGTCCTTGTCCCAAAGAACTTACAAGCTAATAGCCTGCTCCTGCTTCCATTGACATCAGTAGTACAGGACCAAGCACTAAAACCCTGATCTCTGTGCACACAGTCCCCTGCACCCACACAAAGCTCATTGCAGGATCAGGGCCAAGGGATGTATCTACACTAACATTTTTCTCCCAAAGTTTTCCACCTTTGCAACCAATGTGGCAACTTCACAAGCATAGCACTGATGGAAGTCCTGGTGTAGACAGGTCTCCAGGCTCCTGCAGTTTTGTTCATCACTTAACTCATCCAGAGCAGATGTAGAAGACATGAGAATACAACTGCTGGCACTTTTTCTACACTAGAGCTGCACTGGTTTTAGTAATGGCAGGAAGTTTTAGGGAGAAAAGACTAGTATAGACAAGGCCTAATTTTAGATGCCCTGCAAGAAAAGGATGGCCAGGGAAAGGAGTATGGGAGAGCAATGGTTACAGTCATAGGATTACACAGTATATTGCTTCCGCTTGTCATTCAGATAAGATATGTATATGTCCCTTGTCTTGTCTTGGGATATGTCTACAGCAGTGGTTCCCAAACTTTAACAACCTGTGAACCTCTTTCACTAAAATGTCAAGTCTCACGAACCCCTCCTAAAAATGAATATTTCCAGGGATTTTCTCCTTTACCTGAGTATAAATTATAAAAGCAGTGATTTTGGAAATATAAAATTTATTTTTATGACATGCTTATTGCACACTAATTAATATTAAATATTATTTATAATTACATTATTTTTATTACATTATGAAAATGGCAACACTCTTCCAAGATCTCACTTCCGTAGCTTGTATCACTTTGAATAAGCCTGTTATGAGACAAGGTTCCTATGTTTCATCAAGGAGTATCAGATGTGAAACAGTATGAAGGTATTTAAGAAGCCAACTCAAAGAGTTCCTCCTACATAAGCATTCAGTCTTGTGTAGTCCAGGCAAACAACGCACGTTACAACAAAGCTTAAACGTGTTCTTCATAATAATTTTAAAAACAATACTAGCTGCCTATTTAATTTTAAAAACAGCAAAAAATATCCACCTCCCTTTCCATTTCTTATAAGGAGTCTTGAAGTTTAAATTTCCTCAGTGTGATAGATATGCTTGCTTTGATCTGCTTAGCTCTTGGAAGTCCAGGGGCTCCAGGCTGCTGGCCCCATGCTGCCCGGGGTCCCTAGGAACCGCTGTGTCCGCCATTAGGGAATTTTTTCCCGAGAACCCCCTGTAACATTTCGTGAACCCCAGTTTGGTAACCACTGGTCTACAGGGAGGTGTAATTCCCAGCACAGGTAAACCTGCACATGATAGCACCTTAAAATAGCAAAGTGGCTTTGGCGGCTCGGGCTGGCCACCCTTTTTTGTACCTGGAGATTGGGCAAGATTGTACTCAGGGCAAGTCTACTTCGGCGCAGCTGCACCGCTGTGGTGAAGACATGCCATGCTGATGAGAGTCAGTGTGATTACGTCACCTCGGTGAGAAGCATAAGCTCTGTCAGTGGGAGAGTGTCTCCTGCCAACATAGCGCCAGTGGGGAAATTTGTCTCACTGGGGTGTTTCCACACCCATGCACGGTGTAAGTTAGATCAAATTAAGCAGTAGTGTAGACCTGCCCTTAGGCAGCTTGAGCAGAGCTAGCACATGTATGTGTACCCATGCTGGGAATTACACCTTCCAGCTTCTATGTAGACATACCCTGAGTCACAGTCCTTCCCATCAGTGAAGCAGCAGGTATTTAAGGAGCAGCTGTTTTTGGTTAACTTTATTTTAGCAATATATCTCTAATTGCACTAATCAATTTTTTTAACCTATAAAGTAAAATTTTCTGTAAATTTTAAAGCATAGATTTCTCATCACTGAAAAAATGTGATTGCTTTGTTCCTTTGTCTGATTTGTTTAGCCTATTTGCAAAAAAAAAAAAAAAATTGCATTATTAAAGTGTGTTAACTGAATTTTGGATGTGCCGGCAACTAATATGGTAGGGCAGCAAGACAGTAGCAATTAACTGCACCGATATGCTACATAGCTAGAATACTTAGATGTATATGTGTGCCAAAGCAAATCTCCACTACTCCCAATCTTCTGCTGGCTTAGGTGAGGGCTGCCCCCTTAGCTTTTGCAAGGCCTGAGTCCGCGAGCTGCATCTGGCTCCCTGCAGCCACCGGGCTCCGCTATCTCTAAGCTGCATATTGACTAGTGGAGAATCAGGGCCATGGGGCTACTTGCATTTTTACATGTAGACACATGATTAAACTCTTTGCTGAATTAGGCCTTTGGGTTCCAATGCTCTCCACAATCTCTCTAATCACTGGATCTTTGGTGCCCCGATCCTATTGTGAGTGGTTCTAGTCTCTGGTTTGCTGATTCTCGTGTCCGTCATACTCCATCAGCACTGTGAGAGAGGGAGTGTTGCTCTGTTCGACAGGTAGAGAAAAGAATAAAATGTAGCTTGGTAAATTTAGCCAGCGACTGTTCAGTATTTAATGCTTGAATGTGCTGTAGAAAAAAACTGATTGGAAATAGCCTGGTGTGTTGTCTTAGCTGTGTATTACACTCTTTAGTATGGTCTCCACATACCAATAATGTCGCAATTGCTGAAGTTTTCAGTTACTAATGAAGCTAAAGTATCTCTCACACCATTGGAGCATGGGGTACTGTTTCCAACTGTTGTAACACATTTCCCAAACCTCAGTTAAAAGTAATACAATGACTAACCTTTTGATTTAACAATTTTCTCCTTTGAGTAAATACACTGTTACAGTGTTATCTTATTTCTGAAGTTGTGACAGTGTTTTCTCAGCTGTGAGAGGGATGTTGAATATTGTACCAATAGGGCACTTTCTTCCCTTCTTATAAAGGTGAGAATATTCTAACCTTCAAAATAGCATTCTCCTCCCTACATGTAACCTTATCCTTTTACATAGGACTAATAGTAGCATAGAAGATAACACTAAATAATAAATGGAGAGTTATTGCACTTAGATACTGGGCTGTTAACAGATAGGTGCCTTGTTCCAAGATGGTGAATGATTACCAGATAGTTTGGCTCAAAGCTAGACGCCATAGCAGTACTTAATTGTGACTGATTCATTTGGCTGAAATATGTCGCTATTGTAATTCAGCTATTTCATTAATCTGATTGAATGCCATCCAGCCATTAGAGTTGTATGAGAGAAAGGTAGCTGACACATGAGGCAAGAACACTAGCCTCTGCATTAGACTATAAAATAACCATTAGGACAACTAATGCTGAAATTGAATCGCTTCATAGAAATTTAGTTTCCAAGCATAATATTAATTAGCTAAAAGCCTGATGAATATCAAGAATTAATTAAAACTTTTCAGTGGCTGATGTGGGTTTTAAATATTATCATTATTGCTCCAGTATTTTTAGTTCTTAGGTTAATTGCTTTTTAGAAAGCATGAATGGAATAATCTACAGTAGTCATGTGAGGTACAAACAATTTACTACAACCTTAAGAACTATTGCTTGGCATCCTCTTACACAGTTTTCACTTTTTCTTCTAAAATTTATCTGCAGTTTTTGTTAACTCCTTCGTACATGCAATACAAATCAAAAGGACATGGGTCAAGGTTTACAGGCCCAAATTTTATCCATAGTATTTCTTTTCAACAAAGTTAAAATAATTATAACCTGGAAGCTGTCTACTTTTATTTTTGGTAAAAGGACAATAGCTACAATACCACCAGAGATTATTTTTAAAATTTATTTAAAAATGCTAGCTAGAATTCCTGATTATTTTTGCAATATAAAGAAAAGGCTTCAAACAGACTAATTATTTAATACATAAAACAGTCACTGATTAACAAACATGAATAAGCTATGAATTATAACTGGAAGAGAATTCATAATTAAACTCAGCATTTGTCTGTCTCTTGAATGTCATCTTAAGGCTAAAAAATGCTTCCCTGTTTATGACACAGGATGTGTGGATGCATGATGATGAAGAAGTTCCTCTTCTGCGTATTAAAGCAGGAAAGAAACTGGTTTATAGTAAGATATGAGTGCTCATATTGCCACTTTCTAAAGCTATGTTACTCTGCACAGCCATCAGCGTGGATCTCATCAAGAGAGGAATCTGCAAATGTAAAATCAAAACATTACCTTAAATTATGGTTTTGTAGAGGCCTACTTACGTTTTTTTAAATCAGTGCCTGCTTTATGGAGAAATAGTTTTGTTTTGGATATTTGTGAAGAGATCTAGACAGACTCTCACATTTTATAACATCCCAACAGTTGGGAAAGTGTTAGCTCATTATTTCATAAACAGTTTTGTAACATTGACATCAATTCAGTTGCTAGAAAATTTGTATAACATGCGCTTTCCTTTCTGAGGAAAATGTCTGTAATATTACCATTTTTAAAATATACAGCATGTAGTAACACAAATATAGAAATATGGGGGTTCCTATTAATTTGGGGGTGCTATGTTACAATAGATTCAATTCCTTATTTTTTTCCCCATAAGAGAACCTTAAACTTTCCAGGGTAGGGAGTACAAAATTTTACTCTATCTTATCCTAAACAAGTGACAGTAAACATGTAACAGCTCAACACTACTACACTCGTTAATCACACTTTAAGGTACTTTTATAATTTCATTTTATAAATGGTTAATAGATATTACAGACTGGAGTAGTATATTTTACAGTTGGGTATAAGCACATCCATAGAAGGTGTTTATAGATGGCTATAAGCCATGGTTACAAACAATCTATTCACCTGTTGGAGCCTAACAAGCTCTAAATCAATTAACCACTTATCAAAACATCTATTAATTGTTTATTATATTACCCCTTTATAAACTATTCATAAATGTGCCCTTAATATAAATTATGACAATTTTTTTCTAATGCCCCAGAGCCAGTGAGTGGGTGTGAGGTATAATTTCTTTTTTATATGTATGTTCCATGTAGCTGGAAGGACAGAACACAGAAGCTTACTGCAGCTAAATACCCCAAAACACAAAGATGGGAATTGTGTTTAATACAGTGATAAACCAATGAATCCACTACATTGCCAGAACATGGAATGGTTAATCCAGTCCATTGCCAGAACATTCAAAAGTAAGGTCCTGATTCAGCTAGGTACCTACGTACAATGCCTAGTTTTAAGCAATAATCCCCCACTGAAGTCAATGAGAAGCTTGGCACCTACTGAAGTCATGTAAATGATTGATATTAAACATAATAACTGGTAAAAAGGTAATCACTACAGATGTTATTCACAAAGGTATAATTGATTCTCTCTCTCTCTCTCTTTTTAAATAGTGCTGGCCCTAAAGGAGATAACATTTATGAATGGAGATCAACTATACTTGGACCCCCTGGTTCTGTATATGAAGGAGGTGTTTTTTTCCTGGATATCACATTTTCATCTGATTATCCATTCAAGCCACCAAAGGTAAGCTTAAGGTTTTTATTTATAGTAACCAAGATATTTTAAAATGACTAGTGATTTTTGGAGAAAGGCCTTGATTTTCAGATGAGTGCTCAGCATTTTCTGAAAATCAGGCCCCTTTAAGATGTCCTAAAAGATGCCCCAAAAACCACCTTTGAAAATCTTGGCAAACAATTTCCAGAAATATGTCTGCTTCACAATTCATACTGTTTTTTTCCAACTTTCCTAGTAATCAATTGAGTGATAATTCTAAAGTAATTGGTCAGGAGTAATAGGTAGGGTGACCAGATGTCCCATTTTTAAAGGGACGATCCCGTTTTGGGGGACGTTTTCTTATATAGGCACCTATTACTCCCCATCCCCTGTCCCCTTTTTTCACAGTTGCTATCTGGTAGCCCTAGTAAAATAAAAGATATCTTCTCTTTACACATAAGTTTCATAGCAATCAGTAACAAAAAGAAAGGATATTAGAACTAAATAAATTCAACTAAAAAATGTTACATTGTATTTCCGGTTCGCTAAGAATCCTATGATAGTATCCATTATTATAAAATGTCAGTGTAACTGAAACTGATTAGATCTACCTTTTTGACTGCCACTGCACATTGAAGTGTCTTTTTTATTTATTTATATATGTTGGTTCCTTGGGGCATTACAACATAAAGAATAATGCTTCCCGAAAAGCACAAAACACAAAGCATAATGTTCTTTGATGTAAGTTTGTTTTCATGGAATGATGAAGAGTTTTTGCAGAATATTTCTAATTCCACATCAAGATTATACTATTATGTGAGTTGCGTGAGTTTCATCAAACATTCAGATGTCTCCCAAAGTACAGTAAAATGAAAATGGATGTTTTACTCATCTCTGCCATAAACTGTGCCTTCTGCAACTAATGCATTGAAATATTTCTCACTCATTTTGTTTATGCACAGAAACCATTTTCATACTATACAAATATTAATCTGAAATCAATTAAAACAGAAGGATGATGGCACTTACTGCAGTAGAAATGTGTTATAAGTATAGTAATTCCTGCCTAACAGGGATGTGATGATGATTTAGTATGTAAAATGCTTTGAAGATGACAATAGCTATACATTCCCTAAAAAGCAATATTTAAATGGATGCTAGGGTTGTACAGAAAAGTAAAGGAAAAGATAAAGCTAAGATTACACATGCAAGCCAAACCCTATCTATTTTTTCATATGGATGCATTGCAATAAATTGTAATATAGTCTTGCTCATGATCATACTGTTACTCAAACACAATATAATATTTATACTGAATACACGCTGCATTTGTAGTACTATGTATGACTCTGTGTGCATGCCAAAGAGTCTGTATAAAAGTGATTTACCTACCAAATATGCAGTGAATGAGGCCAAGACTCCTGCAGAGTTACAATGAATGAAGCAAAATGTGCACTTTTTTAATAAAGTGCATTTTACAAAATATGCAGTGAACGAGAAAGGTCTTTGCAGAAGTTCTGCTCCATTCAGAGTGCATCCTTCAAAACTTCTGCTACCAAAAGCTAGGGACAGGCTATTCATAGATAGCATTTAATGATTTTTGTCTGTAACTTTAGGTTACTTTCCGTACCAGAATCTATCACTGCAACATCAACAGTCAGGGAGTCATCTGTCTGGATATTCTGAAAGACAACTGGAGCCCTGCTTTGACTATTTCAAAAGTTTTGCTGTCTATTTGTTCTCTCTTGACAGACTGCAATCCTGGTAAGCAAATTCTAATTTACCAAGCATGAACCCTTGCTCATTTGCTGCAAAAATGATTCAGTAGATGATTCTCTACAGAATAATTCTGTCATTCTCAAAATAGATGTTTGAGATTAGAGATTAAAACCCCTTGTTTTATTTAAATCCATCTAAATGTGTATTGTGGCAAGATTGCTCCCTGTAATATATGTTCTAGCCTTTGCATAGCCAGTGCCAAGATCTGCACATCAGTCCTTAGCTCTCATATGTCTCTCTTCACTCATCCATCTTTAAAGAGGGTAAATAGCATTATCCCGTTTTGCAGAAGGACGAAATGGGGATACAGAGAGTTGACATGACTTGCCCAAGCGTACACGGCAGGTTAGTGGACAATCCAGAAACAGAACCCAGATCTCCTGACTCCCTGTCCATTGCCTTAACCACTTGACCATTATATGAAAGACACCTTCCTGTTCAGCCTCCTTAAATATATTTTTGGGGGAGGGGAGGGGAAGAGAATACAAACTGGAAGGAATAGGGGCCAATACTTTTAAATCAATGGATTTATTCTGGATTTACACTAGGTTAAATGGGAGCAGGATTTGGTCAAGGGTTTCATCATGAAAGAGCCTTGAATTTGTTAATATACACAACACTATGCATCCAGCACTTTGCATTCATAAAAATGTTGTAAATTAGCACATACAGTTACTCTATGAAATATCCAATTTTTCATGTTTGTTCATTCGAAGCTACACTCTGATGTTTTCAAATAAAGGAAGGGGGAAAGCAAAGAAGGTAAAATGTTAATGGTGTATCCTATCCCTGTAAACAAACAACATTTCAGCTCCCCTGCTTTTCCTTCTTGTTTATTTCAAGTTGTTAAAGGGGTTGAGTTGGGAGTGAGTTGACCAGGGAGCCAGAGCTCAAATTGAATGAGACTGGGGGAGAGCGCTTCCCCTGGTGCTGGGGCCTGGATACCTGCGCCTCGCTGCATGTGTTTGTTTTTTGCAGTGTAGACATACTCTATGAGGGACCAGTCAGGAGAATGGGCTTCCAGTTGAGGCGGTAGAGTCTGGTGGGACTGTATGAAAATGTAGATGACTCTGTGGTATTTAATAAGCTTGGAAGTAACCAGCTGCTCTTTTAAGGGTGTCATGAGGAAATCTTTCAGACCATGCTTTTGTCACCTCTGACTGGTGATGTGTTAATCTGCACAGGAGCAGTTTGGCCTCCTGTGGCATGTGAAGTTTTTTTTTTTTTTTTTTTTTTTTAAGTTTAACATTTTAAAAATGTGAAAATATTCTATATACATTGCATAATATCAAGCAGTTCCAGACACAAATGGCTCATGGGTTGCTTCTAGTTTTACACAACTCCTAGCTGTCAGCTAAAATGAAAAGCTATAACATTAACACAGATGTCTGTCTCTCTTTTAAATAAACTAAATGTTGGAGCCTGCAGATAATCAAAACAGATTAAAATCCTTCCTATTCATTCTGCTTTGGGTGTTTGTTCTTGAAAATGTCTTATGTGTCAAGCCCTCTGCTACAAAGCCTAGCATTTTCTGGCCTAACAAAGAGAGTATATTGGAAAGCAAGTAATTTTTTTAATGTTTCCTTTTTTTAATAGAATGACTTCTGATGATGTTTTTCTTCCCTATCTTCCTCTCCTTTTACCCCAAACCATTACAGCTGATCCTCTGGTCGGAAGCATAGCCACTCAGTACCTGACCAACAGAGCAGAACATGACAGGATAGCCAGACAGTGGACCAAGAGATATGCAACATAAATGACAAACTACTTGTGCTCTGTGAGGGTGCAGGAGGCAACTTTACAGTGTGCAACAAATCTTTATAGCCTTTACAATACGGACTTCTGTGTATATGTTATACTGATTCTACTCTCTGCTTTTATCCTTTTGAAGACCGGGATTCTGCCCCCTAAAAAAGGTAAATGCTATCAGGAGTAGAACTTTGTAGCTGTAGATTAGTTATGTTTAAAAAGCCTACTTGCAAGTCTTGCTTCTTTGGGATATCAAAATGTATTTTGTGATGTACTAAGGATACTGTTTCTGAAGTCAACCAAATATTATAGTGCATTTTAGCCTAATTCATTATCTGTATGAAGTTATTAAAGGTAGCTGTAGATTACTAGGAATTATGTCATTTGTATTAAACCCAGATCTATTTCCAATATGTGGTACATGCTGTTGTGAAAACTGTTTTAACTTTTACCTTTGTCAGTTTGTAATGAAAGGATTTCCTTTTCCCCTTTGTAGCTCAGAGAGCACCCAGTGTATCATCTCAAACACAATAAACATGTTCCCCAAGGAGCAGTTTCTTTGTTTTCCTACTTTAAATTAGCATTTGAGTGAATTTAAATATAACAGTGATGCAAAGCTATTGTATCACAGGTCCCGATGGATCATCTGGTAAATTAATATACACAAGCAAAGGCTTGCTATTAAATGCTTAATGTATACCTCTGGATTGTTTAAAAGTAAAAAATTTCCACTGGATTTTTTTTTTAAACAGGAAATATTTTCCTGTATTTTTTAACTAAGAAGGTTATTTAAGTTAAAATGAGAGCAGTTAGTGAGAGGTTGATATGGCAGTTACTGTGGATAAATTATATGGGCCAAATCCTGCTCCCATAATAGTCAATCTGAGTTTTCCATTAATTTGTTCAGCTGGAGCAGGGCCAGGCTCTTGATAGCTTGAGGCTTCATTTCTTAATTTTAATGGCAAGAATGTGGCTTGCCCAGTCAGAGAACTGCAATTGTCCATTTGAAAGAGTCTTCCAAAGCCCGATTGGATGCTTTGTCAGCTCTCTGGGAAAGAAAGGACTAGAGGAGATTTAGGCAGGGATTATTATAATGATAAGAGATTGGAAACACTTGTGGGGAAGTGCATTATTGCAAGTGAAACTAAAAATCAGAAGAGACTTTTAGGCTTCTCACCAGGAAATCTTGTGTGCAACAAAAATGCAAGTGTATATTCTGTACAGTTTGAAAAGTACAGTCACTAATTTTCTCTTTAGGGCGTTAATCACTGTAGTGATGACCCTTGAGTAATTGAGTACAGCTAAAATGTTCATTGATCCCTTTAAAACTAATTTACAAATAATTGGCTCCTTTTTTAAAAGGAATTCTCTCCTGTGTGACCTTGTATTTTTGGAGACGTAGCTCTTCCATTATTAAGATGTTCTGTACATTAAATGTATAGAAAGCAGAATTTCAAGGTTTTAATATCAAAGCAGTGGAAGAATTTAAAGATTATCTAAAGTTAATTATCACTGTTAAATCCCTGTTCTTGGGTCAGGTGGCCTTTAGCATGTGTCATTTGCTCTACTCTAAATATTTGTACTGTTTCCTCAACGTGGCTCACAGGACTATATATCCCAAACTAGATCTATTTAGGAGCTGTGAGGTGGATTTGGAGCTTGGGCTGTGAAGGGAATAAGAGTTAGGGAACTGGCCAATACAGTGGAGATCTTAGTGTGGTAATAAACTAGTGCAAGTGAACAAAGTACTGGGAACCACTGCTAAACGCAACCTCAGTTTCTCACTACAGAGTTGTACGTAGTGAGAAATAATACATATTGGCAAAAAACATGCTTCTAAAAACCAAGGAACTATGCTACATACAAAAGATAACTAAAGTCTGGAGAGAGACTTCAAAGACCTTGATGATCATCGTACGTAGAAGAATGCATGCACAACACTCCAATGAATTTCCAATAAGGTGCAAAATATATATTTCACATATTAAATATGTGACCTACAGAATTCAGATATTTATAATCACAAAAGATATGCTATAAGAGAGATGTAATTCTTATTTTAATGTACTTGGTTTCATATCACACATCAGACTTCAAATACCTAGGTGTACAAGTGGGATGCCTTCTTAACACTGCCCCATTCTATCCTTCCTAGACATTTGGTCCTTTACTCTGAATTCCCATCTGTTTGTTGGTTTGTCATGATTCTGTTCTTTTTAATGTAGTTTGTGTGTGTAAATTTTATATTTACTGAAGTAAAGGTTGTTTTTGTGTAAACATTTAAACTTAAAAAAAAAAAAGCTAATTTTGTTTCTCAACTTCTCTCTGCTAAACCAAGCAGTAGAAAGAAAATTTGTATTGTTAAATAAATCAATTAGTTGTTAAATGAGCACGTGTGTCTGTTTCCCTGGGGTTGGGGAGAAATCTCCTCCAGTCCTGACTGCATCCTACAGCCAATTTGAAATGCTAAATCAAAAGAGAAGTTGAAGTGTATAACAATCCATTTTCTTAGCTCTCCTACTGCGAATAATCTGTCCTGGCAAATCAGTGTGTATGCTTTTATTTTATTAAAAATCCAGTTCTGTGATATCCTAGCCCCAACTACTAGTGCTGCCTGGAAAATGTCAACATAAATGACATTTTGGCGAAAAACATTTAAAATTTCAAAATTCCCCCTCCTCCTTTTCTGGACCTTCTTTTTCCTCGCCAGAATCTACATGATTTGCAAGTCAAACACAATGAGCTCAACTAGCGCTCTGGTTCCAGCTCTTTTGCACCATTTGGAAAACTACCCTAACGGGGCAGCCAGGGATTCCCCATCACAGAAAATCCTCACACAGGGAACTAGTACAGGCAGTTTTGTGCCACCCTTTTCAGCATAAGCTTGTTGGAGGGCAGGGAGGGAAAGAAAGGTGCATGCTGGGGCAAATGGAGATTTACACTCTGCCAACTTCTTGTCCACTACAGCCACTGCCTGCAGGCAATGTAACTTAGAGCAGCTTTGGAGCTGTTCTAAATTATGCCCAGGGCATTTTCAGAAATACTGTAATATTCAGTTTCCCATGAAAAATGATAAATTTAAAGGAACAGAAGACAGTTGATATACTAAAATATTCTTATTTGTATATTTACAGAAGCTCCTGAATTATTCATAAGACAGCAGTTTCCTGGTCTATGATATCTATCCTTGTAAAACATCAGCTAGCTAAAAGGAATGTGATCAAATACAGTGTAGGCCATAATGCCCTGTGATTATCAGAAATACATCACTGGAAGAGGAGGGTATCACTTGAGGCTAGATTGTGAAAATGTAATCGGCCCGGAGTTGCACTGCCCCACAAGCAGGCCTGAAACTGAATTAGCTCTACCTCTAGGAAGAGGTCTGTGCCAGCCTGTTAGCAGGTGCAGATTTGTTCTCATTCTGCACTGGCTCAGCTGTGTTGAGAGAGCATCATGCAGGGTAGAGTCAAGGCTCTGCCCTTTGCTGGCCTGTCCATGTGGGGGGGAGCTGCAGCCCTAGGGGGTTCTCCCCCGCCCCCCATGTTGTGACCTGTGAGGTGGGTACAGAACAAGTCACAATCCTGCCCTTCACAGTCATCTTATAATGGTGCATTAACATACTTGTGTTTCAAGGGATTTATGATTTATCTAAACATATTTACCTGCATATCTTTGCAGCTCCAAAGGGCTTCCTGCTGATCCTGCGTAGGCCACCACAGAGAGCTGCAAGGGAGAGGGCCAAGGAGCTGGCAACTGAAGTTACACTTTACATTAATCCTGTGGCCCTAAAGTCCCTTGGGCTCAACTTGTGTGGGGAAGAAGCAGCTACTTCTGCCTCTAGCTAGGAAGCGGGTGCAGGAGCGCTGGGCGGGTGGGCAGGCGGACTGGGCCAGGGCCCCAGGACATTCCAATTGGGGCCTGGGCCCAGTTGCCCCAGTGGCTAATCCACCACTGAGTGGCAGTTGTCTATCAAATGGGCATTAGCTCTCCAAGGAACACCAGTAAACCTGGAAGGGAGATTTTATATTTTTCTGGTACTGGCTGCTTGTAGGGGTAATATGTTCTTTACAAACTAATAGCAACATACACTGGGAAGGTCTCATTGCACAGAAGGGATCCCTGATGGCAAGTTATCAACCTGCTTCTGCATGGCCCAGGTGAAAATAGCAGCCAGCTCATGTCATCAATCTGGGCTTTGTCTCTCTCTACAGAATAACTGGCAGGCCATCATTTCAAGAGGAGCTCCAGATGGCAAACATTCCAGACTCCACTGAATGAGCTGTCATAGATGAGATTTTTGGGATCTGATATAGGTAGCTAATAGGGGTGAGCCTCAGTCCTGTGGGAGACCATTTTCCAGTATGCACCAACTGGACATATCCCTGAAGCAAACCGCTGAGTTAGACATCAGCGATCTAACATTTATCTGAGGAACCACTCAACAGCAGTAGGAAAGGATATATAGGGACAATAAATGGAAGCTAAATGAAACTGCTGAAGTACAGTTGTGTGTGGTGGGATTACTTTCAGCCAGTGATTGTAGCAGCCTGTCTTTGTGCTTATATATTCCAGTACTTTAGCTGTTTTTTATATTTATGAAAATTTGGATCAGACTGCAACTTGCTATTGTTTCTTTTTTCAGTTTTTTGCTGGAGCTAGTATGCTAATTGTTCATTATCAGAATTATTTGTTACAAATATGCAACAACATTTTTCATTCTAATTCAGTTGTACCATTGTTGATTTCCAATTAAACTGTTTTAATAACTATGGATTTAATGGCAGTAAAAAACACATTCATATAATCTACCTTTTAAATTGCACAAATAGTTTTAGTAGATATTTTAATGGAATATGACTTGAATTATTTCCTTATGTTAGAGAGCACAAATCAAAATTACATAGTGGTTTTCCTTGATGATTATGCTATTTGTTACCTTTTGCAATGATGTTTATCTAGTTTGGTATATAACATAAGCAACTAATTTACCTTCACTGAACATAACCACAGTTTTGTATTGCCTGCAGTATAATATTTGATCTAAGCATTTCTAAAATAGCTCAGGAAAATTAAACCAGAAAATGGATTGTTGTTGTGTTAAGGAAAGTAGTATTAAGTGATCCTGGAGGGATCAAAACTAGGCAGATTTCTATATTTCTTGAGCTATATGATTGACTTAGATATGGAGACTACTTGCTTTGAAGTCCTGAACATGAAAGGTGTCAGAGGCAGCCAAATACACTGACTAGATAGCTAGCAAAATCCAAAGGTTGTTAGCTTTGCTATGGATTTTCACTGACATGAGACCAAAAAAAAAAAAAAAAAATGAAGCTGGCCATTATGTGAAAAATGATGATAAAAAAATACTGAACTTTGCATTAAAAAGTAAAGCTAGGACAAATCAAACACTTAGTCCCAAACATTGGTCTTCATAGTTGTCAATCCCTTGAACTTCATAGAAGTTGCACAACTAAATGAAATATTTTGTAAATTTCTCCTTAATGAATTTTATATCAAAGTTTCAAACCTAACTTCATTGGGAGATGTGTGTAAATAAGGCCATCCATTCAGAATTTTACACATCCCAATTTCAACATTTTGGCCTTGAAGCTGGATTTTCTGAATGGCATTAGGCTTAGTTCATTTTCTGACAAGGACCCTCTACACTCCTGAGAAGCTCTCTCCTTTAACCCAACCTAGTCCAATTTCACTGCTTCAGCCTAGGTGAGGAGGACCGAAAGAGACTTCTCATCAGAGCCCCTCAACAACAGTTGTTTAATCAGCTGAAAGGGTGATTTCTAACTGACTTAGGACACTCCTGTAGCAATTGCAAACTGGCCTATTTCCTCGGTGCTGTGATGGGAGTATCCTAAACATCTTTGGAGGGTCTGGCTTCTTGTTACTGGCTGGGAAAGAACCTTGTTCCTGGCACATTTAGGAGAAGGCTCTTCCCTTGTCGCTTTTAGTAAAGTGCTTTAGAAATGGCCGCCTGCCCCGCCAACACCCCTCATTTCCACATGGTTGTGAAAAGGAAAGAGAAGTTCTGTTACCTCCACCTCACCTGGTTCCTTGAGGGAGGAATTGTGAGGCACTCTGGCAATGTCCCATCAGCTCTTTGTCCACTGTTTTACCAGGTAGATATCAGCTTTCAAAGCATCTCCTGGCTTTCACCAGGAAGTGATCTGGGGATTGTAAAAAATAAATTACCATCTAAAATGAAACAGCATTTTGTTTTAAAAGACCAGGTTGGAAGTTTTTGAGCATGTGGGTGAGGGTTACAATAGCATTACACGCTGGGGCATGTCAGGTACATCCTGATCAGTGAGTACGCGGGGGTTAGTTAATAAGGGCACTGAGAGCTTCATGTACTGGCTCCATAGACAGTGGTGTTTCAGTCATAGGTAGAGTACTTGTCTGTACATTCCCAGTTTGAGGGAGTATTTGAATGGCCAAGTCCACTTCTTCCTCCTCAAATATACTAGGGGTGCAGGGCTGAGAAGGAAGGCCCTGCAGCCCCACTGCACATGAAGGGAGAAAGGGAAGATCCAGAAACTCCCCATATAATATGGGGGAGAGGTGGGAGGAGGGAGAGGGGGATAATCCTCCCATTTGCTTTTGGTTTCTGTGAGTCAGGAAGAAAGAGAGAGATCTCTGGCTACTTAGTTATTTATCAGAGGTGGGGAAAGGGTTAGAAGGTTTTGTCTCTGCTCAGAATAGGCTTTCCCTGGAGATTCCCCATTGTTGGGATTAATCAAGTTGTAAGAGCTTTTCTTTTAGAATAATTGGCAGTTTTATCATGTTAGATGAAATAAATCTCCACTAGATGTCAGCGTAACACAGTTTACAGCCATATACTTGACAGCACCTGAAGTTATGTAACACACTGGCTCTCCTGGAAATGAGCTTTATAGAAGCCAAGGTACTTGAGCTTACATGCCTTTCCTTCCCAATGCCTTTTTGTAAATAGGATATAAAATATAACTTTGGAACGAAAAGCTGCCTGTAGAAGGCTGGGGATTCAGGTAATTTGTAATGGGATAGTGCAAGGTTCACCTCCAGGTCACCAGTTCAATGATACCTAGTAAGCCTGGAAATTGTTTCCATATGTTGGCTGTGTGACAGCCAGGATCTGTGGAGTTCCCTAGTGGGCATGGATAGGAGCACAATTGCCGTCAGGGCCAGCAGACAGGCCGAAGGAGGCATGGGCATGACCAGATGCCCTGTTTTTAAAGGGACAGTCCCATTTTTGGGGACTTTTTCTTATATAGGCACCTATAACCCCTCCCCCTGTCCTGTTTTTTCAGTTGCTATCTGGTAATCCTGCATGGGCGTGGAGACCGAATGCCTCCTGGGGGACTCTCTCCAAAGCAGGGTTGAGGCCTATTGATGGGGTGGTATGATGAAGCTTGCACTCCTCTTGCCTTTGCATTACCTGGCCTCATAGTAAGCAGAAAGCTTTATTCTTCACTGCTGCCAATCTGTCATCCTCCATAAGCACTAAATTCAGTTAAAAAGTATTTAATTTGTTCAAAATGGGAAGACCCTGCTACAGCCTTGTTAAATAGAGGTGTTCAGCACAATACTCATTTCTCGCCCACTCTCATAAAACAGGTTTGAAACCTACAACAGTAAAAATATTCTTATCAACCTAAGAGGATGGGAAAAACATAAAACATTTTGGGTACTAGTCTATGACCATCCCACCTAACACTGTACCTATCTGCTTTGGGTATATCTTTATTCCAGAAAAGAGAGAAGATATATTTGGAATTGTAACGGGGTGCACTCACCTGTCACATGCACCCCCTTGGCCAAATGCGTATGCCTGCCCTCTCTCTCAGTTTGCTCCTGCTCCAGGATAGTGTGGTGCCCGAGGGCTCCCTCCCTGGGGACAAAGTCTTCAGCCTGTTGGGGCCTTTCTAGTCACAGCTCTCCAGATGGGCCACTACAGTTCAGTTTCCCCTCTGGGGTACCTCAATGTCCAGATCACTTCCCCCAGTGGCTAATGGGTGGGGCAAGGAGGGACCCAGGCCTACCCACTACTCTGGGTCCCAGCCCAGGGACCCTATAGGTAGCAGCCATCTACTGTGTCCCTTTATGTCATACTGGTGCTCTAATGCGCTGGGCCACTTCCCTGCATTGTCTTCACCCTTACTTCAGGGCCTGGCCCTAATGGAGTCCCAGCAACCAGTGCTACCCGGGGTTCTTTCAACCCAAAGCTCTTGGTAACTTTACTCTGTGCGAGGAGGTGTCAGGAAATAAATCAGGGGAGACACGGCTGTCCAACCGATAGATGGCTGGCACAAACAGGACAATACAAGAGTGCTTTCACATAAAGCTAAACTTTACTAGTATCAAGCACTTACACACGTCCACAACAAGATTAGTAAAACACCCCCAACCCTTGATAATTACCAAAGCTGAGTGTGGCTTTCGAGTGACACAGCGGCAGGCTTCCGGTGGTCAAATCTTCCATCTGCCGGTGGGGACCGCTAGATGTATCCAGAGGCAGAGTCCAAAAGAGTCCCCAAATGAGTTCAACTATCTCAAGCTTTTTCCCCTTATTTATACACCAGTAATAGAATGACATGTCCCTTAAAGAAACCTTGTTAAGTAAGCAGTTTCAAGCAAGAGGTGCCTTCTGATTATTGATTAACCAGGTGTGGGTTTTTCCTGAGTCTGCAGCTCTGAGACCCCAATAGACATTCCTGTTCTTTTAAAATGCATGAATCAGCAACTTCAACACAGTTCTCATCAGGAAGGTCACGGAGTCAAGCTGCCCCTTCCATGGCACCCCAAAACCCCCTCCCTTCCTGCCTTGGTCAAGCTGAGTTTGCTGAATGGCCGATTTACAGCTTGCTGACTAGGTTGCTTTTTAACAATAAGCCATAGTGGTTTTAGGCACTTGCCAAAGTCTCCCCGTACACCAGGGCTCCTCCTCACACTCCCCGGCTTCTGGCAGCACTGCCCTGTCTGGGGTTCTGCAGCTCCATCAGCCAGCCACACACCATCCATGCTCCTGCAGCTCCAGCAAGGCACTGAACTTCCTCTGGCCCTGCAGCTCTTCTTATACTAGACTGCTGGGCATTGATTGGCTGTGTCCCATACAGCCACTCTAAGCGGTTTAGAGGATCCTCTCCACTGCCCTTTTCTGGGGAAGGGTTTGGCAGGGCCAGGAGGCCTCCAGCAGGGGGCCTCTGAGTGTCTGGCATACCCCGTCACAGGAATATTGACAACTGGCTACAGTACCAATAAAAATGCAACGATATCAAATAAAAATAGTCTAGTTTGAAAGACAATTGCCTTGAAACAACAGCCAAGGCAAAGCGTGGAAGAGAAGGGAAAGCTGAATGTAGGAGAGAAGGATTTGGATCATCTTATTCAGGTCAAGGCTTTGCAGATGGATAGCGTAGGCCTGCCTTGACAGGGGAACTACAGGCCAGTCAGCCTCACCTCAGTCCCTGGAAAAATCATGGAGCAGGTCCTCAAGGAATGAATTTTGAAGCACTTAGAGGAGAGGAAAGTGATCAGGAACAGTCAGCATGGATTCACCAAGGGCAAGTCATGCCTGACTAACCTAATTGTGTTCTATGATGAGATAACTGTGGATGAGGGGAAAGCAGTGGATGTGTTATTCCTTGACTTTAGCAAACCTTTTGATAGGGGCTCCCACAGTATTCTTGCCAGCAAGTTAAAGAAGTATGGGCTGGATGAATGGACTATAAGGTAGAGAGAAAGCTGGCTAGATCATCGGGCTCAACGGGTAATGATCAATGGTTCCATGCCTTGTTGGCAGCCAGTATCAAGCGGAGTGCCCCAAGGGTTGGTCCTGGGGCCGGTTTTGTTCAATATCTTCATTAATGATCTGGAGGATGGCATGGATTGCACCCTCTGCAAGTTTGCAGATGACACTAAACTGGGAGGCATGGTAGATACACTGGAGGGTAGGGATAGGACACAGAGGAACCTAGACAAATTAGAGGATTGGGCCAAAAGAAATCTGATGAGGTTCAACAAGGACAAGTGCAGAGTCCTGCACTTAGGACAGAAGAATCCCATACACTGCTACAGACTGGGGCCTGAGTGGCTAGGCAGCAGTTCTGCAGAAAAGGACCTAGGGGTTACAGTGGACGAGAAGCTGGATGAGTCAACAGTGTGTCCTTGTTGCCAAGAAGGCTAACAGCATTTGGGGCTGAATAAGTAGGGGCATTGCCAGCAGATTGAGGGACGTGAGCATTCCCCTCTATTCGGCATTGGTGAGGCCTCATCTGGAGTATTGTGTCCAGTTTTGAGCCCCACACTACGAGAAGGATGTGGAAAAATTGAAGAGTCCAGTGGATGGCAACAAAAATTATTAGGGGGCTGGAGCACATGACTTATGAGGAGAGGCTGAAGGAATTGGGATTGTTTAGTCTGCAAAAGAGAGGAATGAGGGGGGATTTGATAGCTGCTTTCAACTACCTGAAAGGGGGTTCCAAATAGGATGGATCTAGACTAGTGTTAGCAGGTGACAGAACAAGGAGTAATGGTCTCAAGTTGCAGTGGGGGAGGTTTAGGTTGGATATTAGGAAAAAAAATTTCACTAGGAGGGTGGTGAAGCACTGTAACGGGTTACCTAGGGAGGTGGTGGAATCTCCTTCCTTAGAGGGTTTTAAGGTTAGATTTGACAAAGTCTTGGCTGGAATGATTTAGTTGGGGATTGGTCCTGCTTTGAGCCAGGGGTTGGACTAGATGACCTCCATCCAATCCAAAACTGTGTATTTTAATGTATAGAAAATACAATGTAATGTGTAAATGTATATAAAGAAAGAGGTTGTCTCTGTAATTTTGGATGTGTGATATGCTCGATACCCACGCCCTATGTTTGAATCTGATCAATTCAGCGTAGCTTTGCTATCTGACAAATAAAGGAACCTGATGAAATCCAGAGTCAAACTGAGTGTTTTGGATTCCAGAGAACTGGATGAAGTGTTCTCCCAGAACTGGACAAGGTGTTCTAGATAAGCCAAATGGAAAAGGTCTTGGAAGGAATCCCAACAAATAGCTACCATCCACATGAAGTGAAAGAGTGTTCAGTCCTTTATTTTTTACTAGATTAACTATTAGACTGCCTGGATTAAATACACATTCATGCATATGCGCCATCTGGAAATTAGCCAAGTCCTGTTAAGGTGCTTTAAATAACAATTTGTCTTTCATTGGAGTTGTTTTATGCCTTACTCTCCATGTTCTATTCCAATGCTCAAATCTTGGAAGAGTTTATTCTAATCAGTGAAAGTCATGGTGAACTATTACTGTGTAATTGATCAGGGATTTTTCTTGGCACTTAACTTATATTTTGTTACTAGAAGAGTGACTTCAGCTAAACATTATAAATCAGGTAAAGCTGACATAGGTGACTTGTAGGTTTCTAAGGCTTTTCACTTTGATTATATACACCTCTACCCCAATATAACGCTGTCCTCGGAAACCAAAAAATCTTACCGCATTATAGGTGAAACCACGTTATATTGAACTTGCTTTGATCCGCTGGAGTGCGCAGTCCCGCTAACCTCCCCCTCTCCCCTCCTCCCCCCGGAGCGCTGCTTTACCGTGTTATATCCGAATCGCGTTATATTGGGGTAGAGGTGTACTTGCTTATTTAGCTATCAGGGACTAATATGGTTTTCTTATTCTCCAGTAGCCATTCCAGAGTGTAATAAATTGACTTATGATGCAAGGTTAAATATTTTAAACACACCAAATTGCTAATGATTTGCAAAGGCTTTAACTGAGTGATTAAAGTGGTCATTGATGTTTCAGGCCTCCAAGTGTAAGTCACACACTTTATAAAGGAAGTCTTGCACCATCAGATTTAGACAGTCTTCAAAGTGAGGCCTATGTAATCACCACAGCACACGTATAGGCTTTCTTTGCCCTATTAATTTACATTAGGAACCTGGAGTGAAGCTATTAAACTGCAGACGGCTTAAGGTGTTGCCTGTGGTAGGGTCTTTATTGAAGCCAATTACAGAGTCAAACTGCAAAGGGTTATACATTTATGCAAATTGTTCAGATTTACACCCGAGAGCCAACATAGCTCTACAAAAATGCTGGAATCTCTACAGAATCACTGCCAAGTCCCACAAATTGCACTGCAGGGATCCGGGACTTTCTAGCTTATGGCATATATAGTCTCCTGCTTGAGACAGAGCGTACCAAGGGATTTGTAAGAGAAATCCAGTGGGCAGTGAGCCATGTAATCTACAACTTGATCATGTTCCTTATTTCTGTTTGGAGATGAATTATTTTAAATCAGAGCATGCCTCAGGGCATACTAGGTCTAGAGCTATCGAATGCCAGAATTATATAGCAGGCACTTGTGGCTCAGGCTTGGTTGTGTCCTGACACTTAGTGGGAACATGCACTCCACAACTTTGAAAAAAAACATGAGATTAAATGCAGGCTTAAAATGATCATCTCATGGTAACGGAGTTGTGCAGCTATGATTATGTTGCTAGTTTCTTTTGGCTTCAATTTTTTCCTTGATCTTAACTCCTTTTGCGTTGAATGTATTGATCCTAGTAAAGTAATACTCACCTTCAAACATTGCAGCGTGATGGTTAAATAGAATTATACTTTACTTTTTTGGGCAATCTTGGAAGACCTAAAAAGGTATTCCATTGCCTTGAGCAAATGCATAGATATGTATCCATCCATCCTCCCTCCCTCTTTCTCCCCTTCCTCTGTGTGGTTGGGTTTAGAATAACAGTCTGAGAAGGCACTGTTGATACTTTTTCTTTGTCCTTCAAATGATGCACATCATGATAACAGTCTGGGTTAAACCAAAATTGTGCAGATCAAAGTAGTTGCTCACCTTGGAAGCTGCTATGCTAGGTTTGTTAGCACTGTTTGTTTATTTGGATTTACACAACTCCATTACATTAATGGATAATCTAACCAGCTAAATACATGCCTACTCTCAGCCCTGGGAACCTTTGCCACATGATAATGCAAAGAAAAATAAACCTAGAAACTTCCTCAAAGCCAGAAAGGAAAACCAAAACCACTGCAGACCCCAAGACCCAGTTCTTGGCACAAAAATTCCACTTACCCTGGGAAAGAGATGACCTTTTCAGAGTTTCACGAGGCTGGGGGTATTCTGACCTTGAAGAAGAGGGAATTCAGAAGTTCAGGGCCCATCATAGCAAATGCTCTATCAGCAGCTCACTTTGTCCCTGGCACTAACTTTGGCTGTAAGGACCTTATTTGTTGCTTGGGATTTCTTGAGGGTTTTTTATTATTATTATTGGGCAGGTGGGTAGGAGTCAAATGTCACTAGACAGGTTAAAGCCTTGCCTCTTTTTTGTTTGTGTGTCTTAAAATCTAGCAGAAGTTTTCATACTTCTCCAACACTATTAGGATTGTGGTGAGGCACAAGCTATTGGAACTGCTGCTGCTTCAAAAGGGTGCTCAAGTTACTACTACAAGTTACTGCCAAGCTCTCTGCAAACATCAGATGACAGTACCCTTGATACGTCATATATCACACACTTAACTTTCTTTAGCACAAGTATTAAATGCTGGCATGGATCAGACTCAGAAAACAGCAACAAATAAAAGTTACTCATCTTGTAGTGCCTTTGCTTTTCTACCTCTTCCTTTTTCTAAGAAATTGAAAGAGGAAGATATTTCCCCAACTGATTTTATGAGAAATTGACTAATGTGAAAGTTTGAGCTCAATATTCAGCTGATGTGAGCTTAGTGCCAACTCTCAGGACATCTGATTGGTGGGGGAAGCAAAGATGGCTCTAAGTTATGCTGGCTTGAATAGCACTCTAGGGGCCACAATACCGGTGAGGACCATTATGTTATAGGCGCTGACTTACTCAGATCCCAGAGGGTTCTGGACCCCCACTCTGTCCCAGGCCCCGCTCCCACTTCACCACTTCCCCCAAGCTCTCACCCGTTCCTGCCCCGCTCCGCCCCTTCCCCAGACCTCTTCCTGTCCCCAGCGCCTCCTGCATGCCACTGAACAGCTAATTCACAGCGGGTGGGAGGCGCTGGAGGGGAGAGGGAGGAGCTGGCTGCCAGTGGGTGCTGAGCACCCTCTCCAGTCCTGGAGCACGGAGTCAGTGCCTATGTTGGGGGCATTATACTGGCAAGCATCAGCTGGAGCCCAGTGCACTCCTGCTGGCCCCCTTCTCCTCCATCATCCTCATGCAAGGGGCAACATCGCCCCTCTCCCCACCCCCCAATTTGCTGCTTGGATTGTACTGAGCATGCGTACGTGGACTAAGCATGCTCAGTAACACTGCTGAAGCCTGCTGCCCTCACTCTGCCCCCCTCACTATTGGCAGGCATGGGTCATCTGTGCCTCATGCTGTCAGTCTTGCCCTTACCCACACACACTACACCAGTAGTGGATGGCACTGAAACACTTAAATCAAAGCCACTGAGGATTCCCCTCTTCCTGGGGAATCTTCCCCTGCCCTTAGCAGTGCCAAGCAGGTAGAAGTGGAGCCAAAGGATCTGGCCCATAGTCTGAAAGTTGAGTTGAATTCATGGTTCATGGCCCAATTCTGCTGCTTTGCTACCTGACTAATTCAGGAGCCAACGGGGTTACACTGATGTTAAAAAAGTCTAAATGAGATCAGGATCAGGCCTTCATAATAATGCAAATATATAGCATATAAGTATTATGGGCCATTTACTGCCTTTACTCCACCCGTGCTCCCACATCACATCAGTAGGAGTTGTTTATGAGCAGTGATGAGAGCATATAACCTTTAGTCTTAGCTTGCAGCCTCATGGGCAAAATTTTTTTCCTAGTTACACTGCTGTGAGGCTGAAACCAATGGAATAAAGCCTGATTTATGACAATGTAACACTAGATTTTTTGGACCTGTGGGGCTGTTTCTCTTCTTACTTACAAAACGTTAAATCACTAGTAACCCCACTGCAATCAATGGAGTTAAATCACTGTGGGATCACAATCATGGCCTAAGTTTCATGTCACACACTTTCTTAGACTAAATATTTGGGTTGTGGGTTCGGTGTCCTACCTGAGTTCCTACAGAAGGGAGGGCAGAGATACAAGAGGGAACAGGAGTCCATTCAGTTCAGATTTACACCAACGTATCTGAGAGCAAAATGTGGCCCTTAGTCTGCAAGATGACAGTAATGGGAGATGTGTGTGCTCAGAACCCTTTGAAAAAGAGACCACATATTTACATGCTTAACTTTTGGCACCTAAGTCTGGAAATTTTGGCCAAAATATTTTCCTATTGATTCCATTGGGCATCCATAACAATGGTGTTATATAAACCTCAGTGCATGTTTTATTCAGGTGTTTATTCTCATCTTCTGCTTATAATTCAGTGTCAAAGGTTTGAGACACATCAGGCTCTATTGTCAACACAGCTCTGATGACATGCAGCTGTATATTTTCTGCCCTGCAGTTGTGCTCAGCAGTGTTACAATGCCTGAAAGAGATTAACACCACGATGACTTAAGAGCTGGCTCAAAAGTGTTGCTGGTGGGAAGGCGTATAACGTAAGCCAGCAAACACTGATCTTCCTCTACCACTGCACTTTTAGGGTTTACTAGATTCAGAACCAAATATTGAACAAGAATGGAAATACCTTCTTTCATCTCCATCCTGCTAGGAACCCTACTCCTTTCTCTTGGCTGAGAACCTAGCCACACCAATCCCTTCACTTATCCCCTCCAGGGTGGACTATTGTAACTCAGTGTACCTACAGATAAAGATGTGGGAGACAATGGAAACTGCAGCTTGTGCTGGATGCAGCAGCCTGCCTCATTAGCAGGAAAGAAAGTGACAAACACACATCATGCAAGTTCTCTACCCTTCACTAGCCCCAACTTCATTCTGGGTGCTAAATTATGGCTCTGGTATTAATCTTTCAGGCCCTACATGGTTTGGGACCAAATTACTTCAGAGATCAGCTATTCATTCATGACGCACTGTGACAGCTCTGCTCCTCTGGGCAATGCTGCCGACAATGCCCAGCGTGAAGCCCAGGAAAGGGCACTTGACTGTGCAATAACCTACCAGAAGGGATAAAACTAAAGCGGATGTCTGATTATTTTCAGAGCACAGTGCAAGACTCCCTGCAATGACAGAAGACAGGGAATCATAACAGTCAAAACCAACAGTTAGCCAAAACTATTGAGTCTTAAACAGGCACAGAATAGATCCCATTAATGAATGCACAATGGAGATCTTCATAGCAAATCTTATTACTATAGAGGGCACTAATTGCTATTATGCTGATAGGTGCCCTGAAAATACTTAGGATGGATCAATAGCTTTTGAAAAGTGAAGAAACCTGTTTTAAGGAATGGGATGACATATGGCTATATTTAATATAAATGGTGGTATGGTGCAATGTGGTACGCTATAAAGACACCCAAGTTTTGGTGATTTTGTCCATTCCCAAATAGTGCAAATAAACCCTTTACAACCACAGCATCAGGATCTTTTTTTTAAATCAACTATTTTTGAAATATTATAGTGTTTTTAAATTTGTCACTTTCATACTCTTTATAGCCAGGCAGCCTCAGTACTATGAATCTAATTGTACAAAACTTAGACAGAAAAATAATACATTTTAGAACATTAAAAAATTAGCAAAGGTAGCTGTTCTGTTCATAATATAATGATTTTATTAGCTTGTAAAATTCCCCAGCCTTTACTCAAGCAAAACTTCCATCAGCTTCAGTGGGAGTTCTGATTAAGTCATTACCACCACAGAATTTGGCCCTTTAACTTTCAGAGATAAGGGCAGAGATCTGCTATTGATAAATCAGAGTTAATAAAATATTTATAGTCAATTGCTTTGCTTGCTGCACATTTTCTAAATGTTTCCTGTGATAAGACATGAACATAGTGTTTTGGGTGAATGTTGTCTTTTCAGCAAAAAAAGCAGGAAGTGAAAAAGAAGACAAAAGGATTCCACCCTCTATGTCCATAAACAAATTACCAGGCTCTTCTCTGCCAGGGAGAGCTATTATGCTTTATGGGCCTACTTTGTCTCTGTCACACCAGCAGAGCTCCATTGAAATCAATGGCACTAGGCTGAGGTAACAGAGTGGAGAATTGGGGGCCCTCAGCATTTCATTTAAAACGTGTAATATAAAATCAGTGTCCAACCAGAAAAGACAGATGTACATGACCACATGATTTTAAAAACCCAGACCGAATGGTAGGGATTTCCCCCACGCTCAGCCCTACTCATCTGCACTGCTAAGCACACACCACAGTCTTGAAGTAAGGATGGAAACTTGTCCCCTAAGAGCTGAATGAATATCACCAACTCATTTTGCTTCAGTTACCAAAGAGCCAGAAGGTGAAGACTTTGACTCACTACTATATTTATAACAGTGCAAAGTATTATCATTATCATCACAGTTCTAGTAACAAGGAGCCTTGTTGAGTAGGCAGTTTGAGCAGAGATGTAGAGGACCGAATGGACAGAGAGAGTGAATTACGGCTAGCTATGGAAGTGTGTTTGGCAGGGGTAATGTGGGACACCTTGCATTGTAGCATTCATGCTGTAGGTTTTCTTATGGACAAAGCAAGGATTGCAGTTGTCTAGCCTGTCCGATAGCTCTTTCAGTGAGCACTACATTCACTCATTAAAAAAGATTGATGCTAGCACTTTAAAATATGTCATTGAACTTCGTGCTGCTGACAGCTGCTGATTGACCACCCTGGAGGCTGAATTCCTCTTGCTCACTTCAGAACAAGCACAGCACAAGCTTCCTTTCCCGCACAGTGTCACCAGTGTGCTTCGGCTCTGACCCAAAGGGTCTCCTGTAGCAGTGAGAGATCAATCAGTCTCCATGCCTATTGACTCTTTCCACTGCGCTGGGAGTGCTACCAAAGGTGCTGAGACTACTACTACACCAGCTGATAGGTTCCTTTCATCTTCACATGGTAAAGAGACATTACTAACCTGGGCTGAATTTGAAATGACATGACATAGGCCCAATACCAACCTCCGGAAGCAATGAATGCCCCAGGTTTATGTTGCTAGTCAAGGCACAGTTTGTATAAACAAAGTAGTGTGAAGTACTACATAGTATGTGTGCTAATAATCAAAAAAGTATATACTAGTTTTCCTGCACTGTTACAATAAGTTCAAAGGTGGTACTTTAAAAAAAATGGTAATCAATTCAATGGGACTACTCACATGTAAAGTTAAGCATCCCTCTTAAGTAAAGCACTTATATACTCGCTAAAGTTTAAGAACATTCTTACGTACTTTCCTGCATTTGGGGTCTGCAAGTTCTTTGGGACAGGAACCTTGGCCCAGATCTTCAAAGATATTTAGGCCCCTAATTCCCATTGAAATCTTGGGATCTATGTCCATGTCTTCATACGTCATGTTGCTCTGCATCTAGCATACAGTTGATGCTATATAAATAGCAAATAATGGTTTCCTTATAAGTTATATTAGGTATCTTATCTATTTGTATTGCTTCCTTATAGTATGCAATTAAATTACAAGTTATCTTTAGAATCCTGGACACAGGTAGAGCCTCCTGACTGGCTGTCAAGAATCTCAAATTATTTCTACTCCTCTTATGTCTACTATCTCCTTTCAATGCACCATGTTGGTCATTTCCCCCCTGTGTTAAATATCATTTCTGCTTTTTATTAGAGTAACACATGCCAGATTGTGCATTTCTGGAGCTAAATTTATTATGGTCCTTGGTGGCTGAAATCTCTCAACTTTTAAACTATGCAACTCATAAATGCACTCAAGGTACATATTTATATATTCTCTCCCCTGTACCCCCCTGCAATTAATGCACATCTCGTTATGCTTTATTGCTGCTGTATTTGTACTGTTATGTTTATTCCTATCCAGACACAGAATGACTAACAGCACTTATTGCTAGATGTACAAAGCATGTGTGTTTTTCCTCCAGCGCGGTAGTGGATTTATGTGGAAATAACTATTTCTTTTCTTTAGAGTATGAATTGTGTTTTCATCCACAGCATTGTATACTTTTGTGTTATACCTGTTCTGTGGTCTGCTGCAAGTCATTCTACATTGTCTCTGGTCTATGTCAACTTTGGGTCTCTATAGTTCAAAAGTGTATTTGGATTTGTAGCTGAAACACATGCACAGATGTTATTTCCAGCTGTTCCTGGCCTTTGGGTACACAGTATTTTCAATATTGAGTTCCCAAGTCTCTTTCAGAAACTGGAAAGCAGATTCCAATGAATGGAGGTCAGTATATTCTGTGTCTTGGCTACCTTTTGTTTGCTGTTTTATTCACAGTTTTCCATTTGCACCAGGACATACAGCTCTGTGCCTTTCATTCTTTGACATACACCACTAAAATGTGGAGAGATGTGTACAACATTAGGCTATGAGAAATTCTTAACTCATTACATTATAATTTTGTTATGTATTTTATAAGAAATTTTCTCTCATATCCTGAGTGTTCCAGTTTGAAAGGTGAAGTGCTGTATGTTCTGCAACAATGCACACTGGAACATGCAAAAATGAGGAGACAGGGAGCGTAAGTCAGAATTTCACTTTGGGACTGAGTCCTGTGGATGGGCAAACTGATTTAGATAAAACCCAGATCCTTCCCCAAAATTTTAAATCAAGCATTTTTTTGGAATTTGAATCAGCTTATTTCTTTCCCCACCCTCCATTATTTTTTGTTTATTTCAGTGTAACTAATGAACACTGCTTCCTGGTCCTGGCACTACCTGACAAATCTCATGTGAGAATCAGCTCTAGAACGACTTCTAGCCCAATACTGCAGTACCAGTAGGTTCAGCTAGTTTGGATAAGTGTCCAGACGTTTGGATGCTTTTCCTAACCAGTCCTCTGAATATTTTGAGGCTCACCTAGCCTTTAAAGCATACACTCTGCTCCAAAAGCAGTCACCGATGAGTGCTATGAATCATAAGGACATAACATTTTGGAAAGTATTGCTAAGGTACAGTGTACTGCAAAGTCTCATTTAACATAATTACATGATTTATACAGAACATTATAAATATTCTATTGTAAAAGTGAAAATATACTCTTATCAAATCTTGCTTGGTACAGTAAATGTTTCAACTGCTATTAGACTGGATGCCGACGTAAATATGCCTCAATCTTATCCCCATACTAATTTGTATATAAATATATATGTTCTAGCTGGAGCATGTAGTGATAGCATCAGTTAAGTATTTAAAATAAAATGAAGTGATGTAGTGTAACAGTTTTGGCAGCATGATCTTGAGATGGGCACAGAGTGTCAAAACAATGCATGAGTTATGTCGGTTATTTCAAATGAATGCCAATGATAGCACAACATAATTCTTCTATAGCAACCACCCCAGTGTTTGATAAGCCCTGATATAAAAGGTAACAACTTTTGTGCCAGACCACAAAATTATGCCTTCTGTATAGCCACATAAGTTTTAGGAAAATTGTTTTACATATTTTAAAAAGCTGTATGTATTTTTAACTGGGACATTTTTTGTGTATCTGTAAAACACCTTAGTGCTAACCTTAGTTACTATCAATCCAACTGCACAGAAATGAAATCCAACACCTAAAAAAGCTTTTCTATTCATAAAAGTGTGATAATTTTAAGATCTGTATCTCTGGATTTTCCTTGACTGTGATATCTCGCTGCGAAACTGGGAGTATCGCTTTTTCAATTATACACCTCTACCCCGATATACCGCACTCCGATATAACACGAATTCGGACATAACGCGGTAAAGCAGTGCTCCGAGGGGAGGGGGGCTGTGCACTCCATCGGATGAAAGCAAGTTCGATATAACGCGGTTTCACCTATAATGTGGTAAGCTTTTTTGGCTCCCAAGGACAGCGTTATATCGGGATAGAAGTGTATAAAGCTATACATTTAGCCCTGCAGGACTGTGAGATGTTAGATCTTAAACCTATCCCTATTCCAGTGTCACTGAATATTCCTTGTCCTGGGCTTTGATCAGGTGATCATTTTGGGGGGAAATTCCACAATTAGAAGGAAAACAGATCTTTGGAAGGTCATTAAATAAAAATGGGAACCATTTGAAGCTCCTCTCTGGTTTGTTATGCTAGAAATAATCCTGGGGAGCTAGTTTTGTGGGCAGAGTGTAGGTGAGAAAGTTGAAGTTGCATGAAACAAAATGTATCATGTGATTCCATAGTTTATCACATGGGCATGCAATTTATTACATGAATACCACCACCACATATGATTTATGTCAGAGTGTGTGTGTACACACAAATATTCTGTTAGCCATTGAATGGAGAAAAACTTAGTTTAATTTGCCTTCTGACTCACTGACTAAATAGATGTAGTTTTTGATGATTTTTTTGTAAACTCTGATTTTGATCATTAACAAGATTATGGATCAAGCATGACTCTCAGGTAACTTTTCATTTAAGGATATTTTCAAGAAAGAAAAAAAATATGCAAAATGTAGATGTTTTTAAATGAATAGATTTATGCTAGACAGTGATTATCCATCATTCTTTGTAGTGTTTGACTTTGTTGTTCACGCTTCAGAGGGCATGGCAACCACTAGACATGTGTGATATTTTGAAAGCACATACCATACCATCAATTAGTGATCCTTCTTCATGAAGTAGATCATTTAGTTATGAAGATGTTAATAGCTATGTGTCCCATCAGTAATTCTATAATAAAATCTATATTTCATTGATAACTTTTTAAATGACTGGCTGCAAAAATAGCTCTGGGCCTCAATATACTCAGCAAATAATTTTGATATTCTTTAGTTTTGTTTTAGGAATGTTCATAATAATCTTGTTGAGTCAGCTCTTTGGAAGTAACAGTTCACATTTTCTCATATACATTTAATGTCATAATTAAAAATGAATGGAAGATTTTTGTGAAAAATTGCCAGCACTTAATCCATAATTTGGATTATACATTTAGTGTGACATTCTACCAAAGAAACCTTGGGTGAGTTTAGCCTTTTCCTACAGGTCGGAGGGCTAGATAGGCATTTTGCAATCCACCATGAAGCTAGAGGGGCAACTGGTTGCTTCCAGAGATAAACTTAACCCAAAATACCAGAGGTGAAACTCTGAAATTCCCCAGACTTCAGGAAAGTTTGGATATGTATCTAAACTATGCATCTGAAGAAGTGGGCTGTAGTCCACGAAAGCTTATGCTCTAATAAATTTGTTAGTCTCTAAGGTGCCACAAGTACTCCTGTTCTTCTTTTTGCGGATACAGACTAACACGGCTGCTTCTCTGAAACCTATCTAAACTTTGTGGCTCAGGCCCATGTCTAGTCTATTTTAGTACAGCAGCGACCATGTTCCTAATACACTGGCTCAACAGATTAAAATACAGCCAGAGTGACAGCTAGTAGTTTTAGCTGTAACTCTGAACTTCCTTGCTTTTCGATTTATAAATCAGACCATTAATATTAGATTAATGCAGATGTTTGAGGTTTAATTCACATAAAAGCTCCTCATTTTCTGACACGAGGGCTTGGTCACTTTAAAATCCTCTCTATTAAGGTAAGCACTGTCAGTTGGTTTTATTGCACACTAGGAATTTTAATAATTATTCTGAATTAATATATCATCTGGCATCATTATAACTTTGCAAAAAATTTAGCTTTTATTACACAATGGGATTTCTGGGTTGGGATTTAGTCCTTTGGGGTGAGGCTTAGAAAAACTCTTTCACCCTCCCTCACTACTCAAGGGTCATTGCCTCCTGTCAACCCAGTTCACACGACTATGCACAGGGCAGATCTAGGGAGGGGAAGAAACTTTAGGATGCTCCTAAAATGGACCACACTGAAAAATGTTTTCCAAATGACTTTTTTCAAGATAAACAAGCCCGGCTACTCTGTGCATTTTCTGGTGAATGTCAGCATATAACTAAAGCTTTACAAACATTAACTACCCTCTCATTCCACAGTGAGGTAGGTAAATATTATTATTATCCACATTTTGCAGCTAGGGAAATTACAGCAAAAAGTTAAGTGATTTGTCCCACAGTGTGTGAGTCTGTATCAGAGCCAGAATCAGAATTCAGGAATCTCTTGTTCTCACTTCTGTGCCTAGACCAGTACACCTTACTGCCTCTCATACTATTGAGTTGCCCCTCACTGTGGCCAGAAGAAACTTTAGCTGTGGATTTAGATGCTTACATTTATACAACTAAATGAAGAAAATGTTAACCTCTCTGTGACTCAGTTTCCACATCTGTAAATGGAGATTGTCACATTCTTTTCTTCTAGTGTACCTCATTTGGGTGGCTTCTGGGTGCTTCCTTCATCCCCCACACCTTCTTCTTTTCACAGGGGCTGCTGTAAAGTCAGTCTGAGAAGGGCATATGTGCCTCTGGCTACAAGTATCAGCAAGACAGTTCCTCTTCTGCCTTCTGACAGTATCCAAACCAGACAGGCAAAGCTGAACAGTCCTACAGCCCACAAAGAGTCCAGGTTCATCCCATTCACCTTGCAAGACAACCAGGTGAGTCATCTCTGAGGTAGGGTTGGTTTGCTAATCAGTCTAAGAGGCCCAGGTTGAGCTTCCTGGGCTCTAAGGTGGAGGAAGAGTTAAGAAGGTCCCTCTACTCAACCAGAGGGTACAGACAGCAGTGACTCTCCAGTAATTCTCAGAGCCAGCTGCCTTTGCTATATGGACCCAGAGACCTTAGTGATCTTCCCTCTGGGTGCTACCCCTCACTGGGCTTAGGTCCTCCCTTTTAAGAAGCCAGCCATTTCCAAGTGCAGCAGGCCTCACAGGTGCATGGGGTTGGAGCTACTTGTGCCCAGGAGAGTTCATTAACTCCTTGCTGACGGGGGTGGGAGAAGTTCCTATACAGGGATAACAACACTTGCCTTCCTCTTGGAGTGGGGATGGGGGGTATGACAATTAGAAAGTAAATGTTTGTAAAGTGCTATATAATTCCTAAAACTCACCAGAATATGCATACAACCCTCTAAAGGCTGGAGAGTTAATTGTTGCCACACCTCAATTTATATGGACAATTATCTCATGATAGACCTTTCTGCAACTACTGAGGCTGTGTTATTCATTCACGTTAATATAGCACGTTGAGTACAGCTGGTTGAAATTCAGAATTTCTGTTCTGCTGGAAATTCTGACATATCAAAATTTCCTTTCCTCTCAGATTGAAATGAGAAGTTGAAATTTCAATTTCTCATGAAAAGAAAATTCAGACAAATTGTGTTACGGAAACATCCAGACGACTTATTAAATGTTTTGCTTCAATAAGGTTGAAGTGCTTTATTTCAGTGTTATCATTTTAAGATAGGTTATATATATTATAACACAGAAGTCAAAATGGCAACATTGAAACAAAGTGCTTTGATCTGATCAAATTAAATGTTTCAATAATTCATGTGAAAACTTCAAACAAAATCAATACATTCCCATGAAAGGTTTCAAGAAATTTTTCGACCAGCTCCCGTGATGAGTGAATAAGAGTCAAGTTTTGTTTGGGGAGGGTGAGGCAGGAGTCTGGAAAATTTGGTGGGGAGGGGTGACTAAAGGCAAAGTTTTCTGTAAGCCTGGCCAAAATTGCTAAGAGAAGCCTTCCATTCAGCACCTAAACATACCATTATCTCATTCAATCTATGTCATCTTAAACAATATCTTCCCACCACCAGTTTGCTGCTCACAAACATCTATATGAAACTAGAAGCACTTCCTCTATACTGTTCTGCTTTCGATATTTTGGAGTTTCTCAGACACACCCTTTGAGTTTCCTCAGAATTCTGCAGCTTTTCTACTTCTTTAATCATACCCTTAGTGCCTGCCTTTCTGTCTTGTTGCCATTGTATCTGAGACTTTCACATCCTGCTGTTGCAATGAGAAAAATATCCTTCTCTTTTTCTGTAATTTTAAATTAATAACTGTTCTTTGGAATTCCTCTTTGAAATAAGGAGAACACTAACCCACTGACTGTGGACCCAATCTTGCTCCCATAGGCGCTCAACAGAAGTAGACCCAGGCCCTTATCTGTTTGCCTTTTAAACTATCAGTTTGAGGCGGTATGACACTTGATACAAAAATGGTCTATTGGCTTGTCACTTTGACTACGTCATCCTCCCTTTGCATCCCTCCATTGGCTCCCCTTTTCCATGACTTCAACCATTAAATACTTGTCCTCACTTTTAAGGCCCTACATGTTCTACAGTAGATCTAACCCTATCACTCAGGGCTGCCCAGGGGGAGGAGTGGGGGGGGCAAGTGGGGCAATTTGCCCCAGGCCCCCACAAGAGTTTTTCGGGGCCCCTGGAGGAGGGTCCTTCATTCGCTTTGGGGGCCCCGGAAAACTCTCGCAGGGCCCGGGAGCTTCTTCCGCTCCAGGTCTTCGGTGGCAGTTCGGCGGTGGGGGGTCCTTCCGCTCCGGGACCCGCCACCAAAGTGCCCTGAAGACCCGCGGCGGGGGGTCCTTTTACCCTGGGACCTGCCGCCGAAGTGCCGGGTCTTCGGCAGCAATTCAGCGGCGGGGGACCCCTGCCGCCGAAGACCCCAGGCCCCCTGAATCCTCTGGGCGGCCCTGCTATCACTTTTGCTGTATTGAGTTCTCAGCCCCTGACTCGTCTCTTCTTTGTGTGTTTGGCAAATTTTCCAACAAGCAGCTCCGTGCTTTCTCCCAAGCCACCCCTTATGCATGGAACTCTCTGCAAAAGCCCATAGAATCCATTATCTTTCAAATCTCTCCTGAAACATCACCAGTATTGAGGTGCCTCAAAATACTCAGTAGTGGCTAGGGAGCTGATATGCTGTGGTTGCTACTTAGTATAATAATCATAACAGTCACAGCATTAACCTTGAGATCCCTATGTTTGTTTTCCGTATCCACCTATTCTCTCTCCTCTTATACTTACAATGGAAGCTCTTTGGGGCAGACACTATCTTTTAGTTATGTGTGAATGCAGAGCCTAGACGAGTAGAGTCCCAGTCTCTGGGTGCTACTGCAATACAAATCAACACTACTGCAACTACACTGCTTTGTACCTGCTCTACCATCATATTTATCTTGGACCTAATTCCAAGAGAACCTGGACCAGTTTGTGGTTTAAACCTGAAATCCCAAAGGATAAACTTCAGATAGCTGAACAAATGTAACTCTGAATTAATGAGCATGCTCTTACAAACCCCTTCAAATTAACACCACCCACCCACCCCAAGTTTTGGGCAGCACAGACTATGAGCCCAACCCTGGTAGAAGCTGGATGCCTCCTTGAGTTACCCAGAGCCCTCAGCTCTCACTGGAGTCAGTGGGAAATGAAGGTGCACAGCATCTTGCAGAATCAGATCCTAGATATAATAATGTGGAACTTGAGCTACTTTTATTTAGCCAATTATTTTCCATACAGTGGGGCTGATGTGGCAGTTCTTATTCTGGAAAAAGTCTCCTCAGAATCAGGGGGAATAAGGATTGTGCGGTGAAGGCCAGAATACTGAGGCAAATTATTAGTGACTTTTACTAACTATCCTAGAAAACAATGTTGCTCATAGGCTTTATGAATATACATTTTATAATCCCTCCCCATTCTAACACTTATTTACAAAATGACGCCCAATCATTTCACTTAGAGAGATTTTTTCTTCTCTTCATGTGCAGGGGTTATTCCAATTAGTGTTAACGGGAGTTATTAGTGTATCAAAAAGTAGAATCAATAGATTCTTTTAAACATTGTAATGACAAGGATGTTGGAAAATGTAAGCACGAGCAGCCTGCACGTATACAGCCAATAACCCACAATGAAACAAGAGATGGGCCTGAATCAGAACCTCACCTCAGATCCCCCCCATGTGTTTTGCGGTGATTTAAATAAAAGGCCTCTGAGTTTGTTGCTGGTTGGACTGAACAGGCACAGAAGTTCTTTTCCAGATGTGGTTTGGTGCATCACTAGCTGGTGAGACACTCTACCCCTTCCTCACCCCACTGCCCCCTTTCCTCCTGTTCTTAGCTTCAGGGGCGGCAGGTTTGTAGAATTTTTGGTAGTGCCCAGAATAGGTCCAAGTCCCCCTGCCCCCCATACCTGCCTTGTAAGCTGATATATATTTTAAAAATAATATAAAAATGGACTGGAAACAATAAGCGTTTAACAGTTTCCCTATGTAGCACAATGTGGGGTGGGGTGGGGAAGAGGGCTCTGGCTGAGGATGCAGGCTCTGGGATGGGGCTGGGGATGAGGGGTTTGGGGTGTGGGAGGGGCTCAGGGTAGGGCAGAGGGTTGGGGTGCAGGGGTGAGGGCTGCAGAGTGGGGCTGAGGGGTTTACAGTGCAGGAGGGGGCTCAGGGCTGGGGCAGAGGGTTGGGGTGTGTGGGGGGATGAGGGCTCTGGCTGGGGTTGCGGGCTCTGGGGTGGGGCAGGGCTGGGGATGAGGGGTTCATGTGCAGGAGGGGGCTCAGGGCTGGGGCAGAGGGTTAAGGTGCGGGAGGGGGAGGGGGAGGACTCCGGCTGGGGGTGCAGGCTCTGGGGTGGCACAGGGCTGGGGATGAGGAGTTTGGGGTGCAGGCAGGCTGCCCCAGGGCTGGGGCTAGAGAGGAGGACTCCACAGTCCCCCCAGCAGCACATTCACCTGGCACCATCACTGCACGTGCTCCTAGTGGCTGGACCCCTCTCAGGTCCAGGAAGCCCCCTCACCTCCTCTGTGGTGGGTGCCTGGGGGGGACGGGGGGCAGGGCTGCCATCACATGTGCACCTACTCTCCTGTGGCCACCGTCTCAGCCTGCTGCCAACGCCGCTCCCTTTTGTAGCCGGCAGTGGCCAGTGAGGGAGCGCAGCACAGAGCTGCAGGTACACTCCGGGGGAGGTGCACTGGGGCGGCAGGCGGGGCCAGGGGAGAGACCTGGCCCCGAACATTGGTGGATCTGGGCCCTCATGCCCTGAATTTGCTGGACCACAGGCACCAAGGGCTCATATAACTCATCGCCACTGCTTAGCTTCTCTTGCAGTCACCTAAAGGGGGAGAGAGAAAGAGAGAAGAGACTTCCCTCCTGACTCTCTGAGGTCCCTGGCCTCTACCTCCCCTTTTAGCAGCTTCCTCCCCCCCCCCCCATTTCTGAACACCATCTTCTGCTGCCAAAAGCAGGGGGCAGAGGCTTCTCCTCTCTTCCCCCAGCTCCAGCTTCTCAAGGTGAGGGGAAGGGAAAGAGGCTAGCCCTTCTCAAATTACTCAACTCCCCGATTCCTGGAGTCCATGGTTTCTAGCTTTCCAAAGGCTCCACACCTTGTTTTCTCAATCCTCACAACCACAGCTCTCCCAAATTCTCATAAAAGGCTTTGCTCTCTCTAGCCCCCTCAGATTTGCATCTACCCCAGACTGCTGGTCCCTTGGCTCCTATTTCCTCGTCAACCTTCACTTCCTATGTTCCATCTGCCCCCCAGATCCCTGCCTTCTTTAACCCCAAACCCAAAGCTCTCCCACCCACCTTCAGACTCTGGTGTGTCTGCAGGCCCTGTTCTTCAAGTACTATATCGCCCATCCCCCCCAACCCCTTCAAGGCTCATCTCCCCTATCCTGCTGCACTTAAATTCAGCAGTCTGAGGGGGTGGGTGCTCTTTTTGCTGTCCTTTTTGCAGTCCTTTCAGCTTCTTTCCCCCAGCTCACACAAAATAATACGTTACATTTTAGAATACAGCAAAGATTACATATTCCTTCATGTGGGAGTGAGAGTTCAAATAACATATTGCAATTCTGCAATAAGGGATATGTATTCACTGTACTTTACAAAATCATATGTATTCATAGAATTGTAACGTAGATGCCTTTGTCAGTAGCACAACACATGCTATGTAAAGAGCAAATTAAAGATCTGTAATTCACATTGCCATTTAAGTTTACTTTTTCTAACATCATTGTTCATGGGATTTGCTCAGTTATAAAACCTATTAATCAATCAAGTCATTCTAACAAATCAATCAAACCTGGTAAACAAAAAGGTATCTTTAGCTCAGTAAATTCTCATTTGTCTCTGCAGAGAAAGTCAGGCTAGGAACAGTCTTACCACTAGATGGTGCTGTGGGAATGTAACCAGAAGCATTTTGCATGTTAGGGGCTTGTTTGGTTTTGTACCTCAATTTTAAAATTGCTATACACTTGGGTCCCTTCATGCTTCCTAAGGGATGTCATTGTGATCGCTATTTAGTAGTTGAGTGTACATAAAATTGATGTTGAGCATTACCACAGCTGTTACACACTATTTTATGTTGATGTTGTGACTTTTTTAAAATGCTCATTATTTGAAGAAAATGTTAACTCTTCAGAAGATTCTGTGGGAGTGCTCTGAAGGTCCTGGTTACATTTTCTGTATGATTTACTCATCTTAAAATGTTCTGATTTAGACTGCTTGAGAAAATATAATCCTGGTTTATCGCTGAGACTGATTTTTCAGAAATAAACACTTCGAACTGAGTTTCCCTGGAAATGTTGGAAATACAGCTACAGAAGACCTTTCAGTCTTCTAAACAACCCCTATCACAATATTCATTGTTTTTGACATTAGTAAACAAAATATATATGGTTAAAATGGTTAATGATTATTACAGATCTCTCACCTTTTTAAACATACATAAGCTTTTTATTTTAATTCCAGTTTCTGTGTTTGTAGAAATATTTCTACAGATTTTTTATTTGAATCTCTGAAAGTAGCCTTATTTTTATCCCATGAATTTTAAAGTTCTTTAGAGTGGAAACTAATTTTTCTTTTTCTGTACTTGTATTGTCGCATGCTAGTGCCCAAAGTATATTCCTATAAATCCAGAAAAAAATGCAGTGTTACTGTGGAAGGCATTTGGTATCTGGTACCTATCAATACTTTTATTTAGATTTCATTTGTATTTTAGAGAATCTGAAATTTAACTGATAGAACAGTTTT
Organism: Trachemys scripta elegans; assembly: GCF_013100865.1. NCBI lineage: Eukaryota > Metazoa > Chordata > Testudines > Emydidae > Trachemys > Trachemys scripta. The sequence continues at coordinate 43,860,865 of NC_048308.1, forward strand.
GTGTGGCATCTACAGGAATGACATTCTTTAAGACTTTTGCCTAATTCAGCCCATGCACTGTCCCTAATGGCATTTCAAAAAAGGACATGAAGCTGTTCCATTTCTTTGGTATAATGTATGTGTATCAGTTTTCAATTTCAAATGGACAGCAAGGGAAATATGGCAATGACTGTGTTGTTTAGACTGGCCAAACAGAGGGTACTTTAATTATCTTGGGGTTTATAGCACTGTACCCACATTACTGTTATCATCACAGAATTATTTTTAAATAGGGTTGTGTGTTGTTGGTTATTAGAGCATCACCATTATCTCTCCATCATTGTGGCAGTTTGACATCTCCAGCCTACCTGATAATGCCTCATAACCATGTAGATAATCTACCATAATCTCAGCGTCAAATTCTGTAGCCTCACCACTTGTGTTACATTCTCACAGATTCTTTTTTCTTTAAGGAGTTCATGTATTACTGTTCAAGAAAATATATTCTTTGCTTATTTTTACTTAGCAATACCATCCAGCTGGCTAGAACAATAGTTACCCTGCTGTCTTCTGACAAGAGAATTTAAGCCATTTGATATAAAACACCCGGGGGACCTCAGTTCTACTTTCACACTATTTTAACTCAATGAAGTTAGTCCTGATTTACACCAATGTAACTGATAGGAGGATCAAGTCCATTAATTCTATTAGAAGTTACATGGAACCACTGTGTGTATTGCAGAAGACACTCTAATAAATAGGGTCAATTGCATCTGATTTCTTTTTTTATTATTATTATGAAGGGTAACAAAGCTTTCCTGAACTGCAGTATTTAAAGTAACTGAACTATGTGGAATCTCTCCCTGCAACTGCTATTACACAGCTTGCAACCTTTTGTTCAAGAGATTAAGTTTGCATCTCTTCACATTATCTCTTTGTAATTAGAAAACTTTCATTTTGACAGAGAAAATGTGCCAGCCTCCCTATGAGCCTTGCTACAAGCCAATGCAGAGTGCCATCTGGAGAACTGATGCCGAAGTCGAGCAACAACATCCTGTCATATTTTATCTGGAACTTTGCAACAGAACGACTAAGAACATCTTAAGCTTCATTTGTCTGGCTCTCTAGTGCTTTTGGCAGAGGTCATAACCAGTAGTGGTTTTGTTGATTTGCTGCATCAAAACTAATTAGGTTACAGCTCTCACTGACAGAGCCTCTGATAATAGTGTAAATGCCCCAGGCTTTAACTTTACCCATTATGTCAAAGTAAAGTTTAAGACTCATAAAAACATACTCATGTTGGCTTTTTAGCTGTAAAATGCAATGTCTATTGAAGATACTTATTCAGCTTGACTAGGTTGTCTTCGCTTTACATATCATTATTTTCTCTTGCTTTTCCAAAAGTGCAGTTGATGAGAGGTAGTAAGAAACGTATAGAAATGCCTTGAAATGACAGTACAGTATTTCATGATCTGACCTTTCTATTTTTAGCTCCTTTGATGGTAAAAGGAAAATACCCAAAATGTACTTGCTTTGGCTTATAAATGACTCAACTGAAGCGGCTGGCTTCTTACTTCTATGGGGAACTTGACACAAGTGACCTTTTCACCTCGCCTCATTGGAAATCTGTTCTTTTACCAGATGCTTTCACACTTTGTCTTATCCAATGAGTCATTTTATAAATCTGAGTAAAAATAAGATAACCGTTACTTCGGGTTAAAATTAGGGCAGCACTGAGGGTAGAAGCTAGGAGACTTTTTAACGGGTTTCAGGACAAGTGAGAAAGCAGCAGGAAAGCAGATTTTTGTCTGCACAGGAAAAAAAAAGAAAGAAAGAGAAAGAAATAAGGTTTAACAGTTTCCTGCTTAAATGTTGTAAAACAAGTCAGCAGGGAGCTGTGGCAGTGAGGGGGATTGTGCTTCCTCACAGCAGGAAGATAGCACTTCAGTAGAATGGCTACATTGATTATCTAGATGAGGCTGTTTAAAGAGCTAGCACAGTACTTAAGTATATTATAATGTGCAAAATAATAATGGTTTACATTCAGACATTCTGAACACTGTAGTTTGCAAGGCCTGAGTCAGTACCAACAGCTCACAGAGATGGGTTTTGTGCTTTCGCTCGGTGACATTTCGGCCAAACAACAGGGATCTCAACAGATTTTGTAGCTGATCTGGGTTTTGGTGTGGATTGTAATGTCAGGTCATATGCTTTTGATAAAGGCAATAGGCATATGTGAAAAATGAGGGTTAAATAAGTATTTATTTGAGGATTTTGCCTACACCCAATGAGTAATTATTGTGCTGTTAATTTAATATTAATGTACTGCTTATTTATTTATTGCTTACCTCTTTGCATAATGAAAATACCATGACACTCTGGTCCCTCTAATGCTCTTATTTTAAAAGAAGTTAGGGTTAATTTGAAATATTAAAGTTACCAATTTCAGAGTTTAGACTGGGGTGGGCAAACTTTTTGGCCCGAAGGCCACATCAGGGAATAGAAATTGTATGGCGGGCCATGAATGCTCACAAAATTGGGGTTGGGGTGTGGGAGGGGGTGAAGGCTCTGGTTGGAGGTGCAGGCTCTGGGGTGGGGCTGGGGATGAGGAGTTTAGGGTGTAGGAGGGTGCTCTGGGCTGGGACCGAAGGGTTCAGAGGGTAGGAGGGATCAGGACTGGGGCAGAGGTTTGGGGCATGGGGAGAGGTTAGGTGTGCAGGCTCTGAGCGGCGCTTATCTCAAGCTGCTCCCGGAAGCAGCGGCATGTCCCTTCTCTGGCTCCTATGTGGAGGCGCGGCCAGGCAGCTCTGCATGCTGCCCCATCCACCGCCCCTGCAGCTCCCGGCTTAAAATGGCTCGTGGGCCGTAGTCTGCCTACTCCTGGTTTAGACCAATGGAAATACCATCATTGTTTAGAAACTCTGAGTTCTTCTCTACGGAAAATGATCTGTTCATATAAACTGTCCTACTCTTTCAAATATACCCTATGAAATTGATTTCTTGCATCATAAAGAAAATATGTTTCCTTTTATGGAACACTGCACATCTACGCAGTGGCATACATGTGAAAATGGACATGCAGCATTCATCCATGGGAGTGGTTTTCTTGATTGTTTGTTTTTATTTTTAGCAGTCCTTTGTGAATGCCCGGTATGTACAATGGAATCATGTCTGTACAGCTCTTTAGACATGAATAGTACATCGGTGAATGTATCATCATCGGTATGAATGAGCCTTACTTAATATTGTCCTTCAGTGCAGATCTGGTGCAACCACACCTGGAATATTAGCGTACCTAATTACCAGAAAGATACCGAAAGTTGGAAAGAAGAGGGACTAAATGATTAAGGTTCTGGATGGATTGCTTTAGAAGGGGAGATTAAACCAGGTAAGATGTATAGCCCGGCCAAGTGATGCCAAAGGAGATTACAATAGTCTGAGTCTACAGATATTTGAAGAATGTAAACACTAAGGTCTCTTTCCTGCTAACATTTATGCATGTGCTTTATTATTGTGATTCCAGTGGGACTACTCTGGATAATAAAGTTAAGCACATGCAGGATCAGGGCCTAAGGAAGGAGAGGAATTAGTCAGTGGGGCATATATGTGGGTACAATTAGGAATAAGGAGAAATTAAGGAAAGAAAGTTCAAAGTGAAAGCTAGGAAAGCCTTCCTGACAGTAAGTTCTACTTGTATTAGGCTCTGGAGCAGTCTACATGGGTGGTGATTAAAGCTCCATTGTTTGGCACTTAAAAAAATAATTTTTTTTATGTTCAATTTGTGTCCATTTATTCTTTTACGTAGGAACTGTCTGGTTTGGCCAATGTACATGGCACAGGGGCATTGCTGGCACATGATGGCATATATAACATTAGTAGACGTGCAGGTGAATGAGCCCTTGATGGTGTGGCTGATGTGTTGGGTCCTCTGATGGTGTCGCTAGAGTAGATATGGGGACAGAGTAGGCAACAAGGTTTGCTACAGGGATTGGTTCCTGGATTGGTGTTTCGGTTCTGCTCTGCTTAAAGTCGAGGCTCGATATCGATTTACATGAAGTCGACTTAACTTTGTAGTGTAGACATGGCCTTAGACTTCCATCCTCCTTATAAGTTTCCTTCAGCTTCCTATTCTTGTCATTCAACTACAGCACTTCATCTGTTAGGTACCTGGGTTCTTCTTTTTGGCCTTGAAACTTACCACTTGTTCAGCTGCTTGTAATCCCATGTTTTTACACTGTTCCATATCTCTTCAATATTCATTTCTTCTTTTACCAGAGTTGTGATGTTTTTCTGCATGGCTTCTTTGTATTGTTTCCTGATATTTGGTTCTTTCAATTTGTCCACAGCATAGATCTTAGTTCTTAGTTTTTAAATTGCTTTCAACAACTAATGATCTCATCTGATATTGGCTGCAAATGATTTGCACAATAACACACTTGATTTCCATCTGCAATTCACAAGTACAAAAAGTCTATCATGTTCTTCATTTGCCCATCAGGTGATATCCATGTCAACTTCTACTGAGGCTTTCTTTGTTGAAATAGCATGTGCATTATCACCAGACTGTGCTTAGGCAGAAATTTAGTACTCTTTCATTTTTTTTCACCAATTCCAAATCTGCCTATTGATCCAGCCCAGGAACTCCAGTTTGATCATATATTTACATTAAAATCTTCCATTGCCAGTAACACATCTTGTCTTTAAACTTCTTGTGTTATTTTCTGTAGATTGTTATAAAATTCATCTATTTCTTCCTTGGGCTCTGCAAAGATTGGCTCATATACTTGTATTATTGTAACTGCATTGGATTTGATTCTGACTCCCACCTTCAACATATGAGGAGATATTGGGTTATTCTGCTTTATATTGGCCTTCAGCTTTAATATCAGTACAACCCTGTCCTGGTGGCCACCATCTTCTCTTCCCAGTGTCAATATCCTATGTTCATCATCTAGAATTCTCCTTTGCCTTCCCACTCATTTCACGTAGACCAACAGTTTCCCACTTATATCTTTTCATGGGAGGTAGGGATGCCAGGGTTTGCCACAGGGCTTTTACTGGGTCCATGATGGCCTCATTGAGAAGAAGGGCCACTCTCAATGGGCCTGCTGTGGACAAGATGTTCACCAAAGAGTGGGAAGACTCTTTAACCTTCTCCACCTAAATGCCCAGGTTTTGGGCCACTCTTTTGAGAAACTCCTGATGGGCCTTATAGTCATAGTGGGAGGGTGATATGTCAGCTCCTGCCACGGCCTTGTCCGGAGAAGAGGAGGCCTGCACCGGCCGCAGGCACTGCTCCTCACCTTCAGCACCAGCCAGGTCTTGTGGCATTGGCTCTTCATACTCAGCACTGGTCTTGGTACCAGAGCCTGGATCAGGCTGTGCTCAAAGGGGCGGCAGTATTCTTCCCTTAGAGGCCACTGAGTAGGAGCACCTCGATGGCACCCCAAAACTGCTGGTACCGCACTGCCCCTATGATGCCGACCGATTGTCCAGTGCTGGGCTCAATGGCACCTGTGAAGAGGCCAGAGACAATAGCGCTGACTGAGCAGCTGGACACACGGAGTGGCCTGATGCGAGTCACACTCTGCTCTGGTCTCCATGCCTGTCCATCTTCAGAGTCGGGGAATGTCCTCTCTCAGTTGGCGTCTTCTTTTGTTTTTTCCTTGGCAACAGAGGTGGTGAACAGTGCCAATGCTCCTGGACAGCAGCAGGAGTGTTCTTCACTGATTCCAAAGTGCATGGTGCTGAGTCTGAATGGTCCAGCTCTGAGGGAGGTTTGAGCACTGCTTCCATTAAAGAGGACTTCAGCCTAGCATCCCAGTCCTTTTTGGTACAGGGCTTGCAGTCCCTGCAAATCTTGCAGCACTCTTGAACATGATCTTCACCCAAGCACTTAAGGCAACTGCAGTGCTGGTCACTCAGAGGCACAGCCTTGCTGCAGGAAGCACAAGGCTTGAAGCCTGGCAACTGAGGCATGACTTGGTACCAGAAGTGGAGGTAACTCCACTAATAATGGAAGAGACTAACTCTAACAACTACAAAGAAAACTATGAACAACAACTATGTACAGAAAAAAAGGGGAACAAAGTCCTCTGAGGAAGACTTGCAAGAGCAAGGATAGAGCAGATCCAGCGACTGCCATGGGTGGTAAGAAGGAACTGAGATGGATGGGCTTGGTGGTGCCCTTTAAACCGGCGCTATGGATGTGTGGCACTGGAGGACACCAGAGCTTTTTGTTGGCATCCTTCCAATGGATACCACAGAGGGAAAATTTTACAGCAACTGTGCTCGGGGTGCACACATACCTACATTGGAATGGACATGTGCAATCACTCAAAGAAGAAGAGAAAGTTGCACAAGGCAATTGCCAGGAGATCTTTGACTTTTACCTGGAGACCCATCACCACAGTATTAATAACCTCAATTTTTAATCTCATCCACAGGTTTCATCTGCAGTCATACAAACCTCCATAGTTCTGTATTGAAGTGGACAGGAAGGATCACAAATATAGATATAGGCTCTGTGACTCCAGGAGACTTTCTGGATATAAGTGCTACTGGCTGAGCCATCAGGCATAAAAGAGGCAAATAGTCAGATGGGTGTATTTACTGGGCAATATACATCGATTTAATTATAATTAATGGGTACTCAAAATGTTCTACTGATGTCCAGTTTTTTGAATGTGTACAACAAAAGCTCATTTTTTCCTTTATAAGTCTATTAACTTCTCAGTGTTTCTAACTTGATTTAGATCAGTATTAAGAGGTACATTTATGATTCCTCATTAGCCTTAACAAAAATTACTTAATTGACAAATTTTAAGTTAGGCTTCCTTTTCAAAGGTGATGGATGCATTGGTTAGCATCTTGTCAGCAGAGTCCTAATTTCAACACCTTCCCAGCCTAAGAAAACCTTAGCCAGTGCATGGTGGAGGCATTGACAAACTTGATTCAAGTCAGGACGATCCTCACACAGTCCTGCAAGAAAAGGTAAGTTAAGTTGCTACTAGTGATATAACTATTCAAATGTTGTCTACTCCTACCAGATCTGCAGAACAGCCCGAAATAAACACCAGATAAACTGACTAATCTCATTTGTTTTGCAGAAAAATGATTTCTCCAGATGCTTTTATGCTCCAAGAAGAGACTGCTGCAGTCTGCAAGACATATCTTCCTCAGCCCCAATGGCTCTCCAAAAGGGAGCAGGAGCTTGTTGAAAGGTGGTAATATTAGCTCCTGGACTGATTAATAAAGATGCTATTGTCCCAAAATTTCTGACAATGGAGCTCTTGCCTTGTTGAAGAGATTTTTTTACTACTGATGTAGATTAATTGCGGCTAAACTGCTTCCAGAGATGTGAAGACATACATACCAGTTGGGGTTACTTGTCTACGCACAGTATATAGAGCTATCAGGGTCACAGAGGAGACATTAGCAATCATGGAAACCAGAAAGGCTCTCCCTGTCTAGATCAGGAGCAAGCCACCTCTCTCTTCCAACATTCTCCCTACCTGCCTGTACACAACAGCACTGAAGGTGGTCTGTGAGGAAGCAGCATGTTTTGTCTTCAACAGTGAGAGCAAAGGTTGCCATAGCAACATTGCAAAGGGGAATGCTACCTTATAAAAGGTGGGGGAGGAGACCAAGGGCTTACTGAACATAAAGGAAATGGTGGCCTTAGAATGCTTACATGAGCAGAAAACCACATTCAACATCCTATGTTGGTTGCTGAAAAGTTTTGCTCTTTTGTCTTCCAACACCAGCAATCTCAATTAGCCAAACAAAATCTGTAATCCAAACAAATTAGTCCTGTTTTGCCCCCAGTGACTTAGAAGACAGGGAAGTGATAAAGTAGAGGATTAGACAGATACTGAGCATGTACTGGTCTGTGCTTGGAAAGTGAGTGACACGACATAGGATTTTTTTTTTCTTTATGAGCTGCTTGTTTCATCCCACAAGTATCACTGACAAACTCTGAATTATTCTGGTAAAGCTGCTGGATATTGTAGTTTGTCAAGAGTTAGAGCTGGGGCAGCGGTTGGTGTATTTCCCCAGCCCCAAGCTCATGCCGGTTGGAACCAATTCTTTCATTTATGGAAGAGTGTTGCTACCCCAATGGTGTAAGGAAAGCCCAATCTTGGTGTCCCAAAGGCAGAAGTGCACAGCAGTCCCAAATAAGAGCTGTAAAAAAAGACTGCAGCCCTAATTAATGACACATATGGTCTGTTAATAATGAAAGAAAAAATGGAGCAATTACACAAACATAGTGAAATGAACCCTAAATATTAACAGTCTTTTCTGAATCTGAGAACAAAATTATGGTAATTTTATTTCCAATATACAGTCAAATAGATCTTTAATATTTCAAGAGTTGTGTATATATCTGTTTGCGTAGATGGCACTTCAGTACACCCTAGACCTATGAAGCCATGCTACACAAACCAGAGCTGACAAGAGAGAGCCTGCAGCCCTTTTTTGATTGACAGATTCAGTCAGTTTACACAGAGCCCAGAGCTGTAGCCTGGACTGCTTTACAGAGCTTAGAGAATACCATCAGAAACTTTTTCACTGCAGATTATTGTTTTAAATAAATCACCAATATGGTGATTTATTTCCAATACTAAATGTCATCTGCAAAGAACTGTTAAGAAAATATTGTTGATGGATCAATGACTGGGTTTAGTGTCGTGCAGAAAAGTGTCATAATGTGCATTGCAACATTACTGTAGCTCCGACCTATGCAGAGCAGTTAAAGCTTCAGACTAGAGACTGAATATTTTTTCTCTGTTTGACATTTCAAAGAACATCTTGATTTCATTGTTTAACTTACAGGTTCCCTGAAGCATTGTAGGGTATACTGGGATTTACATACAGAAGATCCTAGAGAAGCTTTTATACTGCATCAATTTGTAATAAACACTTTTCAACATACATTTTATATGTTTTGAGATAACACACATTTATGGTAAGTTTGTTTATTTTAGATGATCTTGGATAATACTGGAAAAAAACTATTGCATATTTGCTCTTAATACATTTATGATGGTAGGTGCTATCTCAAAACTATGAAGGGACTGATTCACCCGTGCCTTACATCTTGTGTAGTGTTTGACACCTGTGGAGAATGATTGCAACGTGGGTATACAATACTGCAAAAACAAAATAGCTAATTAAGGTGCAAAGCAGTGGAGAATCAATCTCACGGTGTCTCGTTCAGCGCTTATACTATCTTTACAATAGTGTAATATAAGATCATATTTAAATCATAAAGAGGAATTTCAACCCAGTGCAGAGGGCCCATATAAGGGGCCAGTTTGTCAGGGGCTGAAAACCAGAATAACTCTATTTACTGTTGTTACCTATCAGCTCTGTGTTCTTGGGGAACCAGGGCGCAGTACCCAGCCTGTCTGACTCACAAAAGACCTTCTCCACACCCCAGCCTCTGCTTTAACCAAAGCCGATCAGAAGAAAGACTTAGAAAAAGCAATGAAAAGGCCGTGGCAGACACACCTAAACCCCTCCGGACAAGGGTGACAGGATTAAGGAAACTCCCCAACTCATTTGCTTCAAAGATGGGACAGGGAGGCATCTTCATTAGCATACAGAATGGAGAACAGAGATTCCAAGGCAAGAACAGCACTGAACTCTGCGAGCAGAAAAGCAGGGAAGCACTTCATGATGGGGGATTTCTGCTCCAGAGGTTAATGAACCCACGCCTGCACACACCCAGCTCAGCAGTTATCAGACCAATTCTAGTAATAAATCCTTTATTGGTATCCAAAATACGGAAGCTGCCTAATTGCATTTTGAGCTCCCTCGCAGGAACACCGCCAATAGCCAGGAACTCTGATCACACAAGTCAGTGTCAGAAGGCTATACCTAGGAAGACAGAGAGAGAGCTGGGTTCTCACAATTCCATGAAGCTTGAATCAATTGGGGTTCCCAGGTGGTGGTGGTAGCTGAGGGTCCAGAGTGCTGGAGACAGGCAGCGCCCCCAGCACAATCAGTCAGGAGAAGATGAAGTCCCAATGGAACCGATGCAGATTTTGGATCCAGACATCAGAGCACTTACTTGAATGTGGGTAGGGGTTTTTGTAGCGAAAGAACAATGGTTCAAGGGAGAACACTAGATTTGTTTATGGGTAAACTGATGGCTCAAGAGAGTATACCAAAGTTGTTTTGTTCAGGTTGGACAATAGGAACTGATTATTTTCTAAACCTGCCTTTTATAATCAAATTTAAGTTAGATTTAATATTAGAACTGTTTTGTTTGTTTGGCTCCCCTTGTATGGTTATTACCTGGCAATAAATAACTTTCATGGTTAAGCTGGTTGCTTCTCTCTCTCTCTTTCCCCCTTGTGAGTGTTTTTTGGCTTCCCCATTTGCTCTGCAGCAACACTCCCCGTACCTAAGCTAAAGATCCCTGCAGCGCCCAAAAATCCTGTGGGGTTCGCTCATCAAGTGGGTTACTACCAGAACAATTGTAACATGAAAGTGGGGATAGGGACGTGCTGAACCTGGGGTATATGAGGGCAACAGCTTGGAAGTGCTGCTCGACCCAGCCTGCTGAGTCCAGGGACATATAAGGGGTCAGCTTGGGAGTGCTGATTGACCTGGTCTGCTCAGACGCACTCTGTGTTCATCTGATTCTGGGGCTGGAAGAACCCAGCCCTGGGGAACCTAGGTCCTGCAGGATAGCTCCGTTGGGAGGGAACTTGTAGAAGAGAGAAGTAGAGCTCCGTTTGAGAGCAGAAGTGATACAAGCAGTACATTGATAGAATTACAGAACTCCGCCCCCCAGAAGAGTAACCCTAATAAATGAGCATTCCCCAAAGTAACAGGCAAATCTGGTAACACTGTAATGGTCTTGGTCTAGGAGTAACTGCTTATAAATTTTAGAAAAATGCAATAAAAAACAAACAAAAAATCATAAACAAACAGTTAAGGATGTTCCTTTGAATAAAACTATAAAAACCAATAAGCAAATAAATAAAAAGCCCTTAAACCTTTCTTTTTGTATATTTAATATACCAGTAATTAAAATATGACCAGAGAAATGCAGGTTGTATAAGAAAAATCTATGTTCCACTAGAAATTATTTTTTTTCATAAAATGAATTTAATAATTTCCTCCCCAAACCATCTACATTTCTAGATAAAACCACCCTATGTGCAGGTATGTTCTCCTTTCCTCTCAGTTCCTCCAACAGAGGCCCAAAATATGATGGATCTTAATTGGAGTCAAATGTTATCTATACAGTAATTTATAAAAAAAAAATTCTTCATGAGCTAGACTAACAGGAGTGTAGAGCTCCTTTCCCATATAGAGACCCTCTCAGCCAGATTAATTTCTTCATCCAAATCCCTCTCCTAGCTTTTCATCTACATTGTTTTCTTAATTTTTTTTCAGTCAAAGCTGAATATATCTCAGAAATTAAACCACGGTTCCATCTTGCTCCTGAGTCAACTCCTCAACTGTGGTTAAAGGTCTAGACAGAGCTGCTTCAGATTCAGATTTCACAACAAAAATTGACTCGTAAATATTGATAATAAGGGAACTTTATATTGCCTGCCACCTAGAGATCCTCTGACCTGCTTGCTCAATGCTCCTGTAGAGGATCTATATTTTAAAACAGAACGCCAAATGAATTTCTTTTTTATTCATAGCATCTTGATTTTGTATTGCACGTTATTGGAGAAATATGACCCCTCCTCCTATGGATTTGTGATGTAGTAAAATATGGAATGTCCTTCTATGGGAAAAGCTTGTACACCAAGTATGTACACAAGAGAAGCACCAAAAAGTTGATATGTTCTTCAAAAATTGGTCGCCCTTTCTAGAGTACTCAGAGTACTCCTCAGCCAGCAAGCCAGAATCTGTAGCCACGTTCTTTGAATATTAACCTGATTCTGAATAAGTAACCTATAATGTGGTATGTAAACATTTTATTGTAAACGTTGCCTTAATAAACAGTTAAAAGTATATTTTTAAGTGGCCTTTTACGGAACATGTGCAGGAGAAACAAAAATATTTTTGTACAAATTAAACATTAATGTATATTACTAATTATGTTCTTTCTCTATAAATGGAATCATCTTGTTCATAAACAAAATATATCAACTACTACAGGAAATCAAGTTTACTTCATGATAGGATACATATATAATGCTATCCATCAAAGATGCCAAAGTGCTGTACAATTTGTGCAAATATTATCATCCCATTTGACAGGTGGGCAAGCTGTGGCATAGAGTTTAAAGGGGAAATTTCCAAAGGCACAAATGGGAGTTTGAAAGTGAATGGGAATTGGGCAGCTAACTGCTTTTTGTACCTGTGAAAATCTAGCCCAGAGCCATTTGCCTAAGGTTACAAAAGGAGTCAGAGGAAGAGTAAGGAACAGACTAAGTCTCTTGACCACAGTTCCCTGGTATACCCACTAGACCATTGTGCTTCAATGCTCTTTTTTCCCGATCCATCATATATAATGATATTCAGAAGGTAGATAACGGATTATGTTTTCATTTGGAGGTAGCAAGTGAGGGAGGGGAGGGCGGTTACATGTTATCTCCAAATTCATTAACTTGAACTATCATGTCAAAACTCCACCCTGTATACTTGCTGTTTACACAATGGTAAAATAACATTACTTAAGGTACTGAATGGAAAAGGAGTTTTTGTAAAGAAATCTTTCAATCTCCCATCCCATTGGGCTACAGTGTTGTCATTCTCATTAATTTCTATTGTAGGCCTGAGATCCTTCTGAAATAACAGCACTTGTAGAAGGACCTCAAAGTCCTGTAAGAGCCCTTTTAATTTTTCTTTTCTTCCTCTTCTTAAAGACATTCCACCTCTGTAAGAAATTCTGGCCAACCAGAAGAACTATGGATGTTTCCCAGTCCAGAAGAAATTACCAGCACCCACAGAAGTGGTACTGTCTCAATTACAGAGACAAATGGTTTCACTTCCCCCATGTAGCAGGGCGGTTACCCTGCTCCGGCCCTAAAGGGGTTAAAGGTAGGCTGATTGGGGAAACAGCCACAGCTGGGGCCATGCCCTAATCAGGCCACAGGTGGCCCTGTAAAATGGCTGTGAGGCAGCAGTTCAAGCAGTCTCTCTCTAGCAGTGGAGAGAGAAGGACTTGGCTGTCTGGGAGCTGAGCAGGGTACTGAGGCTGAGCAGGGCTGGGGAAGGGCAGAGGGGCTGGGGAGTTCCAGCCTGGCAACTCCCCAGGCTGTAGGCCTTGGTAAAGGCCTAAGGCAGGTACTAGGGTTGCAGAAGTGCAGTCCAGGGTTAGGAAAGGCAGCAGGTCCAAACCCCCCCTTGTTGATGATGAGTGGTTTATAGACTGCAGTCTGTCCCAGGGAGTAGGGGCTAGATGATGACTGGCAGTAGCCACTGAGGCAAGGTGGGGATAGAGGGTTGGGGGTTCCCCTGGGAGGGGAGACCCAGAGACTGTGGGAGTACTGTCGAGGGCAGAACCCCGAGGGAAGGGGCACCGGGGTCTGGGAGGGATACGGGGGCAAGCGGGATATCGGCCACCACAGGGTGCTCTGGAGCTGGAAAGCTAATTCCCAAGACAACCAGCAGGAGGCGTTGTGCTGGTGAGTTGTCGCACTGCTACCCCCCACAATTGCAAGGTGTGCCTCAATATGGCTGATGGCAAAAAAAATGTTGAGATAACATTTCAATAAGGTGAAAGTGAAGTGTGAAAATAATAATATATTAGTCACATTAATTTTCCACTGCTGTTTACAAGGATGGTGATGTGGTTCAAAATGAGACACTCTGGGAACTTTGTTTGCATGTTAGAAATGTCACAACAATGTCAAAATCTCACAAAGTTAATGGATTTGGTTGTGCCCCTCCCTTTTTAAAAAATAAACAAACAGATTCCATTTTCAATAGCAATAAGAAAAATCAAGGAATGAAATTCTATCAGATTATTGTCTTTCTAGAGTAGCCAAGGTCACATGACGTCCAGCTCAGAACAGCAATGTAGCACTGATACTTTCTAATTATAAATACACTGTCTAGCCTATTTTTTTTCTTAAACATACATTAGATATGGAGTAAGAGGTATTTTTCTATTAGTTAAAGTACAGAACTTGGAGTCAAGTGAGCTGGGTTCTACTACTGGCTCTTCTGTTGAGTCACCATTTAATCTTGCGCAAGTCCCTTACCCTTCTCTGCTTCAATTCTTCCTTCTGTAAAATGTGGATACTTTTTATTTTCTGCACAGGATTAATGTGCTGATGTTTGTAAAGTGCTTTGATATCCTCAGATGGAAGGCAATATACAAATTAATCAAGTAAGCACCCACCCACAGTGTGTTCCACTGGCCTCTTGTGAGAATCTTCACAACTGTAAAAAGTTCCTGTATTGTGTATTTGGATGAGAAACACAATAAACAATTGACATAAGCAAAACTTATTTGTTTGTTAGCACTCCCATCAAACAACTACAAGGGCATGTCAGATAGCAACACTCAAGCTGAAACTCAGCTCCTTTAGTAAATGGAGCACTGGAGAGCACCGTTCACATGAGTCAGTCTATTAAGTTCTGTTCACACCATCTTTGCTGGCTGTCTAGGTAGAATATAAATAACTTAATCACACTTTTGAATAAGTAAAGTCCCTAGAGGGTGCAACACAGCTCAATGCCACTCTTTTCCTCTGGCACAGGGGACACACTGGGGGCAGTGTGCTCTGGAGACTATAGCCAGCCCAGGGAAGCAAGGAAGCAGACAGGTGGCATAAAGCCCCTTTGGGTCCTTTGTCAAGAACATCGCCAAAAATTGCTGAAACAATACGGAGCATGAAACAATACGGAGCAATGTTCATGGAACTTACTACACTGCATGTAATGCAGCTCCTTTAGCCTGTGGTATCTATCTCACCTGATAGAAAAAATTAAAGAATCCACTATGCCCCATTATCTACATTATTCTTAATAGCTTTCTGCTGTTGAGATACCAAATATCTTTGTAAACATATGGTCAGACTTGTACTTGTAATACTTCTATGAAATATGCAAATGATGAGCTACACTCCAGTCCGATCTGTGTTTGTATTTGCAAGCCTCTTCCTTTCTACAGTTTGGATAGTGAGCACTTTCGACAGTTTGTCTGATGTAAACAACTCCAGCCTGTCAGCATGATTCACCATCAACAGATAAGAGTGACTTACTCGCAGAGCTGTATGTTTTTTTTAAAACACTTGCCTTTTTTTTCAGTTTGCAAATAACTGGGGGGAGGAGGGGGCAAAGCAAACAAAAAGGAAATAACAAAAGAGACGATGGATTTGGTTGTATTGCAGAGAAAACAGGATGATGCAGAGATTTTTACCTAGTGCAGACACCTGGAATGCAGCAAGTGTGTCTCAGACGCCTCAGAAGTGTGCACTGTAACAAGAGGCTGTCATCACATACTGCCCCACAGTCCCGCTCATATAGATTTCTCTGAGTATGTTTATATTTTGAACAGCTTTTGAACAGTAACACCTTTCTCTGTTCTCCAAGTTCAACTGCAGCTGAATTTCCTTTCTTAAAAAGTGCAAATTATGGTTGCAGTGTGGCCTGTTAGAGGTGCAAATGAGCACAACATAGGCAAAATGGAATTGTGCTTAAGTAGTAAATATATGGATTTATATCCTGTTGAAAGATTTGGGGGGGGAGGGGTGAGGAGAGGAGGTTATGAGTGGGAAGTATATGTGTGAATTTTGCTGGGAGTGTGAAGTTCTGCCTTTACACAGCCTGAGAACTTGGTAATTATGATTCTGGAGACAGTGGAAATCTAAAGAATATAGGAGCAGCCCATTGGAACACATTTGATTATTAGGCTCTGGGAACTAAAATACTTTGAGTGCCCCACAAATAGCATCAGGAGGTTTCTATTTCCACGCAGGGAAAACATTTTCAGACTGTACATTGCTTAAGATTCTTTGGGCCAAATTCTGCTCAGTTACTTTGGTGTATCTGATTTTGCTGATAGACAAAGTGAGAGGGTGATGAGGGAACTGTGTATGTGTGTGTGTATATATAGATAGATAGATAGATAGATAGATAAAACCTCAATCCTCTGCACAAGCTGCTGGATATTCCCCTAACATGGTGAGCGGGGCACTGGCATCCCCCAGTAATTTTGCACTAGATGTGGTGGGCTAAATGACTTGTCAGTCTCCCTTGGAGAGTATTCATACTGTGGTCAGCATGCTCTAGCCAGGTCATAGGTTGTTTCTTTTCAGAGTACCTGTAGGGTGCACTCACCTGGCCCACTGGAAACTTGTTCAGAATAGCAAGATTCCTGGGGGAGCAAATAATGCGTCTGTCAGTGTCCTTGCTTCATCCTCGCAGTGTTGGCTAGAGCCGAATAAGGTCCTCGTTGTAAAGTAGGTGAAAGCTCTGCCTGCCTGCTGCAGAACTTGCTTTGATGTCTCATTCTTAGCATGACAGATGAACTATCTTGAACCCTGCTCAGATAGCACTGCTATTAGGGAACAGAAAACTACTTTCCCAACCACAGGATTATCACCAACTCTTTATCATAAACATCAGTAAAGCTATAAAGAGAGAACCATAATCATCATGATAATGAAATCCATGTCCTATGTGCAGAGAAAGAAAAAGTTCACATTCGGTCTCACGTTTTCTTTAGAGACTATTTTACTAAGAGCAGAAAAGAAGTTTAGGAGCTCAGGTTTATGTTTTCTGTATCTTCACATTTTTCCTGTCCTGCTTAACCCTGATCTATGCTGAATTTATATATTCTAGTTAGCACGTCTGGTAGCAAACAACGGAGCTAATGTTGTGTAACAGTGTCAGTTACAACCCTCTAATTTCATTTACTTTTTTTTTTCTTTTTGAAAAAAAAAATAGATGTCGTCTTTTGGACTGCAGCTCTCCGTGCTTAGTCTTAATTGAGAAACAGTTTCTTAGTTCTGCGGGGAAGGGATATACTACTTTACAGGAAGAGTTTGCAGCACTTCTTTTCTCAGAGGTAATTCACAAATGGCTGAACTGCATCACCTGAATCTTGACAAATGTGTATTGCTGTTATGGATTATGCCCACTGCTAGATCTGAAAAGAGATTGGTTGAATAGCACCGTTATCAAGAATTTTTTAAAAAGTCACTTGAGTGTGCTCATCTGGTGAGATTTTTATCAGAGCCCTGTGAAGCCCCCTTTGTGACATCATAATGTGTGTTTTCTCTCCTCAGAATGACAGGCTTTGGGGTTGCTGCTGAGCCAAACTGCATGCAGGAGACTGCAAAAATCTCATAGAAACACAGACTTCAAAAACAAAAGCCAGTGCTTTCAAATCATCCATATAAGGTCATGCGTGTGAAACTGAATATTGTGTTTTTTAAGGTTTCCTCCCAAGTTTGTAATATATACTGGATTCTTACAGATACGTTAAGCTTTAATTTAAAACAGATTTCAATTTCTGTCATTGTCAGTAACCATGATATTGCTGTAAAAATGTATCATTATGTGCTTCTGTCCTGTTAATTTAGCCTTTCAGAACACTGTCTCCAACTAAATAATTGCAGCAGCAAAAGTGTAACACCACTACCACCACCACCATCACCATTTCATTCATCTCAGAGAGGTATGAACCTCAGCAACTTACTGGGACCATTTAACTATTATTAAGCCCAGGCAATTCTTTGTTTGTTTACAAAGCTAAAAAAAAGTTTTCGCTTTAAAAACAGTATGAAAGCAATGAAATGGAAAAGTTAAGGATGTTAATATTGTATATTATTACATGGTATATACTTAACATTAATACAGATAAATCTCTAGCCTAATATAAAGTGACAGAAAAGAAATAGCTGCATATACATAGATACATATGGTACGTACAAGATAGTCAGGTTAGAGACACGCATTACGAACTGCTGCATTTCCTGAATGTTCTTTTGTACCTTTTTTGCATCCAATTAAATTTAAATCTAGAACCTACAGGGGTCAGATGTGAGCAGGACAAAATAATGTAGAGAATTGTTTTCAGTTAACAGAACACTAAGTGAGCAGAGTTGATCTGTTTCAGTAGAAAATTGACAGAACAAATTCTGCTAGTTTCTCCAAATTGGCAGCTGGAGTTCAAGTTTTTTTTTTTTTTTTTTTTTAAAGTCTTACTTGGGTATGACTTGGAATATGCATTTAGTTACATCACATTACAGAGCATCACATGACATAAAGCAGTCTGACAAATCCAGATGTAATATGATGCATGTGTCACAATGTGTTAAAAACGTAAAGATATTTCATTTTTATTCTCATAGGTAGTTAAGAGACTTCCTTTGATATGTATCCAAAATTCCCATTAATGCTAAAGAAACTTCAGAGTTGAAGCTAGCCCAGCGTGAATGGTAGGCTGCCAATTATAGGTGGAGTTTGCAGCACGTATTCTACTACTTTATATTGTAAAAAACTTCAGAAGAGTAATTGACAAATTTCAAGTCTGTGACCTTGCAAACATTGATGTGTGTGTTTAACTTAACTTAAGTCCCAAGAGATTACTTATGTGAGTAGAGTAATGTATCTGCATGATTAGGAATACTGAACAAGATAGACAGCAAAAGAGTTGTATAAAAAAAAACCCAACATTTTCTTAGTGCTCTTTCTGACTCTTGAAATTACTTAGTGAACTTCCACCCTATAGTCAAACTGAGAGAAGGAGAAACTAAATATGGGTACGACCTGGACTTGAATTTTTAGCCCCCTCTGTAACTAAGAGTTACCTAAATGGAGGTCCTTAGATGAAAGGTGCTATATGACAGTAATGCCTTGTTAGGCTCTCATTTTAAAATAGAAATGGACCCAAAACAAAGTCCCAGATCTGAACACTCCCACATGTTCAGGGTGGTTATTGATTTTAAATACCAACCATATAAACCTTTCCATGCTTTTCTAATGGGTGGATTCATTTTACTTGCTTATTAGTAAAACTTATCAAGAACGTCTACATTATTTGTTTTGTAAGTTTTCCCTCAGTTTTGAAGAGGGAGAGTGTAATTGATGAAAGAGTGATTTATCACACTATCTTTTCCCCATTTAGTCATTGAGGTCCAAATTTAGATTCAGTGGCATGTGAAACGATTTGGAAACTGGCAATATCTGCTCCTAATCAGGTAGCTTACTCAAGCAGAATTCTGTGGGAAAGCTGCCCCCACCCCAGCATTGTGCCTGCATTTGACCTCTCCAAAACTATCAATATTTTTCTGTCATGCACGCAGAGTTCCCACACTTCATTACAGCGTTTAGGGGAAAATATGTAAGAGAAATAATAGTGTCACATTTTTAGACTAGGACTAAGGTTAACATTCTAAACACAGACATGCTGATTCTATCATACAACTTCCTGCTGCAATTGATATGAACAACAGGAAGTGCCAAGGGAGCAGAGAGCAAGACAGTTTCATTCATGAGGTTGAAAAAACAGTTTGATATTATTCAGGTCTGTCAAAAAAACTCAACTATTTTTCTTAAATGAGGAAATAATGCCTTGGAGGAAAGTAAGCACATTCTCAGCTATATGATGAGCTATATTTCCTTCACTGTACAGACATAAGTGATAAGGAATTTTGAAATTGCATTTTTTTACTGCAATAAACAGTGTATCCAGTACTAAGACCATGATTCGCAGTTCCACAATGTTTTACAGTTTTTCCTTTGCTAATAAGCCAATAGTTTAAACTGAAGATAATGGGCCATCGCTTCAATGGTGCTGTGTTGATTTACGCCAGCTGAGGTTTTTGGCTCATTAAGATCTCCATTTATTTATTGTCTGCCATAATTTGCTTTAGGTCACTAGCTATAGATTGTTGGAATATTTTTAAACTATTAAAAATTCCTGTGGTTTCCCTTTTGGTGTTTATTCCATCTGGAGATTCTCCTGAGCTGTTTGAAAATGGCTTTTGAAAACCATTAATTATAAACCAGGGTAGAAGCGGAAATACATGAGTCAAAGTTGCAAGGAAAAACATTAGCATAAGATGTTTCTGTAAAGAACGAGTTAATCTCACATGATGTTAGATGCAAATTAAAGTTGTGATCTGGTACTCTTGGGAGTAACTTTATGCAGATAAGTATTCCTACTGAGCTCAGTGGGGATACTTACACATGCAGGTACTCATGTATATGAATGTTTGCAGGATTGGGGCCCAAAATGTGTAGTTTATTATGGTGAAAATAATACTTGGGATGTAGATAAGTGGCACCTACTATTCAACCAGTTTGAGAGAGTTGTACCAAAGCCCTCAAATCAATTATTATTTAAATAACCATGGGCATTTCAGTTAGGCCAGGTCTACACTACACCCCTAATTCGAACTAAGGTACGCAACTTCAGCTACGTGAATAACGTAGCTGAAGTTCGAAGTACCTTAGTTCGAATTAGTTCGAACTTACCTTGGTCCACACGCGGCAGGCAGGCTCCCCCGTCGACTCCGCGGTACTCCTCTCGGCGAGCTGGAGTACCGCAGTCGACGGCGAGCACTTCCGGGTTCGACTTATCGCGTCCAGACTAGACGCGATAAGTCGAACCCAGAAGTTCGATTTCCAGCTGTCGAACTAGCGGGTAAGTGTAGCCAAGGCCTATGTCATTTTGCCATAGTCATGGGGGTTTTAAATCAGGCAAGCCTCTAACTGACTTCAGTGCGAGTTTTGCCTGAGTGAGAACTTCAGTACTGGGCCTGTAGTGTCTCGTTACAATATTATTTAACAAGACACAATCCTTTAAATGTTCAAAGTGACACACACGTTCTTAGTAACAGCTGTCATGGATGTGACTGGACAATGCAGAGCAAAATCTCCATGCAACTCTTAATAAAAAGTTCAGGAATTTATGACCACTACTGTCACTGATTCAAATTCAGAGGTAATGGAAGTGATAGGATAAATTGGTGGAAGCCAGAGGCGATGCATAACTGTTGATGGGGGGAAGGGGGGCACAATTTAAAATTTTGGGAGGGGCATGTGATTGCCCTAGGGTGACCAGTCAGCAAATGTGAAAAATTGGGACAGGAGCCTATATAAGAAAGACCCAAAAATCGGGACTGTCCCTATAAAATCGGGACATCTGGTCACCCTAGATTGCCCCATGCATCGTCTCTGGATCTAGAAGCTGTGGCTAAATGGAAAGCAGGGCAAGCTCTACTGCGGTGCGAGGGGAGCAGTTTTCCCTGGGATGAGCCCCTGCTATAGGAGTGGGAGAGTGGCCTTTGCCCTGGGAATAGGTACGTGGCGTTCACCCCAGGGCAGTCTGCATAGCAGGCAGTGGGAAGCGCTGGGGGACTCCAGCAGCAGGGAAGGAGAAGGGCGGGGTGGGGGGGGAGAGGGAAGGGAGCCAGCCACCCTGCTGCTTCCTGTCTCCCTGGGCAGCATGGGCACACTGTGAGTGCTGCCACCAGGCGGAGCTGTTGCCTCCATGTTGCTGAGTGTCCCAGTGAGAGGCAGCCTGAAGACTTGCCCACCCCACTGCCCTGTGGGGCAGAGTCTGCAGCTGCCACTCTGGATGGATCCCTTAGGAACATTTAGCTGTTGTTAAATAGGAGGCAGAAATCTGGAGCAGGCGGGGGGAGGCATGTGACCCTGGATCCCCACTCCTCCCCATTGCATTGCCTCTGGTGGAAGCGAGTTTAAATGGGTGTAATATACCTTCTGAGAGGGTGGAAGGAAGTTGGCTAGCAAGTAAAGCAGTTTTTAAAAAAAGGTGCAAGAAAAGAAGTAGTAACTCACCCCAATGGTAATTTCTAAAAATGTTTGCTCCTGTAACTATTTTTAAGTAACAACAAAACAGGAAGAGAAAACAAACCATGAGTTTAAGTCCATTAAACCACAAAGGTTCAATGGAGAAAACAAGTTTGTTACTTTAAAAGTGTTTGTTTCTTTTAAAAAGGGCCATGCATGTAACACAGTTTTCTCAGTATTGTACTTTCAAAATTGCATAGAAAATTAGTTCAAAAATCTGACAATAACAGAACTGATTGAGTGAAATGAGACCATGCACTCAACTTACAGGCATTTCTGTTAACGCTACTTAGCAGCAGGGTTCTGCTCTGTGCAGCAAGGCAGGGCAACCATCACCACTTGTAAGAAGGACATGCAAGAGAGAGAGAACAAGAGGGACTCTGCCAGCCTGAAATACTGACAAACCACAGATTCACAGAAGGGTGAGGTCAAACGAGGGGAAGGAGCATCTCAGGACTTTTGTTACATTCAAAGATTTGTAACTCTCAGGGGTGTAAAGAGTAAAGTCATGGTGGTTAACGAATTCACAATGACTTTACTAAGTCTGTTCCTTGCTTTCCTGCCATATTGTCCCTGAAGGGGATAAACTAGAAGCCCAGGCAGCACACAGGCTAACTGGATCTCTGGGAGAGCATGTGTAAGCAACGGGGGGCTCAGGAGGCTTCACGCAATTTTGGAGTCTCCAGCAGGTGGACAGAGGCACCCCTCCTCCCTCAGAAGGGCATCAGGCAGAGATCAAAGGCCCCAGAGCTAGAAACTAAACTCTACCCAGACCCTATTGGCTTGGAAGCACTCGGGACCCAGCAATTATATCCACTTGCAACAGACTTGTGACCTCA
This sequence comes from Trachemys scripta elegans, assembly GCF_013100865.1. NCBI lineage: Eukaryota > Metazoa > Chordata > Testudines > Emydidae > Trachemys > Trachemys scripta. Next base: position 43,883,436 of record NC_048308.1, read on the forward strand.
CTGTGGAAAACTGGGCCAGGTTGTAACAACCATCATGGTTTTATTTCTTCATTATCTTATATTTGTGTAATTTTCCTTTTAAATGTCACATCTACTTTCCTGTGGCATCTTGACAAGAGAGTTTGCAAAGCTGAGCTCTGAACCACTGAGCTCTGGGTCTCTCCTACTATGGCTCTTGTTGTAGCTGACATGTTTTTATGCATACATTTATGGTGGGCTCTGTGCAACTCACTGGCAAAGGGAGAAGCACTTAAGGTTCATTTGAACTGGCAGAAGTCATGAATAGCTTGGTATGGTATTGTGCTGCTGAATGACTGCAATTTCTTGTAAAAGTTTAACTGGAAAGATATTTTTAGCATTTAATGAAGCTGTGTTTCAGAAAAATGACATACCATTAAGAAAGGATATTGTATCACACACTTGTGGAGGTGTGAAAGGGAAGATGTCAAGAGTTCACTCGCTGCTGGTGTGCCCACCTATGGCTGGATGTGGTGTACCAGCTGGAACTCCTTGCTGGCAGCTGGTCCAGGTGATTTCTCTTCCTATAACTCAGCCCTCTGCCCAGATCACAATTTAGTCCCACCCCTTTCAGGTTAAGAGGATCCCACAAAAGTCCAGAGCGCCTTACAAAAAGCTCTTTGGCCCTAACTCTGGTTCCTGTGGTCCTCCCACCTTTCTCTCAGGGCTTTTTTCAACCTTGTCCCCCTTCTCAGGGCCTCCTGCCACATTAGCAGTGGCTGGCAGGGGACCCCAGGCCCTCCCACTCCAATGGGTTCCAGTCCAAGGACCCTAAAACAGGCAACCAGGGTTCACTGCACCAGACTTATTGTTGCTTCCCCCATAGAGTTCTTTCTACTCAGCTTTTCTCATGTCTTCTCCCTCCCCACAGCCTCTCTAGGTTCAATCTTGTTTCAGGACCAGGACTCTCAGGGACCTCCCCTAGAATCCCCTAACAAAGTCTCAAACCACAAAATATAAACAAAGCCATTTCCACCCTCCTTGGGCTTGACCTTTCATGTTCCTCAGTTGAATGCCTCCTTGGGGTCTCTTCCTCTGCCAACCTCTCTACTCACAAAGATTGACTGCAGCATTCTTTCCACTCCCCCTACAGCCACCTTCTGCTCCAAACTTCTGCTGTTTATACTAACCACTCAACTCCTCTCCCAGCTGGCACTGATCTTTAAGTGTGGCCCACCCTCCAGGTGCTGCCAGGTAGCATAACTGGACACTCAGGCCCACATTAACCCTTACAGAACCTGTACACACCCAGTCACAGAAGAAAAAGGCACAATGAGCCTATACCCTCATCTTGAATGTCCATGCTAAGGGAATGAAGCACAGAACCACTAAGAGCCAGTAGCCTGTTCAGCATGGGCAGGAAGGAACAAAGAAGTGGTGGGGTATGATCCCTGCATCTTATCCTGCTAGACCCCCTCCCCAGACAGCAGAGCTGACAGATTGCAAAGGGGACTGGACATTGTACCATGTAGTACATGGGGCCTATAAATCTACCATAATTGTGAGTTAGTTTCATCCACTGGAAAGTGGATGAAATGTTACAATAACCTATAACAATGAATGTTGATGGAAGGGTAGGTCTATACTTACCTCCGGGTCTGGCGGTAAGCAATCGATCTTCTGGGATTGATTTATCGTGTCTTGTCTAGACACGATAAATCGATCCCGGAAGTGCTCGCCGTCGACGCCGGTACTCCTCCTCCGCGAGAGAAGTACGTGGAGTCGACGGGGGAACCTGCCTGCCGCGTCTGGAACCGCAGTAAGTTCGAAGTAAGTACTTCGACTTCAGCTACGTTATTCACATAGCTGAAGTTGCATATCTTAGTTCGAAGTGGGGGGTTTGTGTGGACCAGGCCGAAGAGATATGAAAATGAGACAGACAGACCGAATTAGTCCAAACAAAAAAGGACTCCTGATGCAAATCAAAGACTGTAGAATTGTAAATTAATGGCCCCAAATTGGTAAGTCAAAAATTATGCCTTGCTGGTGAACAAAATAATGTGTGGGGGGGGTCTGGTCTATTCCACCTTCTGTCCCCAATTTGGAGTTCTAAAAGGAGAGACTTTGGGGGCCAAACAGGGTTTGAACAGACCCCTGGGATTCCCTGTGGGTAGGCCAACAGTCCTCTGCTTTGCTCCAAAGACTGTTCTTCATTGGTAAGTCTCCATTACTGGGTTGCTCAGACCAGCATACTAGTGAGGATGCCTGACCATCATCACCAAGGGTCCCAGTTTGATACATGTGAGATCCTGCTATGTGTTCCCTTCTGTCATGTGTTCATTTCCATCCCTCACTCTCTCTCTCTCTTTCATCTGACCCGAGACCAGCTGTATTTCCCCCACCTTTACTATCCTTTCTCTTCTCCCCCTTTGTTTGTCTGTCTGTCTTGTTAAAAGCAGGAAAAGTAACCCCCTTTCATCACAATCCACTCAAAATTCAACCAGTTTCTTCTCTAAGAAGGAGAGCTTGACAGAATAAGAGATTAACTAATACCCTCTTTCTGAAAAATGGACTTTAATAAGTTTTGATGAAATTTGTTTTGCATAACCACTTAATTTAAAAACGTTTTTGTTTTTTTAGTTTCTTTCTCTTGTGTCTTCTAATCAATACATTTCTGGTGTGTTTGCCAGGGGATTGAGCAAGCCAAGATCTCTGTACTCCTAGCCCTGAACCATGTTTAACTGTTTAATGCTGTACTATGGCAGGGTCATGTTAACACCTTTAACTCTCTGGGCCCACTTACTCCATTGAAATTAACATATCAGCCCCCTTCAAGGTTCAGGCAATGGTCATCTCTCTGCTCCTCAAATCCAAGGTAGCCACCAGGCACAATATCTCCTAAAGCTCCTGCGGGGCATGTGCACTTCTGCATTAGCCCAACATGGTGCTATGGGCACATGCTACAAGTGAACCCCAAATGTGACTAAGAACTACTGAGTTATTACTTAATTCATATTTTTAATAGAACTTTACAAGCATGTCATTTTAAATGATAATCAGTTGAAACAGAATTGGCCTCAAACTCTTTATACATAATGTCTACGGCCCATGATGCATATAGCTATGGAAGTGTGATGCCTTTGTTTTGCATACTGCACTTTATGGGCCTGAGCTAGTATAAATTGACTTTGAAATCAAGGGAGCTCCCTTGATTTACATCTGCTGAGGATCTGGCCCTACATTTCTAAGAACTCTGTCTGTGATCAAAGACAACAGCTATTATTTGGTTCTCGCAGTTGCTGCAGCCTGTTGCAGGGCAGAGAGAAGACATACACGCCCTCTGTCTCGAGAAGAGTTAACTTTTGAACTTCCTTCTTATTGCTTTCTTTTATCTAAAATAAGTCATTTTATGTAGTTGGTCTGTGTGTACTAGGGGAAAAAAATATGTAAAACAAGGACAAAATCTTGGTCCTTCTGCACATTCCTAAGTAAGCTCCAGAATACAGCTCCTGGAGCTAAGAGGAATCAGAATCTTCTTTCCAATGGAACAACCTCATAGCTGGTATTGCAACTGTGGAGAATACACATGATCACTCCCAGAGCAGAATTTGGACATTGGATCTGTGGCTACACTCCTGCCTGCACCAAAACACCTCTTTGCATTGCTGTAACAGAGTGCACTGCCCATGTGACAGTGCTGTGTAGAATGCAGGAGGTGTGGACCCCCTCTGCAGACTCCATACATGCTGTCTCTTTCCAATGCACAATGGAACCACATTAGTTCTGCAAAATTCCACACCTGCAGAAGATGGCACAGGATTTGATCCTTGCTCTGTGTGTGTGTGTACTTGCGTACACACATGCTGTATTACTAGGGATAAGCTTCAATAGTGTAGACAGATGATATCTTCATTTAGTGTCATATTTTACCATTTATGCCATCTCTGCTGTTGATTTGAGCCAACTAGGAATCTTTCTTGCTTTATGTGGTTGAAGTGCTTCACATGACATTGCTCCATTACAAGGCTATCATTTTGTTGAAAGAGAACTGCTTTGAAAGTAGCATTTTTAATAAATAAGAACCAGCCTTCCTAACCCTACTGATGAAAGAACAGTAATCAATGTAAGTTTCATACTCCGTATCAAAGGTAGAGCTTAATCAGCAGACACAGGAGAACTTATTTAGAAAGTATAAGAAAAAAGGAAAATGTTCTATATTTAGAAGAGAATTTAGAACTCTTCTTGTTCCAGTTCTGTGGGGGTTTTTGTTTGTTTCATTTTAGTCTCTTTTATGTAATATGGGGCTCCATTAAAGTGAAATATACAATGGGAATTTTGCCTGAGTAAGAATAGCTGAGTAAGAAGATCAGGTCTTGCATTAGGGCATTAATTGCTTTCAAACAAAAATTGAGTTCTGTAGCACTGACTTCCACTTAGATGCAAATTATAAGTTTTAAAAAAAATTCCTTGATTTAAGAAAAGGAAACTCAAGACAGTTCCATGACACTCAAATGAGGGTTATATAAAAAAACTCTTAGGGTTTTTGTGAACTTCCAACTGGGCAGCAACAGGTTCTCCTATCTCTAACATTTGGTCAGCCTCTGAACCAAATGCTTGATTCTGCTTCACCCCCATCCGCATAGGACACATTGCAAGCCCATCCAACAGCAAGGCTTATTGACACATAGGGAAAGGAGGGCAGGGTTTGGGGATGGTAGATGAGCTTCCCTGCATGTATGTGCAGTGTCTCACTATGCAGTCCCCTATCAGAGTAGTTTAGGCTGATCCACTTCCCATTTGAAGTCAATCACCAGACCCTCATTGACTTTTAAAGGAAACAGGTTTGGGCCCACAGCATTACAATACCACATCACATTCAGTCTGTCTAGGTCATATAAACATTGTCCTCATTGCTTTGGATTGCTAAGTTATGAGTTACCACAATTTAATTGATGAGCTATTAGTTAATACAGCACCTTGCCATTGTGAGTTAGCACAACATGAGGTCAAAAAACTGAGGAGGATATAAATGAACATGAGACAGATTTAAAAAATAATTGGAGTTTTTAATATGTAAAGTTTCACAGGAGATGAGAAATAGTGGAGGGTATCAAAGGAAATGCATTATATCCTACCATATTTAGAACCACACTTTTAGTATAATCTTATCATAATTAATTATTGATATGGATTTAAAATATTTCAGATTAAAGACACCTGGTTAATTGACTGGTCCCAGAAAGCTGCTGTGTAACCACAATAGTATTTTGACAATGTGCTGTCGTTTCTATTTGTGAATAATGATATGAATACTTGTTTCTGTTTTTCTGGCTTATCTTTCAGAGTCCACATGTCATCAGGAGCAAATGGGATGCAAAAGTGTTAGAAGAACAGAGCAAATGTACCCACACTAAAGACAATCACTGTAGAGAACGTCTTATATATACACAGGAAGTGAAGCTGGCCTGCAAATATCTGCTCTATTCTCAGAGATACATCCCATCTGTTTCTGAAGATATGTTGGCTTCCATATGCCCTAACTCCATTCCTTGGCCTCTGATCCTGAAGTAATCCAGGATATCAGATATAACACAATGAATGTCAGATGGAATATTTATAATTTTCTCCCTTGTAAAATGCATTAAGGGAGCATTTTATATATTTTTGTATGCTCTCAATTCATTTCAATTTCCTTTTGCAACTTTCCAACTTCCCACTGGACTAAAGTCTTTTCTAAGTTACTTAGAGAAACATTTTGGAATAAATCTTAGATAGTGTTATATTTGTGTTTTGAAAATTCTTTTGGCATTTTGTTTTCCTGGCAGGAATATTCACACAGAGTGAGTTCTGGCAAATATTGGTGAATGGTAAAAGAAACTGTATTTTGAATTCATAAACATGAACACTCACACTAGAATCTCGTCAAGTAAGGGAACAGAATCACCATCTGAGTTATGTCTCCAAAACAAATCAGCACAATTCAATTTTTAAATACAACTAACTCCTTTTGCATGATCTACAGATCAAGTATGATTTGGCAAATAATTTTGAATAATCACAAGAAGTTCAAGAAAATCATAAACTCATGGACAATTTTCAAACATAAAGAGAGGCACAATTCACCACTGAACGGGAGTTCAGCTGGTAGAGGGCTTTAAGGATAGCGTTGGTGGGTCCTAGGATGTTAACAGCTTGGGTTTCCTGAGACCACATTTTCAGAATGTAGCTTCTATATTTCATCTGCAAAATGCATGTATCTGTTCACAAAAAATGTGGAAATGTTTCAGAGTCAACCCTGTAAGTATACAACCTGAGAGGAAGAAGTCGAGAAAGAAGTGAGATAATTAAGTATAAGTAGCATAAGCACAATCCGAGACCCCTTGATATGTATACATCACAGAAATGTGGTATGCGAGACTATACAAGGAAACACCTGAAGTGTGAACAAAGGGAGTTGGATGGTAGCCATGAAACATTTACTAATAGAATGCTGTACAAGTCTAATGTCTTTTGGATCTAGATTTTGAGCACCCCACTGTAGATCAGGGGGTTTGGTTTGGCCCATTACATATGCAGGGTCATTTTCAGAATTCAAATTTGGATCTAGGTTCAGATTTCCCCTGAAGTTTTGGATTGTGCCTATATCTAGTCTGACAGGGATTTAGGAATTATCCCAACACAAATGAGTTATTTACAGCTACAAATAAGGAAACCATCTTAAACTATTCATTAAATGGATACTTGTGAGTAGGTAAATGTGGTTTAAAAAAAACACACACAAAAATAAAGTGCTCTACTGGCCAAAGACTGACCTTGCCAATCTGTATGCTTCAGAATAAAGGGAGTGTGATATGTATCTGTGTCAGAGAGTTTACAGAGGCAGAATAAAGTCCACTGGTGACAGGGATTTTTGCAGTACAATAGTGATACATAGAATCAATGCTACATAAACAAACAAAAAAAACAGAGCTTCTGGTTACAAGCTGCTCCTTGAACTCTCTTACTTTTTGGGAGAAACTGATCATCTCCACTGACCTTCTACTTTACTGCTCATTGCAAAATGACAGCAGCAACTCAGAAATTTACCTTTCTATTTGTTCTTTAGTATTTAATTGAATTAGTGTATTCACCTTGGCACCTCTCTTTCTAGATCTAGCAATGATTTTTTTAATAATACATTTAAAAAAGATAGTGAGGGTTGTTGCAGGTGTACTGGCTCTAGCACAAATTACCTTTCCTCCTCAAGCTCAGGGAGGCCTCAGGTGCCTACAGGGCAAAGACATATATTTCATGTAGCAGCATCTGGTTTTTCCACAGATTCCTTAAGCAATTCAATTGGTGGCTCTGGAGCTGCCTGTAGCTCTGTCATGTGGCGAGGCTGCAGATGGCTGTCTGGGCCGCCTTAGCCTCCTGGATATAATTTCCTTTAATTTAGCTTGAATTCTGAAGAATGTATATACTCTGGAAAATAAGGTACAGCTGAATTTTCTTAGGAGGTGTATGTCCTTGTATATAAACTGCCAGGACACAGTTAACATGTTTTCCTTTTCTATTTCTCACTTGGGGGGTGATGTTTGTCCCACTGAAGTCTATACAAGTACTGCCAAATAGAAAAGATAATGCATTAGCGAAGCAATTTTCTAAAGTCTGGAATTAGTGGGAATTCTAAATATTTTCTCTTGCTTCTATTAATGATCTTATGGTGAAGAGTAGGGTGTTAAGTTAACCCATGTTGTGGGAAAATTCCACTTCTTGAGTAGACTAGTTCCTGCTGGATTAGCCACATGATATTCTTTTTACTCCTTGTCCCAACTGTTGCTGTGCACCCTTAAAGAGTCGCAGTCACATTTGGGTTGGGATGCAAAAGTTCAATAGCAAATAAAGTGATTCTTTGATGTATAGTTTGTAAAGCATTTTGGGATACCTCAAATTAAAAAGCGCTGAATAAAGAAAAAGGTGGTTCAGGTCTATTATTATTTTTATACGCACCACATTTCAATTTGCAATATGACAGGGGATGTTACAGAAGAAGCTACATGACTTAATTATTCATTTCTTTGCATGTTTATCTGTTTAATCTATCTAGGCATTTATAATGCTCAATAGAAATAACTGAGCTGAATGAAGATGAATTTTTTTGTATTGAAGGAGAATGAGGCAATTCTCACAGCAGATGCTGTAATCTTGCTAGAAAAAGCAGGAGAGGTTGTGCAGATGCTCCAGTTTAGGTGCCATAGGGGCAGATGTATCAAAGAAAATAGCTGTGGAAGGGTTTGCATATTTTCCTTTCATTAGAAATAGCCTGCAGTAGCACCTATCACTCCGTACCCCCTCTTCAAAAGGGTTTCCTGTAGTCCATTAGCATCAGCTAGGACTCTCGCTCCCATTAGTCTGTGACACTATACAGTACATATGGCTGTGTTGACACCCAAATCATTCTGAGATGGTATTTTTGTTAGTGGTGTTTTCTTACTTGATGAGGCATAAGCTGTTCCAAACACAGCCCTCCACCCTATGTTCATATTATTAGTAAAGAAAAGATTTTGTCACAGAGCCAGGGCTACAAGAAAAGCTGGTGCTCTGGCTGAAATAGAACAGAAGTTACTTGAATGAGACAGATAATGTTCATCTTGTGAGTCGGTGGCACTGAAAACCTCTGAATGGACTCTGTTTCCGCTGCACTGGAAATCTGTGTTAAACTGCATGAGACTCTGAAAATGACTTGAACATACAGTTGTATATTTTTATCTTCATGTGACGAGATTGATATGTGCAGTGGAATGAGCGTAGCCCCACTGACAAAATAGTTTCACCTAATTTCTCTTGTCATATCTACAGTAACTGATAACTTGTGTAGGTTACTTATCCTCAACCATATTCTGCCCTTATTTACACCCTCCCAAGCCCTCTGACTTATCACTGAAAACCCTGACGGAAGAACTGTGTTTTAAGGAGGGATTGGAAGGAAATTATGTAATAGGCTAGACTGAGCTCAAGGCAGGGGATGGAATTCCATACAGAAGGGGCATATGGAAGAAGACACACAGATAAGAGTAGAAGAAGAATACAAAGGGACCAGTTATAAAGGTGGTTTGGGAGGAACAAAGGGGGAGGAATAGGAAGGAGTGATCACCGATATATACCAGGAAAGTATTAGAACTGTAATTGCAAAGCTGCTGACTGGGTTCTCATTTACATTCTGTGGTATTCACACCTCCACCTTTCACACATACTCCACAGCAGCTGTTATAAACAAGAAGAATGTTTGCTTTATTGGCTGATGGGAAAATTAATGAAGAGAGTAACTTGCCTCACCTTCCCCCCCTCCTTTTTTTTAGGTGAATTTCAATAAGACAGCATATTCATTGCCGTTATCATCCATAGTATCTTGAGTGCCTTCCTGCAGTGCATTAAGTGATATGACTAACATCTGTTACGTATTGTTCATAATCTTCAAGGGGACAATGGAGGATGCAGTACAAGTGTAGTGTAGTGTACTGGTAGGTTTTTTTTTTTTTTTTAATGTATATATTTATGTACATGGAGTGTAGCGCCGTCATCCTACGGCCTTATCTCAGAGGTTTAGATGCTTTTTTAGATCTCTTGGGCCCAGGTCATTTAACACTTTGAAGATAAGTACTGTGACTTTGAACTTGATTCAGTATTCTATGGGAAACCACTGTAGAGGGTGGAGGACAGATTTAAGGTGTTCTCAGTAGCCTGTGGTGTAGAGGAGATGTGCTGCAGCATTCTTCCTAAGGGCTGATGGCTTCATGCCCAGGTATATTGTTGTAGTTCAGCTGGGTGGACACATACAACTGAAACTAGGTTATCATCTGCCAGGATGGGATGGACTCAACCAGAGATGGTAGAAAGCACTACCTGTGAATATTACTATATGAGACAACATCAGCAAGGAATCCAGAAGGACTCCTAAACTATGGACTGAATGGATCAGTTGTGGGTGTGTGCCTTTAATCAAAAGAGATGGCACTATTGCTGCAAACTCCTCTAAGTGCTTTTTTGCCCACCAGCATAAACTCTGACTTGCACAGATTCACTTTCAACCAGCTGTTTTTGATCCATGAGCTGATTTCATTCAAGCATTGAACCGTCTTGGTAATAGTGCTATGGTAGTATGGAATGGGGGTTCAGTAGAGCTGTGTGACATGCATATTAATGGTTCATGTCATCTTATCAGTTCTCCTAGGGGCTGCTTGTAGATGTTGACTAGGACCAGAGAAATAACTGATCACTGTCGGACTCCACAATTGAGGGATCCAGTGGCAGAGATATAGTTGAATGTCAAATATAGATTCACCTGTTCTATTTGTCTTGCTTAGTGGCTGGATTTCACTAGAGGGACAATGCAGGAGGGAAAAAAAGACAATGTAAAATGCAATCAGTGTGGCCTAAGGGAAGTTATAAGCTATTTAGTGAAGAATAGCAGAAACTTAAATAATGTCATGTCAAATTCTGTCCACATTTACAGAAAGAAAGCCCCATTTGGTGCTGTAATCTTAGGTCAGTACTGAATTAAATGCATACATGCAAAAATTCATTTTGTTATCAAATTCATCACATCATAACTCATTCTATCACCCAGGATGGTACTGAGAAATTCTATACTTCTGGAGATGCCATCTTTCAGCTGAGGCCTGGAACCAAAACACTAATTCCTTCTGGTCATGCAACTTTTTTCAAGGGTAAGGGTGTTCACCTTGGTGTCCTGGAAAATTCCAATTTGAGTAATTGTATTCTGCCTACCTAAGGAAAGAATTCAGCCTGTAGTTGCAAATGGAAGAAATGTTCTTCACTTTCCTTTTTGTGTTGGGTAGCTGGCAAAGAACAGCTACCACATTCTTTCAGTGCAATGGTCAGTGCATTTAACTGCTGAGTAGAAATTCTCAGGATGGGAAGTGCAATATAAGCTGAGCTCTATGAATAATAATTGCTCATCACTGAGCGAGATCACTGCCTTCTATATGACAACTCACAGGTGATGAACAGGAAGCAGGACAATTGTGAGGATTCCCTTCTGTCCTTGCTGAGTTTGCCCCAGATATATCAATTAGGGATGAAGATTTCCCCCTGTGGAACAGCAGAGGGTTTCAAATCTGAGAAATCCCCAAGATTCCATGCAGATTTTAGGTTTCTGCTGGAGGTCTTGTGTTTCCACCCCCTACCACCACTAGCTGCCTGTCTGCATGACTCCAAAGCAATTGTACTGCCAAAATCAGCCCAGCCTTGGGTTACCCCAGGAATCAGCTCTATACTGTGGCAGTTTCCACTGGACCATTAACTGTCCAGAATGTAGAATGTATTAATTTTCCTAAGTGTTCCCCATAGGTTTGGTGGGGAGAAGATGTTCATCCTCCTGGTCCTACTGCTGGCCAACATCCCTCCTTCCCCACCCACATAAGGAGTCTGAACTCTCAAAAAGCCATCCGTGGGGCCCTGAGGAGGTGGGAATGGCACAGCAAGGGTTTGCATGCTGGGGGCCCTGGCTGTACGTAAAGCCTTATGGGATGATCTGGCACACAAATTTGTTTGCACAAGCCATGCTGAAATTAGCTCACAGAAAAGATTATCCATAATGTAATTAGTTCACTGATATTTTTCATAGACAATATTGTACTTCCCAGCCAGTACTAGCATCTGCCAGGGAAAATACAGGCCATACCTGAACTACCATGTTGTTACTGGAAACAGCTACTAGAAGTCCTAGGAACAAGGGATTAACTGGCAAATCAGTATTTTCAGCTGTTTGGATGTGTCCAAATTGCCTGTCATATCTGGGGTAGTTAGTGATGAATGATTAGTGTTTGAAAAGTTAAATATTTAGAGCAGGGCCTATTAAGATAAACAGTTTAATTTATTACAAAATTATTACAGCTTTTCTTTGTATTCTTACACAATGTGCTTCTAATTAGACAAGATATGTAATAAACTAACAAACCTTAAATGATGGTTCCAGACTTCTATCTAAAGTTTAAAACCATAGACTACAACCATTTTTATTTCAGAAATCACTAGCAGTTCAGTTGATGATTTTTCCAGCTGTAGATCTGCAGCAGAATGGGGAAAACCAGATTTTCACACACAATATGCAGACTACTTCTTACAGTTTATGAACTCACAAATGTGAATGGTAGGAGGGTGGCCCTTTTCTATCACAAAAGGGAAATAGCTTAATCATATCCAAAGTGAGGAGTGTGCCATACATATATTCACTGCAGATCAGTTAGTGAAAAGGCCAGAGTGATTTGGAGGACGTGTGCTTTCGCTGACATTGAAGCAGAATGATATACAGTACTGTCAGTGTAATTACCAGGACAATTGATAGTACTATTAAAATGGAGAAAACAAGATAAAAGTCAATTAAAATTATGTGAATGCACCTGATTTGAGTCCGGAAAAGCAAGTAGAGTTAGAATAAGAGCTAATTGTTAATCTCAATGTATACTATCATTAGCATAGTAAGTGTGTGTATGTTCGTTTACCCACTGGTCTGGGACTTTAGGAAAGAGAGACATTAACACTAGCACAGGGCCTGAGTAAATTAAGATTGACTTGACAATGAAAACCAGGCTCAGAAGTAGTATGGGGGGGTGGGTGGAGTGAGAACTGTAATTCATCAGATCTTCTTCCCTTAGACATCCCTTGCACCTCTTAATTTGAAACTCCAATAGATAGACCAGCAAAAAGAAGAGAAAAAAGAATTTCTGTTCTAGTTGAGTCCATGTTGGTAGATACAGAAACCCTTTTTAAATGCTGAATTTCATTACAGCAGCATAGCACAAATTGACTCAAGCAGAACCACTGCCTTAGTTTCCCCACTGGTCAGCAGTCTCCCTCTGGGTGTCTAGACACACCCATGCCTCAGGCTCCCCTTGTTATTAGGTAGGGTGTGCTCTGCAGCCTTTGAAAGACCTCTCTTCTCAGGGTAAATGAGAATTCCAGACAAAATCAACACAAATCTGCTCCCCTCAGTTCAGGGAAGCTTTGCATCCCTAGACCACAGCATGCTCTACCCCAGTGGTTCCCAAACTTCAACAACCTGTGAACCCCTTTCACTAGAATGTCAAGTCTCGCGAACCCCCTCCTAAAAATGAATATTTCCAGGGATTTTCTCCTTTACCTGAGTATAAATTATAAAAGCAGTGATCTTGGAAATATAACCTTTGTTTTTATGACATGCTTATTACACACTATTATTATTTATCATTACAGTATTTTTATTACATTATGAAAAAGGCAACACTCTTCCAAGATCTCACTTTTGTAGCTTGTATCATTTTGAATAAGCCTGTTATGAGACAAGGCTCATATGTTTCATCAAGGAGCATCAGATGAAAAACAGTATGAAGGTATTTAAGAAGCCAACTCAAAGAGTTCCTCCTACACAAGCATTCAGGTCTTGAGCAGTCCAGGCAAACAACGCACATTACAACAAAGCTTAAACTTCTTCATAATAATAATTTTAAAAACGATACTAGCTGCCTATTTAATTTTAAAAACAGCAAAAAATATCCACTTCCCTTTCCATTTCTTATAAGGAGTCTTGAAGTTTAAATCTCCTCAGTGCGATAGATATGCTTGCTTTGATCTGCTTAGCTCTTGAAAGCCCAGGGGCTCTTGGCTGCTGGCCCTGTGCTGCCCGGGGTCCCTAGGGACAGCTCTGCCCGCCTTTAGGGAATTTTTTTCCCCCTCGAGAACCCCCTGTAACATTTTGTGAACCCCCAGGGGTTCACAAACCCTAGTTTGGGAACCATTGCTCTACCCCCTGCACATAGGTTGGAACGGTTCCTTCACTATCTTTAGATAGCATCATAAGGGCATCTTCCTGCTACAGTGCTTCAAGCATTCCCAGGATGCTAGATCATGAAGCAATTGTTGCTCCACTCAAAACCACCTTGCTTCACTTTCCTGCAGGACCCCTTCCTATGATTGCCTGATTCCTCTCGAGCCTTCTCACTAGCCCTTTTCTAAGGACTTTCAGCCTGACCCATCTTCAATTGCACCCCCCGCATGGATTTTGAACCAGACCCAGATTATGGATATGTACCAACCCCTGCTGCTCTTATTACTCCCCCCCCCCCCGCCTTTCTCCTCTCACTGAGGCACAGGAGCTGCCTTATATTTCCTGCTTCCCTTTTCCCAGCAGGCCTTGTTGCAGCCTCCAATTCTTGATCCTCCCTGGGGACTACAAGTCCCAGAATTCCCTTGATCTGACAAGAAACCAGGCAGAAATAGGACTTGAACCCTTCTTACTGGCCCCGTTCACCCGAGACAGATCCCAAGTTGTAATTAAAGTGGTCTCTGCTGTATGTCTCCACTGCAATGAAATACCTGCCGCTGGTCTGGGTCAGCTCACTCAGGCTCACAGGGCTCAGGCTGCAGAGCTGTAAAATTGCAATTTAGATACACGGGTTTGGGCTGGAACCGGAGATCTGGGACCCTTCCCCCTCGTCAGGCTCCAGAGCCTGCAATGTTGTAGGCACTCAGTCTGAGCCCCAGTCAGCTGACCCAGGCCGGCCGCGCGTGTTTCATTGTAGTGTAGAAGTACCTTATCTTTCTCAGAAGTTCACAGTAGAGCTCTATGAAACTTTCTGGCTTATTTCCTTTCTTAGATTTGTTCTATGTGGTTTGCAACTCTTCAGTTTTAGTTTACCTCAAACCAAGAATTACACAGTTGGGAAGGCAGGGGTGAGCAAACTACGCCCTGCGGGCTGGGGTCTGGGGCTTGCCCTGCCCCAGGGCTTCAGCCAGGGACTAGAGCAAGGTTGGGGGCTGCTCCACGTGGCTCCCGGAAGCAGTGGCATGGCCCCACCTCCGGCTCTACGTGTAGGGGCAGCCAGGGACCTCCACTCTGCACGCTGCTCCTGGCATAAGCGCTGCCCCTGCAGCTCCTCTTGGCCAGGAACCGCAGCCAAGTGGAGCTGCAGCTGTGATTCCTGCAGATGGGGCAGCGTGCAGAGCTACCTGGCTGCACCTCTGTGTAGGAGCCGAGAAGGGACATGCTGCTGCTTCCGGGAGCCGCTTGAGGCAAGCGCCACCTGGAGCCTGCACCCCTGAGCCTCTCCCCACACCCCACCCACCTTGCTTCAGCCCTGATCCCCCTCCCATGCTACAACCCCCTTGATTCCAGCCCAGAGCACCATCTGGACTCCAAACCCCTCATCCCAGCCCCACCCCAGAGCCCACACCCCCAACCAGAGCTCTCACCCACTCCTGTACCCCAATCCCAATTTTGGGAGCATTCATGGCCCACCATACAATTTTTATTCCCAGATGTGGCACTCGGGCCAGAAAGTTTGCCCACCCCTGTGGTAATGCATTGAACTGGGTCTCTTCCTGGGCCACTTCTCTGTGGCTCAGTTTCCCTGCCTGTCAAATGGAGATATCTATGCAAACTAGGAGGTATTGTTTGTTTGGTGTTCGGATACCACAATGATGAATACCAAAAAATCCTAAATAAAAGTAAAACTCAATTTAATTATTCTATAATCCATAAAATGTCAAGCCCCCTTTTCTCAGGACAACTCTCCTCCATCTTTGCTCTATTCTTGGGGACGGATAAGGAAAGTGAAATTCTTCTGAAACTTGTCCCTTCCCCTGGATGTTTCACAAACAAATAGCTGGTGCTTTCTCTGTAACTTACCTATTTGTGTTACCTCATTATTATCACATTCACTAATATCCTCCATGTCTGCCCCTTCACCAAATTCAGTGCCATCATAAAAAGTTGAAACAAAACTGAAAATTTGCCTGCAAGCCAACCCAGGGAATTTCATATGGTAAATTTCATGCATCTCTACTTTGTATATGAAAAAAAAAAATCAACCTGTGAATAATTTTTCTTAACAATTTATTTTATTTATTTTTCAAAATTAAGAGTAATCCATCTATTGGCTGCCATTGAATTTTTGAAAGATAACGCCCTGACTTACAACAAAAACATGCCATCCACTCATTTTATATACATTTCTGTCTGTATAAATGGCTTAGATTTAAAGCTGATACTGAGCCTGATTCTCATCTCGTGCTGGCATAAATCAGGAGTGACTCCAGTGAAGTTGGAGTTACACTGGTGTAAATCTAGCATAAGTGAGAGGAGAGCCCGACTTACTAAACAAAACGTGAAAATAATCTTCAGCACAATCGAATACCTTTGATTATTTAAAAATGTTAAGGGAAGCTGAGGCATTTAAGTTTAAAAATCATGTTGAGCACATGCACAATACACTTCTTTTGGATGGCTTTTGTTAGGAACAGCATGAGGTCTAACTACATAAACACATGATGGACAAGCCTTGTGGCCTATTATGTACTTAATAAGGGTCTCCAAATTTTCCAATCATGTAATTGTTAGTTTATCATGTAGATAACATAGGTTTAAAAAGACCATCATTACTATCCACAATGGCCTATGAAGGAGCTATTATGGAATGAATAGTTGGTATTTTTCAGTGTCCGAATTCAAATAGCTGTAGCTGCCCCTTTATTTACAGCGAGGAAAACGAAGGAGTAAGAAGGCCGAATGTTTATTTACACCCTGGCCATACAAAGGAGCCATAAGCGGATATAAATCTAAAAGAATCCTGTGGAGTTGGGAATGAGATCACTGGAGCATCCCACAGCATTATTTTGAATCCATGTCATTTTTTTGATTTGTCTGGGGGTGAGGGATTTGGAAGAGAAGGTCCTGTTCCCTGCCTGCATGATATTAGTAACTGCCCAGAATACAGATCAAATGAAACAGCTCAAATTAAAAACAGCTCCACCTTTAAACACACAAAGAGACCAACTTAATGTCTTCCAAAAGCCCAAATTAAGAAGCAGTTGTTTAATATTTATATAAAAAAATCATTCCCTGACTAGCCTCAAAATGAACCATTGTCCCCAAACTGAATTTTTTGACACTAATCTCCAAGTTGCCTATCCAGAGCACTTCCAAACACTATTTGTTTTTTTTGTTTATGCAGTTCTATAAAAATACCAAAAAGCATTTCAAGCCAAGAGATATTGGAGTGTGTATGTTTATTTCCCACTGTGTTATACTGCAGTGCACCCTGCCCCAGTCTTTCCATCTTGCCTAATTCCACTGCTTTCTTCCCAGACACATCATAAAAATCACATGGGTTCAAAATAAGGCCAGGGCAGGTCTCATTCTCAACTCTCCAGGATTCTATTTGTTCCCTTCAGTATATCCAGAGTGGGCGGAGAGCTACAGAATTTCATCAGAGGAAGAGCAGAATTAAGGTGTGTGTAAGATTTTTGGGTTTTAAGTTTATTGCTATTTGATCTGTCTTCACTACAGAAAAAAACTAGAAAGAAATGGGATCTGGGATGTCTTAATGCAGCGAAAACAGCCTCTGTAACCTTCTGGCTAATGGAAGCTGGGCTTCATAGCTGCAGGGCTACTCCTTATATTTAAGGCGTAGTTACTAGAGATGAGCTTTTCTCTTTAAAACAAAAACTAGAGCTGGTTAAATTATTCATTGCAAAGTGTTATCTGGTGAATTTTGATGTTTTTTGATAGTCAAGCTGGTTGAATAATTTAAACATTTGTAATAGAATATTTATCTGTTAACCAAATCTTCCTCCACCCGTCTCTGAGCCAAACCAAACACCCAAAACTTCTGAGGTTCATTCTCTAGCAGGGCAGAATCAGGCTTTCACAGTAGCTCTCTTTTCGGAGGGTGTGCCTATCTGAAAAGCTTTTTTGGCCTCCCCAGCATTCTCATCCTCTCCAGGGCTGACATGCATCATCTGTCCTGCTGTTGACTACAAAACAACTATTTTCTACTGGTTTAAGCCCCGAGAAAGAAAGAAGAATAGGAAGGGGAGAGGGGAGTCAAATGTCTGCATGAGTTTGACTTTATTAATGGCAGTGAAACAAAATGTTGAAGATTAAGAGAATGCTTAAAAACCAACACAGATCCAATATTAACTTGCTTTGTCTTCAGGATACTTGTAGACTATTCATTTTGGGCCTGATCTAGAGCCCATTGAAATCAATGGAAAGACTCCCACTGACCTCAGTGGGCTTTCAATCAGGCCCTTTGTCAAAGGAAAAAATGGGATATTTTCCTCGAGCAAATCAACAAGTGAATGTGAAGAATGTGGAGAGAAGAATATTTTAATTGTTTTTATATCAATGCTAGGAGTCTGGGTAACAAGCAAGAGGAACAGGAATGCTCATTGATGAGAAGAAATTTGATACAGCTGACATTACTGAAACCAGGTGGGATGACTGACATGATTGAAATGTTAAAGGCATTGGTTATAACCAGTTTAGGAAGGACAGAAGGGGTAAAAGAGGTTGGGAGGGGTAGTACTCTATATGAAAGACACCATTGCTTTTTTTAGATTTATTGATAACTTTGAACCACAGGGTCTTAAATGCACGGGGATCAATAAGCTAACTAATAAACCCCAGGAGGGGGTGCTGGTATGGGCTGTTACAGACCATTGAATCAAATCAGAGAACAGGATGATCAGAAAACAGAGACTTCCTTAGGCACCTGACTATAATATGTGGAAAGAAAAAAATATGTTGTTACATGGAGACTTCAATTGGGGAAACATATTGGTGGCCTCATGCAACCAGTAGTAAAACATCATTCAAGTTTCTATTCATTTTGTAACATGAAGTAACTATTTTGGACCTCATTACAATGGATAAAGATGAAATAATCACTGGACTGGAATTGCCTCGGGATCAGTGATCGTGATCTGATTATGTACAATATGGGTAAACAAAGGACAGACCCAACCAGTAATATATACACTTGGCACTTCAAAAGGGCTAATTTCCCAAAGCTGGAGAAAGTTACGAGTGAAATTGACTGAGAGGAAAAATTTAGTCAGAAAAATGTGAATCAAAATAACCATAAATAATGTAGTAAATAATGTGGAGGACAGGCAGTCATACCGAGTGCTCTGTATTACTTGGCAACCTGGGCCCATTCAAACAAAATGAGTTTTAATACAGCCAAATGCAAAATGATATATTTAGGAACAAGGAATGCAGGCCAAATGTACAGAATGGAGGGCTATATCCTGGGAAGCAGTGATTCAGGAAAGGATTTAGGGATCGTAGTGGACAAGCAACTGAACATGACCTACCAGTGTCATGCTGTAGCAAAAAGGCTAATGCCCTAACTAGATGATCTGGCCTTAAATTGTATGAATCTATGAACATGTGTGCTGGTGAGCAGAGAAGTCTACTTATTTTTTTCAAGGTTGCTTTCTATGCTTTAATCCAGCTTTCTTTTTAAATATTGGAAGAAGAATCTAAAATGTATGTTAGACATGGTCAGCATTTTCTCCATTCATTTTAAATCATGATTCCCCCCCTCCCTCAATCTGTGCTCACCTGCCAAAATATCTCTCAAAGTGTTACAGTAGCACACAGATACCTGCACATATAACAGATGTGTAAGTGCAGAAAAAAACATCTTGCAGGTCTTGAGATCCAGACAATATTACAAGTTTTTTACAGAAGGAACAATACAAGAAGTGTGAGTTTGAGGTCTATTAACACTGCATTTTCCCAACATATCACAAATACAGAAACACCTGAGATAAAGAATTTTAGCTGATCTACTTTAAAGTATTCTTTAGATTAGGTATATTTATTTGTGTCTGCATTTATATATTGCATTTGTGGAAGAAGGCAATTCAGTTTTGTAAAATATTTACTACATGTCTAGGCCCAGTCCTGCAGCCCTAATTTATGCAAGCAGCGCTTGCTCATGTGTGTACTCCCATTGTCTTCCATGTGATGAATTGTTGTATATGGGCTACGCATGCCAGGTATGCAGAATGACAGCCAAGAGCTGTCTGAGTGGTGGAAAAATCTGGATTAAAGCTATTTTTCTACATCAAGCTAACTTTGTGAGAAGTGTATTGTATCACTTACATTACATAAAGTAGTGTGTGAAGTCATTGTATAGACTGTCTTCTCCCTTCTGATGCTTCTTCAACTTGCTTGTTTGAGAACTCTTCAACCTGTCCCAATTCCTTTCCCCATGCATTTTGCATCTCCTATTGCTTTTCTTATGCCCCCTTCTGTCTAGGATAATGAGGAATGAAAGACAAATTCAGCTGGTTTCACTAATTTCACCTGAAGTGATTTGCATCCAGCATTAGGCAAGGACTTTGGTGTCTCGTTTTGTCAATCTGGCATTTTGTACCAGCTCAAAATTTACTTTTTAAATCAGTCACTTAAGTGCTACTATCCAGTTGTCAAGGCTGATTCCCCACTCTGGCACTTGGAGTGCAGAAGGTGGGGGCCCGCAAGGATTTTAAAAATTAATACTTGCCACTCCAAGCTTGTATTAAACTCCCAAGGTTAAAGCTTTTCTCTGACCTTGGCTTGGTAAGCGCTGCCACCACCCAAATGCAAACCCCCTTTTTTGGAACCCAGGAAGGCGCACTTGGGAATTCCTTCCTGTGGAGTACCCTCAAGCCCTTTCACCCCTCCAGGGAAGAGCTGAGAAAGAAAACAAAGGAAATTAACTGTTGCCACCAATTAATTAAACAACAAATGCACACACCTCTTAGGATACCAAAAATCCAATCCTGTTCTTAAAAAGGTAAATTTTATTAAAAACAAAAAGAAAGAAAATACATAAATCTAGCATACATTTTGCTAGATTTAAAAAAAAAACACACTTACAAAAATTAAACAAGAATAAACTTCTTGAAATCCATCTTAAAGGTTACAGCAAAACAAAAGCATTTGGGGTTAGCACAGAGGAGTCCACTAGTCATAAGAAATAAACAGAAATAAACCTAACTGCACCTTTCTAAACATTCCTGACCTACTTACATATTTGGTGTTCCAAATAAGTAGTTCTAGGTATGATCTGATGATCTATGATGATATCTGGCATAAAGCTTCTCATAGCATAACTGCTCCCTGTTCCCATCTTTCCCTGAGAACAACAACAGAAAGAAAGGGGAAGAATTTCCCCCCATTTTAAAAAAGTTCTAGCCTCCAATTGGCTCTTTTGGTCAGTTGCCCACTCCCTTTCCTTTACATGGGAGACTTTTTCATCCTTTTCAGGTAAAGCAAACAGAGAATAGACACCAAGAAGGACTTTATAGGTAACTGGCTGGCTGGGTGTCCATAAAAGGGACCATAAAAGCTATCCCCCCAGCTTCATTTATAATATATGGATATCTACCTATCTCATAGAACTGGAAGGGACCCCAAAAGGTCATTGAGTCCAGCCCCCTGCCTTCACTAGCAGGACCACGTACTGATTTTTGCCCCAGATTCCTAAGTGGCCCCCTCAAGGATTGAGCTCACAACCATGGGTTTAGGAGGCCAATGCCCAAACCACTGAGCTATCCCTTCAGTGTTCATGCACTTTTCAGAACAGGGGATTCAGTTCTTCCACTTTTTGATATCCAAGGCATTTTGCTGACAAGGAAGGAAATCACAAAGTACCATATGTTTCACATTATAGCAGTCACCATTTGGTAACCACTTGGTGTTCTTACACTTTACTGTGGAATGCCAGTAAAGTAAGTTGTAAGTGTTTAATAGAAGCCATTTTAGAAACAGGCCCACAAGTGTGGACATGAATCAGAGGGTAGGAAATGGTCAAAGCACTGGTTAGGTTACACATGATTCAGAAAAACAACCAGATTTGACTGGTAGAGGTGGGAGTTCTTATCGAGAATCATGACAAACAAGACTTCGGCAAATTCTCTTTCAGCCTGATTCTGCAAGGTGCCAAGTGCCCTCCACTCCTATTGACCATTCATTAGGCGCTCAAAGTGCTCAGCACCTCACAGGTTTTGTAGGAAGGGGAAGAAAGGCAAAAAATAGAATAGATAAAAAGCCTTATCTCAGGGTATGTCTACACAGCAACTAGACACCATGGACTACTGTCATCTCCTTCACTCTGGCCTCCCAACAGCGATCTCAGTCCCCTCCAGGCTATCCAAAATACTGCTGCCAAACTCATTTTCCTACCCTAGTACTCTGACCACATCATTCCTCTTTAAGAGCTCATGAACTGGTTTCACATCCCCATCTGCATCAGTTTCACACTCCTTGTCCTTGTTTTCTAGGTTCTGTTGAACTCTGTCTCTCACTACACCTTATCATAGGTCACCATCCACACTCCTATTTGAAACTATTGCTCCCCCATTTCCACTCCCTGTATGTCCTCCTTGTTTACTTCTCCCATAAATAACACCCACGTTGCCCCTATAGGTGGAATGTTTTCCCTGATCTAGTTACTAAAATAAATAATAATGTAACGTAATATTTATAGCATGTATTTATCTAATGGTTTTCAGTAAGTATCTCACAGAGCAGAAGTTCAAATGTACAGGCAACTTCTCTCTCCTCCTTCATATTTCTCCTCAAAACCTATTGATGTGGACACAGTGGCAAAATGACGACAGACATCTGTATGGAATTAAGCAGTAACTTTTATTAAACTTTAACACAGGGGAGGGGAGGGATGCTACCCGTCCAACACCCATACTCTCCTATATCAGGCATTTAATTAGTTCCAGTGCAGGGGTTTCAGGACTCCTTACCATATAACCCATAACTAGTGCCAGGGTTACAGGGTTCCTTACCGTATAACCCATAACATAGGGTAAACTCTCCTCAGCCTGCCCCCCAAGGCTCAGCTTTCTCTGAGTCCTCGCCCTCTCCTCCACAAGGGAGGCAGAGTGTGCAGCAGGGTAGGGACCTCAGCCCTCCAGGACGACAAAGTCTGGCCTCAGCCTGCAAAGGCCACAAGGTCTCACCCCATCACATGACCCTAAGGCCCATCACCAAAATCCCAGGTCTTTCACCTCTGAGAACCATTCATTTTATTCTCTTAACTGCACTGGAAATTAGCCACAGGGGCCGCCAGTTGCTCCTCACCCAACCACACTGCCTAGCCCAATCCATGCCTGCACATGCTGTAGCCACATGTCAGCACCTCCATCTGACCCATATACACCATCATCCCTGAAAACTTTTGGCCAGTTGTAATGGATGTCCCTCTCCTGTATCACTGAACTCCCTTTCTCCAGGAATATCTTGTTGACTCCTGTATTTACTTTCTTTCCAGCCTTGACCAGGGCTACACTGCTTCGGGTCCCCAGGGCCCCAGTGGCTTCCTCATGAGGCTCCTGGCATCCCCCACCTTAAGCAGTAAAGGTGGGGGGAAGTCTGTATGGAATCCCCGCTCCTTAAGGGGGCTCCTGCTCCAATAGTGGGCAGAAATGTCATGCTGTCTAGAGTGGCCCACAATTGTGGGTGCCTATCGCAGGGCAGAGTGTCAGAAAACAAGGACAGACACCACAAACTGGTGGTATATTCTATAATTAAATTAGAATTCCTGGATCACTATACTAGTCTTACCATGTAGTCACAGACAGTCCCCTTAGCCTTTCCAGTCTATCTTGCCACCAAGACAAACTGAATTTTGTGTTAAAAAGTTATTTACACCAAAAATCACCCCATATTAGGTTTCTCCCTGTCCCAAAAGACCAGCCACTTACCCCAGATCTTATACCAAAGACAATGCTGGTTGCCAATTCTATGGTAAACTAACCAAAGATTTATTAGCTAAGAAAAAAGAATGAGAGTTATTGAGAGGTTAAAGCAGGTAAAATAAATGGTGGCAATGATGTAATAAACTGCCAGTTTTCCAAAAGTATCTCAGGGCTACCCGGAATAACTCTGGAGGTCTCCATCTTCTCGTTCAGTTATTCTGCACTGTTAGAATCCAGACAGTCCAGAGATAATGGATCATTTCTTGAATCCATATTTATAGCTCCTTTACACAGAAAGCAAGCTGACAGTGTCTTTACCCACGTGGGCTTTTCCTTTGATGATGCTGAGTGAGGGATGCACTTGGACTTTTGACCTCCGACCATATACATAATAGCCACTTGCCTTGAAATTAGCATTTTCTGTTAAAGTCCTTAAGTCCTTCATTAGCATTTCACCAAATTTCGTTGATAGGTAATTTAGTTACCAGGGTAGTTAACATGTAAATGTTTGCTATTACATTATGAGGGGAACAGATAAGTGAAAACAATGCATGTAATGGTCCTATTAGTTTTTTGTGAGTTTAGGCTTCATAACACTTATACATTTACAATCACTTTGATCTAATACACAAGTGAATTGAGCTGAATACCCTCTATCCTGACCTGGTCAGCCAGCGTCACAAGCCCTGTGCTGTGGGGAAAAAGGTATGACTCCCACAATAGGGCAGAGACCCTTCCCCCCCCCCCCCGCCACACACACAAGTGGGACAGACCCTCTTCCCCTTGGAAAAGGGCCCCAAAATCCTTACCAGCCTTTTTCCGAACCTTGAGGACTGCTGTTGTGGGAAGTTGGTGAGTAACCCTTTCTGACAGAATGGAGCTGAAAGAGGCTCCACATGGTCCTTGCACTGAGCTAAATCCTGGGAGCTGGGGAATGCTGGCCAGTCAGCACTCCTCTTTCCCAGCTGGACAGTGGTACCAGAGACTCCCAAGGAGAGGAGCAGCCTATTGTCCCTTGGTGAGTGTCTCCATCCCTTGCTATGGGGACTGTCCCCCCTTTCACCACTAGCCCTATCAAATCCCCCACCCATGTGGGTGCCATTTATCTGCCTCAATTCCTCTCACAATGATCTCCTAATTAATTCCCTTTGTGCGATGCATACTTTAAAAAATGTAATTATAAAAAAACAATCAAACACTGGCAACTAAAATGAGACCTGATGTATCTACTAAGTGACCTTAGCTATAATCACATTCTGTGAAGTGTTTTCTTCCCCTCTCCATTCCACTGGTATGTTGCTATTCACCCCACCAACAGTTTCCAGTCTGTACATGTTTTGGTGCAACCCTATACATAAACTGCCATGTACATACTGTATATACAAATGATAGATAAATTATAATACTAAAATTTAGACAAATCAATACAGTGGAACAGATTGCCCTTGGATCATCTTCCTTGGGTGCTATATCTAGGGAACCGAGCCCTACCTATTTATTAAAATGCTCAGCTTTATAAAATGGGAATTTGGGGTTCGATTCTATTTTAGTCATACCTGTACAACCCTATTCAGGTCAGTGCAGGTTGCATCAGTATAATGAGGGATAGAATTTGTACGGATTTAAAATATTTCATTCCACCTGATGTCAGTCATATGCTTTCTGTAGTCTATGTGCATGTTAATATGCAATGGTTTACTCATGTTGTAAACCATTCTAAGCGGTATATTGTACATTTGAGGCCAAATCCAGGCGGCATTGAAGTCAATGGGAGTTTTCCAGTTAACTTACTGGGAGCAGGATTTCCCCCACATATGGCCTTTGTGTAGCATATGCCCCATGATGTATTTGTTTGCTTATGGTTACTAATAGCTACACACTTTACAGTTATTTAATATAAGCTACCACACACTGAGTTAAAATTTACCATGGAAATATCTAGTTTTATTGCTCACATTTTTTCTTTTATTTCTGAACTGGCAACATGGAGAGAAGGCCACCTGTGAATGGCCAACCATCCCATGCCAGTTTTTCACACAGTGCTAAGGGTTGTTTGATTAACAACAAAGCTGTGTTACGTGCAGCTGGCATACGTGCAGTTTGTGAATGACTTGACGCACTGTGCGAATCAGGAGTAAGAGCTGTCCTTCTGTATAATTTCAGAAAAGGCAGCTAGTTAATAAAACAAATAATATAACATAAGGCTTAGATAACGTGCTTATATAATGGCTTTCATGTGAGTATCTCAAAGTGCATGAGTTCAGATGTACAACTCAAAATTGTTTGCAGGATTGTAGAAAGATTCTTTAGGCTAAGGGCTGGTCCCCACTTAGTCCGGACTTCGGACTAAGGTACGCAAATTCAGCTACGTTAATAACGTAGCTGAATTCGAAGTACCTTAGTCCGGACTTACCGCGGTCCAGACGCGGCCGGAAGTCTCCCCCCGTCGACGCCGCGTACTCCTCTCGGTGAGCTGGAGTACCGGCGCCGACTGTGAGCACTTCCGGGATCGATCCGGGATCGATTTATCGCATCTTAACCAGACGCGATAAATCGATCCCAGAACATCGATGGCGTGCCGCCGGACCAGCCGGTAAGTGAAGACTAGGCCTAAGTAACTCTAGCAGAGAATATAGCATTCAAAATTGAGAGCAGAGCAGCTAAATTGGTGAGGAGTTGTGACACTAATGTCACAACTCCAGTCAAGCACCTCTTCATGGCCACCCAGTAAACTGCTGTCAGGGAACCTCTCCACTGGGTGCATGGGTGTATTAAGACTCCAGAGCCTGAATGGAGTCTAGCCACTGCCCTAGTCTTGAGGTCCCTAGACATACTTTTGGAGTATATACCTTCTCTCCAGCATGTCCTCCAGAGGGTTGGAACCTAGTGTCCAGCTGCCTAATCCCTGGGTGCAATATTGACCCTTCAAATTTTCCCATAGCTTATATAAACCCTCTCCCAGAATTCCACTCCAAAGCAGAGCCCCTTCTGGGTTACAGTTTAACTCATTCGGGGGGCATGTGGTAGGTACCATTTGGCACACACAGACACTTTGCATAGGTGTTTAACACATTATTGCTCTTTACTTAAAAGAAAAAGCACAAGATAATATGGGTTATTTAGGAAACAACAAACATTCTAACTGTGTGGGACTGTCTGTGTTCAGGAAGATAGCCAGGATCCCCTGCCTCATCAGGCTGCTACATGTTGGGTAGCTTCTCCCTCATCTTGAGCTGGGGAAAAATGCCCCCGTGACTAGAATAGCTCCTGTCCTTTTATAACATTCAGCCCCCCTTCTGTAGGTGATGGCCTTGCCAGCCTCTTCAGGTGATCATAGACTCCTGCCAGGTGACTTCATTATCAAAGCAGCCACCCCCATGAGTTCAGACTTGAAAAATTGGTTTTTCCTGGATTGTCACCCTCTCTTTGTCCTTTAGATGGTCAATCCTCAAAGTTTAATGATTCTCTGTTGCTAGGCCTTTTCCACTACCCCTGTTGGAATTTCAGGCCAGCATAGTTGCAAAAAGACTGTAGTGAAGAGTTTGTAGCTTGGTAAAGATACCTACAGTGAATTCATAATCTTAAATTGTACAGACAAATTCCCCAAATCATCACATTTCTCCCTCATAAAAGATTGGAGCAGGGCTTTCGTCAAGTAACCCAGCAGAATTCTTACCCCCCCCCCTCCAATTTTGATTTTTTTCTGATCATCAGCAGACAGACCGCACTGTGCACACCAGCCCAACAGCTGTTCTTCCTTGAGCTGTTCACACTTGCCATCTCACTTTTACCTGAAACTAATTAAAAAATTTGCTCCCAGCGTTCAGTTTAAGAGCAGAAGGGTAGGCCCTGGCAAAAAGTGTTTTGAGAAACTTCCTGAACTACCACACCAATCATATGCTCTGCCACTATTTTTTCACAACTGGACATTACTTTCAACCATTTGTGGACCATCCTCAAATTTAGTTGTACACTTTACAAAATCCTGGAAACCCGGGAAAAACAATGTTGCTTACAGCTTGCTAAACTTTCAGAATATAGAAAAAATGGCCTTTTGCCTGTTTGCCTTTTGTAACATAGTGCAAAATGTAAAATCAAATCAAATCAAATAAGAACCTACGATTAGGCTTCTAAATTTCTCAAGAAGACTTGTAGCTGCTCAGCACTTTTGAAAACTCAGGCCACTTATTTAGACGCCTAAATATGGATTTAGGCCCCAGTTTGGAAAATCCTGGCCATAAACTTTCCAACGTGTTTAAAATATATTTGCCAATGTTTGTAAACCAGATTCTGCATTGTGTTGCACCAGTGTAAATCCGGATGATTCCATCAACGTCATTATTTCCAGTCTGAAAATGGTTGATTTTCCAAAGTCTGTGTGTGTGGGCAGTGATCTTATTCATAGCAAGATGGTAAATGGAAATAATAGTACTTGCTTGATAATGAAAAGCACTATATGACTGCTAAGTGTCAAGTATTACAATGAAACTTTTTTAAGGAACCTCCAAAGCAGCTAGCTAAAATCAGTTGTCTAGAAATTCTATATGCCTAAAGATCAAACAAACGTACTAGAAACCTTGGGATGAGTGAAAGTGGTTGCTTTGGACAAGGAGTTGTCTATTTAAGGTAATACTTAGTTTTGTTATATTATTATTTAAACATAGTTCAGTTCCTGGAGAAGATCATTGTGGAGTTTCATGTTATAGAATCCTTTAAAATCAATAGGCCACTTTGGGGATGTTTACCCATTAAAAACCCACAGCTGGCCCAGCTGATTTGGGCTCAGGGGCTCAGGAACTGCAGTGTAGACGTTTGAGCTCTGCAGTCTGAGCCCAAATGTCTACACTGCAATTAACAGCCCCTTAGACTGAGCCCCATGAGCCTGAGTCAGCTGGCATGGACTAGCCGTCGGTGTCTAATTGCAGTGTAGACATACCCTCGGAGTGAAATCCTGAGTCCACTGAAGTCAACAGGCGTTTTGTTATTGACGTCAGTGGAGCCAGGATTTCACCCTAAGAATTTTTTGGTACAAAGAACCATCTGGTGAAAATGTTTCAGGCCAGGCACAGTTTCCTGGCTATGCCAGATTGATTGCAGAAGCATTTGCTTGCTCTGAGATGTTGTTGTTGTTCCTTGATGAAAAGAGTGATGAACAGTGGTGCCTGTTGTTTCACAGTGTCAGAATAGGATGAGTTTCATGACTGAGTTTCAGATTCTCTCCCTTGGTGGGAGAAACCCACTGACTGGAGGGGCTTCCACAGTGTTTGTTACCTATGAGGAACCTCTGACAGAGCTACTTTTCTGCTCTTGTTTGGGTTTGGGACATAGTGACCTACAGTGTGTCCAACAGGAATGAGTGTTCACTCTGCTGTATGATTTCTTTGTATACATACACACACACACAAACACAAACACACACAATTATAGCCATAACAGCAGGTGATCTGCCTTATGTATATGCAAAAAAAAAAAAAAAACACCCTAATACAAAATCTCAGCTATGAAATGTTAGTCTGGGGACCAGGGCTGGCTCCAGGGATTTGGCCGCCCCAAGCAGCCAAAAAGAAAAAAAAAAGCTGTGATCGCGATCTGCGGCGGCAATTCGGCGGGAGGTCCTTCGCTGCCGAATAGCTGGACGTGCCGCCCCTCCCCGAAGTGGCTGCCCCAAGCACCTGCTTGCCAAGCTGGTGCCTGGAGCCGGCCCTGCTGGGGACTGTTTTATTTCTTGAGAGACCTCTGGGTGTGGTGAGCTTTTTTATGGCTGTATTTCTGTGGGTTCAACAGCACATGTAGAACAGGATCATCTGGAATCTGTGCACAAGTCCAGCTGTACAAATTTCAGACATCGTTCAAAAGCTACATTGATCCTTAAAAAGCTACATAGCTCTCTCTTATCGTACACTCACAGACACAGAGAGAAGTTTGTTGTCATGCAAAGTTTTTGAGAAGTTATTGTTAGAGAGTCCGTATGATACAGGGAAAAACAGGTTTTCTAGTCATGACCCAGGGACAGTTGTGAGAACCGAAGTTCTCTTTTCTTCAGTGGCCGCGTCATTGTTTTCTGGGAACCTCGCAAGTATCTTGTTCACAACTGGGAAAGAAGATTAACAATGCCATTTGCATGAATCTTCGTTAAAAACATTCTATCTTAAGTTGTAATCTTGAAAAAGAATTGCTGCCTCACTGGCACTTTCTGGTGTGGAAACATTTTACATTTGACTGGAATAATAGCATGTATAACTTTAAAGTTATAACCAGGACCGGCTCCAGCTTTTTTGTCGCCCCAAGCGGTGAAGAGAAAAAAAAGAAAAACCCGATTGAGGTGCTGCCAAAGAGGAAGAGAGGGACTGAAGGACTTGCTGCCGAATTGCCGCCGCAAACTCAGACGTGCTGCCCCAATAACGGATGGACTGCCGCCCCTTTCTATTGGCCGCCACAGGCACCTGCTTCCTTTGCTGGTGCCTGGAGCTGGCCCTGGTTATAACCAACCTCCAGTATTCATTTGCCAGGTCCACATTGGAGCTAGCTGTTGAACTGTCAAAAATATGGCTGAGGCTAATGTTGTATCACGCATGTTATAAGCTATCCCATTGGTAGTCCACGCTGCAGATATTCAGTGTGTCTCATGAGACAGCTCAGATACCTTAAAACACTTGAAGAATATTTAGTGTGCTTGGGCTAGACTTCTGGGTAACATTATAAAATGAGGAGCTGTTATATAGTGCTGAAGCCATCTTGCTATATTGCTTTTCAATTGGTTTTGTATGCAAAAATAACCATGGAGCTAGTGTATGTTTCTCATACAGATAGATATTTAACTTTTATAAATTAACAGAAGGCTGTGAAGTTGGTTTTATTTTTTCATCACTGCAGTAATGAACATTTGCAACTAGATAATGGTCACAGTATGACATATTTAATTGCCAGTTTCAAATGTTTACAATTCAAAGTCTTTGTAGACAGTTTCTCTTATTTTCTGTTTCTCTTTTTAGTGTAAGTAATCCAAACCAGATGATAACGTGGAGAGTAGGTTAAAACAAACAAGCCTAGTGGGAAAGTTGAATAAATTATATGGCATCCAAAGGGAAACTGTCTGAAATTCCTTGTGGTACCACTGTTTATGGAGCTAAAGTACCTGTTTCTTCTTCTGGCAGCAAATATTTCATGAAGATAAATCCCATAGAAGCAGACCTCTTCTTCTTGAGTAATGGATTAGTTTATACATTACAGGGGCTTTAATGAATGATAGACACTTGATTCAGCATAATATGCTCTGTACACACAAATATTATACCCAAATTAACTACATTCAGAGAACCAGCTAAGATGAAAATCAGTAGGGAAGAATTTGACAAATTGAAGTTTTAAAAGTACTTTTATAAGAATTTTCTTTTTAAAAAATACAGTGAGATACAATGCAATGTGGGATCCATAGCTGAATTTAAATTGGATATAATTTCTTTTGCAAAAAAGTTTTAATGTTTCTAATATAGTTCTTTAAAATTATTTTAATTAGTTCATTGTACATAGACACACACATATTTCATGTGATATTTAAGAAAATAAATACATTTCTTTTCCATTCTCCCCTCCCTTCTGTTTGTTACTGAAAGACAAAGAGAAATTTGGAAATCCAAAACTCGGATTTTTGATTATTTATTCTTCAATTTATTCACCCTGTGAAAAGAATAATAACTTGAAATCAGGCTTCAGAGAGCTCTGAAGTATTTGGCATTAAATAGCTCTAAACCATATGGAAACCATAGCTATTGCCATTATCAAAGTCAAATGTTCTTGGTAAATCTCTCTAATAAACCAGTCAATGAGCCTATTATTTCATTTCTATGATGTAATGTCTTCTGGTAGTTTTAATTGCAAAATGTATCTAATCACTGAAGTATTATCATGAACAAAATATTTTGTACTTCGCAGCTCCCACATGTTAGTGAACACATCTGGAACTTGGTTTCACAGATAATGAAAAAAGTTACCCAGTTATGCCAACATTTAAAAAAAAAAAAGAACAGACAGACAGCAAAATCCAGGAGAATAATGGGGTCTTGTGATCATCTGAAGTATTCTATGGGAGGTGATAGATAACACAATGAAGGCTTCATTTAACCACCAATAACAGGCCATTAATTTAACAATGTAGGGGCTCTTAGAGAAAATTGAATATAATGAACTTTAAAATGACCTCTTTGAGGAAGAGTATGTTTTTAATAATATCTCTATAAAACTGCATAACAGAAACTCAAAATATTTGAGGATATTTCACAGCATGTAATTGATTGCATGCACAGAAACCCCAACAACTCATCAGAATAGATAATTGCACATGCTAAATAAGACAGACAAAGCCAGGGATGGAACTAATTTCCTGCAAGGCTCTCAAGTCACTGTTCCTTCATTTAACAAATCTGGATTGGACCAAAATTGTGCTCATACACAAAGCAATGGTGATTCTCTTGAGGCTGATTCATTACTGAACAAGTGCCT
Organism: Trachemys scripta elegans; assembly: GCF_013100865.1. Classification (NCBI taxonomy): domain Eukaryota; kingdom Metazoa; phylum Chordata; order Testudines; family Emydidae; genus Trachemys; species Trachemys scripta. Next base: position 43,915,419 of record NC_048308.1, read on the forward strand.
CAGCACTGAGGATCCAGGGTGAAATCCTGACCTCAGTGACGTCAATGGCAAACTCCCATTGATTTCACTGAGGCCAGGATTTCACCCTCTATGTTGATGTCTTTAAGATGTGACATAAAAACAAGGCTATTGAGAGGCAAAACTCTGAGTGTGCTCCACACTGCCACCACTCCCACTGGCAGACTTCTGAGGCTCTTACAAATGGTGAACAACTGTCCTGGCTTCTGTTTCTGACCCTCTGTGGCAGCGGCAGCCCATTGTTAAGGGGTTGAGAACATGGCTAAATCAAAATTAATTTCAGATTTGCATTAATTACTTCGTAAACTATTCAATCAGGTCTATTGACTTCTGACTGTATGCTTAAATTGTCCCTGTAATTTCATTTGGATACAACATTATTCGATTTATGCTGTTTCTTCGCTTCACCTCAGAGGTCAGCCGCATAAATGGGCATGATGACTCCAGTGGGGTTGATCCAGCCTTCAATTACATGGGAGCAATTCTCCTTATGGTCAGTGGAGTTGTGCACATGTAACTGGGGACTGAACTAGGTTAATGGACACACAGGTCAACATTTTCAATAATAGGTGCCTACAGTTAGGCTCCTAAATCCATGCTTAGGTGCCTAAACGGGTGGCCTGATTTTCAAAAGCGCTGAGCACTCAGCAGCTGCCAGGAAAGTCAGTGTTTTATATACAGTATCTCCCATCGCAGCATCTGCTCAAAGATAAAAGAATTTTGGAAGCCATGGAAAGTTGCCAGTTGAAATGGCTGAATAATATTCATTTAATAATTTGATGAACATTTTAAATAAAATATTCAATGTATAATTTTTCCATTATCTGCCCAGCTGTAGCCACTGTCAATTTCATTTTTCTCCTCAAGTAATACAACTTTATGATGCCAAGCTAAAGCTGGCTATGGAAATTTGCTGGATTCTGAACTCCTAGTTATTATCTGTCAATGAACTGGAGGGCTAAAGCAACAATGGTAGTGAGCCAAAACTTGAAGCCCTCACTCAGTTTTCATTAGGCAAAATTCCAATTAGCTTCACACCTATGGCACTGTATAAATGATCTATAATAATCTAAGGGTTAATAAAAACCTACATTTGGATCCTAAACTAAAGTAATTGAAAGCATCTTTGAAAATAGCACTCGATTGCCTGCAGTTTTATTCCTATATGAATTATGCATTGACGCTATTTGCTAACTGAGCGAGATCTTTATTCCACGTTCTGGCAGACGGGTATGTATGCTACATGTTGTAAAAATTAAAGTATGTCACTTTATCAAACAGAAATGAAAACTACACATTGTCTTGCTATGTTAGAATGTTACAGTGTGAACCTTTGTTTATATCAGTGGTTCCCAAACTTTAACAACCTGTGAACCCCTTTCACTAAAATGTCAAGTCTTGCAAACCCCCTCCTAAAAATGAATATTTTCAGGGATTTTCTTCTTTACCTGGGTATAAATTATAAAAACAGTGATCTTGGAAATATGAAATTTGTTTTTGTGACAAGCTTATTACACATTATTATTATTATTTATCATTACAGTATTTTTATTACATTATGAAAATAGCAACACTCTTCCAAGATCTCATTTTTGTAGCTTGTATCATTTTGAATAAGCCTCTTATAAGACAAGGCTCCTATGTTTCATCAAGGAGTATCAGATGTGAAACAGCATGAAGGTATTTAAGAAGCCAACTCAAAGAGTTCCTCCTACACAAGCATTCAGGTCTTGAGCAGTCCAGGCAAACAACGCATGTTACAACAAAGCTTAAACTTGTTCTTCATAATAATTTTAAAAACAATACTAGCTGCCTATTTAATTTTAAAAACAGCAAAAAATATCCACTTCCCTTTCCATTTCTTATAAGGAGTCTTGAAGTTTAAATCTCCTCAGCATGATAGATATGCTTGCTTTGATCTGCTTAGCTCTTGAAAGTCCAGAGGCTCAGGGGTGCTGGCCCCAAGTTGTCCCTGTCCCTAGGGACAGCTCTGTCCGCCATTAGGAAATTTTTTCACGAGAACCCCTTCTAACATTTTGCGAACCCCCAGGGGTTCCCGAACCCCAGTTTGGGAACCACTGGTTTATATGAAGGCATCTCTGCAGCACCAATAACACTTCATTCATCAGCATCAAAGCAAAGCTGCATTTTATTTAGAGACTTGTTTGGTTTTCTAGAACATCTGCAAAACTGTTTTGATGGGATTCTATAATGCTAAAATGCAAAGTTCACAATGTTTTCTGCTTATCGCAATGTATCAGTTCCTTTTGGTTTCACTTAGAGAACAATAATATTAAAAAATGTGTTTTTTTTATTGTTTATGTACAATAATGGAAAGAAATGTTTGCTTTCTGTTCAGTTGTACTCTTTGGATATAAAACTCCAGTTTACAATAAACTAAAGTACAATAAACGGTTGGCTTGCTTTTGTTTGACACTTGTGCAGCTCCTGAAGACTTCTCATCTGCAGTGGATAACCACAATCCAGGCCTTTAAGCATAGCTGTAGTGTATGGCTCAAATCTCACAGTGCCTGATTTTCAGAGGTGTTGAGCAACCACAGCTCCCATTAACTTCAATCAGAATTGTGGATGCTCAGGAATTCTGAAAATCAGCCCCATGGAGTTTGAAGGTGGGATTTTCAGAAGAGTTTACCAACGAATAGCTCTTGCTTAGGTAGCTGGATTGCAAAAAAGTGCTCAGCTTCCATTTAGGCACCTAAATGATATGGCCACCTTTTCATAAATACTCAGCAACACCCAGAGACAACTATGGGAGTTGCTGGATGCTGAGTTCTTTTGAAAAACTGACCTTCACTGTGCACTGGATGCTTACTAAGGCCTGATTCAATGTCCATTAAAGCCAATGGAAAAACTTCTTGACTGTAGCGGGCATGGGGTCTAGCTCTGGAAAGAATATCCCTGTGAGGCACATTCTGAAATCTTTACTCATTTTATATTCTTACTCTGACTAAACTCTCATTGTCTTCCATGCAGATTTATTGCAAATGGAAAGAATGCTGCCAAATCTAAGCAGCTCTAATGAAAAAGGGACAACAGAAATGTGGAAAACATAGCCAATCTCCTCTTCACTTATGAGTCTCTACTTACATAGTTGTATAAATAAGTAGCTATGACGTTGTTTGCTCACGGTATATAATGTGGAGCTGCATGTACATTAACTATGATTTGATGAGAAGGTGAGAGAGAATATAGTCTTTATTTTTGCTAATAAGGCTGCTCTCTCTACTTGAAGTGAGCCTGTGGGTGTGTGAACATGTATATTCTCCACTAGTAATCATGCCCTCAGCATGATAATAGAGTTTTTTGACAGCTTACGCTCAAGCCTTTTGCTATGTATGGCAATGTTATTCTCTCAGATCCTTTTATAAGCCATGGGAATTACTATTTGCAGTGCAATGAAGGCAGGACAGAGCACTAGTAAATATTCTGAAGGGAACATTTTTGTACTCGCTGTAGGATGGACTAAGTGATATAAAAGGTCACTCTTATCCCTCATTGCTATGATTCTGTTAGTACACGCATCTATTGCGAAGCCAGCCAAGCAGCACCTCTCTTTTCTTGTGCTATTCTAAATTTTCCTTTGCCATATTAGAGTGAAAATATATAGTTGATAACTGGCTGATATGATCTATAATTTAACCAATATATATGTGATTTACTTTAGCCTATATTCAGGCATTCTGTTTGTACATAAATGTCAGAAAGGTTATGATCAAATATCTGTCAGTAAGAAATGCTGGGGCGGGGGAGGGTAAAGGGGAGCATTCTGAAGAACTGGTGGGAGCTGTGACCTCGGAGTTAGCTGAGATCAGCTTTCCTCCTATGGTGAAGGTGGTGAACAATCTCAGAGTTTTATTTTGCTGGCTTCATCTCTGCTCTCTTTTCTGTCCATTTATATATTTATAGGGTGTTCATCACTGCAATTGTTTAGGCTGGGATTTTCAAAGGAGTCGTAAGAAGTTAGGTGCCCAAATCTCACGGATTTCAATGTAAAGGAAGTAGGTGCCCAAATGCCTTGAAATTCAATGTTAGACTCCTTTGAAAAGCCTAAATTCTTGGTATCTCAAATAAGCAATGTTAACCAGAAATGCTTTTGTCCATCTTTGGGTTGCCAAGAGATCCTTTCCTCTTGGATTCAGACCTAGCTCGAATAAACCTGGCCTTTGTCACCTCACTGCATTATTGTACCTCACTCTACCAGGGGCAGTCTCTGAAGGACAGCCAAGAAACTCCAACTTGTTCTGAATAGAGCAGCTGCCTTTTGGGTAAGACAAACTGGCAAAGGTGCATCATTGTACATTGGATGCTAGTTCAAAACCAGATCCAATTCAACAATCTGGCCCTTAATGTTAAAGTCCCAAAGAGAACTAGCTACCTCAGGGCACATCTGCACTGCAGTCAGGAGGTGCGGTTACAGCCCAAGTAGACAACCCGAGCTAGTTGATCCAGCTAAATCAAAGCTAGTTTGAGTAATAACGGCAGTGTAGTCACAGCAGCAGCGGTGGTGGCACAGGCTAGCCTCCTGAATACAGTTCCATCCAGGACCCTGGGTACATACCCAAGGGGCTAGTCTGTGCTGCCATAGCTACACTGCTATTGTTACTCAAACTAGCTTTGACCTAGCTAGCTCAGATATAGGCCTATAGAAGCTGAAATTACACCTCCCAATTTGCCTCTCTATACACTCCGCTGTGTTAGCTAGGAGCAACAGTTGACTTCAGTAAACAGTCCCTCAGAGGGTAGTTGCAGGGACTTGGGACAGAGCTTTCCAGTGTAAGGGCTAGTCTACACTCGAAGTGCTGCAGAGGCGCTGCTGCACCGCTGTTGTGCATCTGGTGAAGATGCTGTTTGCCAATGGGAGAGAGCTCTCCCGTTGGCATAATATAATATAACCACCTCCGTGAGAGGCGACAGTTCTCCCGCTGACATAGAGCTGTTCACACCAGCACTGAGGGGCGTGGCTAATTCACACCATAATTTGTAGTGTAGACAAGCCCTAACACCCAGGCCTGTGGAGTTATCTCCCACTGGAGATCCGGCTGGTTACAAGACCTAGGAATGTACGTGGTAATAATGTGATCCTCCTGACCACATGATGTTTATAGCAGAGGAAATTAAAAAAGCAGCAGGTGTTATTTGAGTCTTGATTAAGTTTTCTAAGGGGGTGTCTGCGTGAACACTCACTGTGCAGCAAGCTGGGGTGTACAGCTGGCGTCATCCTGTTTCCAGAATGATGTGAGAATTGAAATGGAACATGCTTCTGGAACAATGGTGGGCTCCTGCAGCCCAGGGACCGCACACAGCCCATCAGAGTAATCCACTGGCGAGCTGCTAGACAGTTTGTTTACATTTGCATGGCCGCCCGCAGCTCCCAGTGGCCGCGGTTCACCATTCCTGGCCAATGGGAGCTGCGGGAAGCGGCATGGACCACAGAGACGTGCTGGCCGCTGCTTCCCGCAGCTCCCATTGGCCGGGAATGGCAAACCGCAACCACTGGGAGCTGCGGGCAGCCGTGCAAATGTAAACAAACTGTCTGGTGGCCCGCCCGTGGATTACCCTGATGGGCTGCAGGTTGCCCACCACTGTTCTAGAAGGTGGTGACTCACTTGGTCTCAGGAAAGCTGTCTCATTCCCAGCAGTATATTAAGCATAACAGAAGAGTAACAACTTTGGCATTTGATGGATGTTCCCTTCTTAAAATTGTAATTGGTTTGAACTTGGCTTCATTTGATTCCTTATTCCGAAGCCTTGCCCCTTGCCCACTGTTGAATTATCACCACTGCTTTCCTTCCTTTCTTCTGAAATCTCAGTCTGTATAAAAACTAAAGCTATCCCATACACATTTAAATCCAAAGTCTTAGGGCGTGTCTAGATGAACTTTTTCTGAATGGCAAACGGGGGTGTAAATCTACAGTGTGCCAGTGTGTCACACACTAATTGTCCATGTGGACCCTGCTGCTGTGCACTAAAAGTTCCCTACTATCCACTAATGCACTATGTGCACTAACTTCTGCTAGAACTGGTTGGCTCTGTATTAAGGAGCTGCAACTGGATCCTTGATGTCATTCTGTCCCCGCCCCATGAGCTGTGCTTGAGAATCAAGCCTAGCACTTTTAACACCAACATGCCCTACTACTTCCAAATAGGAACTGCTTGAAAATATAGTAAGGTTATAAAAATAATTTGGTTGACTAATGAGATCTGATAGATATGTTTTAGAAATCCTGCCCAGTGTATTATCTCTTGATTCCAATTTACATTTTTGGTGCAGTCAAGGAGTGTGAGATGAGTCATTTTTTAAAAAAAGTATGTCAAACGGAAGGCCACAGGGCAGCATAGATTTGCCAGCTGTTTGTTGAGGATCATGAGGGAAAAAGACAGGCAATTATTCTTGTGGAGTTTTTTGTTGAAAAATGTAAATTTTAAAATCTTTTAAGAACATTTGTTTTAATGAAAGAATGTTTACACAGGTTGTGGAGAATTATTTTTCAGGAAATTAAACCTCTGTATCTGTAGTTCTTTTATTTTGTTCCTGCCTTTGTCACCTCCTCCAAAGCACCAATAAAGTGCAGAAATTCCCATAAAATAAATGTTATAACCAATAAAATAATGTACTGCATTTAAGATGTTTGATTTAAGCAGTCTGTTTTTTGCCTGTTATAGGTGAGTGGCGTATACCATACTTTCCTGTTTCTAGTGGCAGGAAGATGTCTGGTGGAATAATTCAAGAAGACCAGCAGTTAACTGTTTTCTGGAGAATAGCATTATTTTGACATGGACAGCACTATTTTGACATGGACAGCACTGAAAACATATGGGCTTTCACTTCTCTTGCCTTGTGCTTTCATTTCAAATATATTTATACTTGAATGCAATAAAACATACTTAGCTTTTAATCCTTTCCTACCTTCTGGCATAGAGCTTCGCTTCCAGATTTTTACACCAATGAAAGTACTTTATTTCAGCATGAAGAGATTTTTTTTCTTAAGTATTCATCTTCCAAAGGAGCTGTTATGCTTTACTGTGTAAACAGACGTTTAGGGAGTTCTAAAATGGGTAATTTGGTCCAACATATTTTTAAAACCCTTCTAGCCTGTTGTGTACATCAATAGCTAGGGATACATTTTCCAAGAGATGCATGGGATTTTAGCCAAATGACTCCCATTGATTTTAATAGGAATTGTTCAGCTAACATTTTATACAAATTCACCTCTCTGGGACCATTCTGCATATGCTTAAGTACTTTGTTGAAAAGGAAAGGTTTGAATAAAGGGTTAAATAGGTCCTGTTTATTTGCAGATCATTCTCATGATGTGGAAGAGCTCTGAAGTTATTACAGTCTAGTGTACCAGTGAACACATTTGAGTGCCTGAACTTCCTTGGTTGGTATGTAGCAGGGGCACAATGTTTTTCACTACAGGTCACATGTGAGTGAAGTAACGTTTATCATTAAGTATGTACTATGCAGAAGTATGTTTTCCAGCCCTGCTCCCTTGTTTTCAAGAGTGCAGGTTAAAAAAAAGGATGAGGTATGTGCAGAGAATGGGCATATGTGAGGAAACATCAGGTTACGCCTAGTCCTCATCATGCAGATGAAATGCTTAAGTAACATGCTCCTCTTTCTGCCTTTTGATACACATGAGTAATTTGGGAGTGGTAAAGTACCCATTCAGGAACGAGTTCCTTGACTTGCTTGTTGCTTTTTTTACCTTGCACAGCCACACACAACATCCCATATTAACGCAGTCCAAGATCAAGGCCCCAGTCCACCTACTACTTTTTTTTTACGAATTTTTTTTTATATAGTTTTTAAATTTTCTGCAGAGGAGCTGTGGCCAGTTTTCTGAATCCAGTAACTTGGGGTGTATTTTTGTTTGCTTGTTTTTTTTAAAAAAACACTGGGGAACCCCAGAATACCAGAGAAGAGTGAATGGAGATGCAGTGCATGATCCAGGGAAGAAGCTATCATATCCACTAGAGAGGGAAAATGAGACACCTCAGATGGACACACCAAAAAGACTTCTGAAGGGGCCTAGCCTACAGCTAGAATGATAGTTCTCAACTGAGGATGAGCTGAGACTAACTGAAGGAGAAATGTTAGGTGTAGAAAGGGTCACCAAGGACCATTTTTAGGGGCTGGGCCTCAAAAGTATTATGTAGGTTGGATAAAACATTCATGCTTCTGGATGCTTACACAGCTCTGCCTTGTGACCATTCATATGGTCAAATTAGCTCCTTCTTGTCTGTCTATCTGCTTGTTTGATCTGTACCTGCTTACCTCTTCATCTTCCCTTGCCACTAGTTAAAACTCTTCCCCACATCAGACAAAAAACAGATACAGCTCTCAGCCAGAGAACCGGTGTGTTTTCACATTTCAGATAGCCTATTTGTTATTGCTTTGATTTTTTTCTACCACCCCCAGGACACATATTTAGTGGTGAGCCCTATAACAGATCATAATATATATATCTATATAGCTGCACTTTATGTAAGCTACAGCTACCACAGTTTCTTTAGCACAGTTCAAGTTTATTTGGCTAGCAACTCCTCTTCCTCTACAAAATGGCATTACTTCTACCATTTGATTTTGCAAAGATATTGAAGGGGACAGACTGCTATTTTGTCACCTAGCTTTTTAGAAAAAACTCTGCCCTTGAGACAATGTTTGCTATGAATGTCTTATGAAGTGATACAATATGGTATAGATTAACCTCTCATATATGTGCCTTTGAGCATCTGCCTGCTTGCCGTTAACCCAATTCATTGTTGAAATGGGTGGGTCTGCAGTGGTTTTTAGTTCCATCTGTGGAGGAAGATCCTTTCATACCAGCAGCAACTTATTTCAATGAATTTATTAGTTTCATTGGTTTACCATACTTGCCATAATGCACATATGGGCTTAATGAAATGAGTAGTTTTTAAACTCTTTATTGATGAAATGAGTAGTTTTTTAAACTCAGCATTGATGGCAGATCTTGCCTGGTAGTTCTGCATAGAGCAATGCTGGAGGGCAGGGAGGAGACAGAGTAGCTTTCAGTATATGACTGCACCAGCATTATGACAAAAGCATTGCAATGCCAGGACAGGATGTCCTGCTGTGATTAGCTTGTCTTTCTGCACTCCATTACACATACTTCTCTTCTCTCCATCTCCTACTGCTCCTTTTGGATACTGGCGGTAAAGACGAGGAAGGCTATTTCTCCACTTTCTGACTCCACCCCCTCACTTCCTATTTGTTGGCAGGGACTGGGAGGAATCCCAGTGATTATGGTCCTGTTTGCCAGGCACGCCATCTCCTACCCCACAAGTGGCAGGCAGCAGAGTGAACGCTCTTGTGGTCAGAACTCTGTTACTCCGTCTTGGACCAGACAGAACATGAGAAGCACCAGTCAAATCCATGACACTTTAAGGATATAGCTACCCTGTGATAAAACACACACGGCACCGAGTCTCAGAGCCTGGGTCAGCTGGCTTGGGCTGTGGGGCTAAAAATAGCAGTGTAGAAATTTGAGCTCAGGCTGGAGCCTGGGCTGTGAGACCTTCCCCCCCGTCAGGGGGTCTCAAAGCCTGAATCAGCTGGCCTGAGCCAGTTGTGACCATGCTGCTGGTCTTTTATCACAGTGTAGCTGTAGCCTAACACACTCACCCAGAGTGCCAGAGAGTCACAGGTAGCTATAGAGCCCTAGGGTTAGTATCACGAAGAGAGGTAATATTTATCCATCCTCATCAGGTTGACAAAGAGAGGAAGGATGGATCCATCCAGAGGCCTAGGATGTAGGAAACCTTGGCTCAAGTATCTGTTCCTCCATAGACTTCCTGAGTCAGTTAGGGCTTGATATTTAGGCAGCCTCTGCTCAGCATTGCAAGGCCTAAGTGATTTAGATTCTTAAGTCCTATTTTGAAAAGTGACTTAAGCATTAGCAGCCTAAATCTCAATTACTTTATGGGACAGTAATTGAGACCATCTAAGTACTAAGATAGAAAGGTGGCTCCAAGCTAAATGTTTGGATCTGAATCTGAACTTCCCCGAGGCACAGTGGTATTTCTGTCTGAGTTGGGTTGGGATCCTCACTAGTTCTAACAGCAACAGACGATCCAAAAACTGGCTGAGTGAGGTAATAAACCTGGACTATGAAGTTAAGGCATTTCCACATTAAGCAGAAACAAATTTAAATTGCTAACAGTTTGGGAAGCTGTTTGAAAGGTAGGTTTATATGTTAATACTTTCTATCTGTCATTAATCAGAAATAGGCTGTTGTACAAAAACAGAGCTGCAATCTCAGTCTGGTTATCCAATCCAATTGTAAAAATGAGGTTAAAAGCATTCAAAGCCAAATTGTGGCAATCTCTATTTCATATTCCTGGAAAAAGAGTGCTTTGGCAGAGACTTGATCCTGAAGTTTTAGCTGATGGGAAGAGGCTTGCCTTAAACATGTTTATATTTCTTCTTTGACCAAACTCTGGGGTTTTCCATCATTACATCTTGTTTCCTATGCAACCAGCATTGTTTACAGATTAAAATAATCTATAATCTTACATATAAATGCATTGTCAAAAGCAGAGGGATTTACAAATCTTGTTTTACATGTCCCAACCCTTTCCTATAATTATGTAACTGCATTTTATAAACTAAAGAAAGATAAATCATTGAAGGCTTATGACCCACTGATGGCAAAACTTCAAAAGGCTTAGAAGTTCATCTTGGCTAAGTCCTAAAATTATGGGCTTTCCTGAAGCTTACTGCAAAATCTTTTGTATGCTCCTGTTAGGGGCTCCTTTCTCTTTTGCCTCACCTCGCTTTTCTTCTTTATCTTCCCATACCAATCAGAGCCTTCTCCTTTTCCTCAATTCATTTTCCACTACCTCTCATGCCTCCCAATAAGCCTCTGATGTTTGTATTTGTATGATCATTGGCCTCTCTGCCTTCCCAAAGTCTTCCCACTTTCTGTCTCTCTCTGGACTTACCCCGTCTTTAAGCAAGTTGACATTTTTTATTCAGAACATTGTTTGTCAAAGAAAAATGGCCTGTTTTCTAAGTGAAAAGTTTTGCTTCTTTCATTTTTTTCTGTTTTTAAAAATGGAAAATAACCAAAAACTGGTGGTGGTGGTGGTGGTGTTTTTTTTTTTTAATGTTTTTTTTTAAAACAAAACAACATACACAGACATGACCCTTCCCATAAAAACTTTGGATAAAATAGCCAACATTTAAATTTCCTTTGAATTTTTGTGTGTGGAAAGTGCTTCCTAGTTCTCAGTCAGTTCTACTGACTTCAGTGATATGATACTATAGGGCTCCCTCTCCCACTTCTTAGACCTTTGTCCTTCCTTCTTTACCCATCTCACGATTGATCAGCCCAGATCAGAAAGAGTTAATGCTTGTTGACAGGAGAGGAAATGGTGAGGATTAGAGCAGTCCCCTCAGTATGGGAGGAACGCTTGCCATTTTTTATTCAAGTTCTTGTTGAACCCTTGGGTACTTGTGGCTGCCCAGACAACAGCTGCCAAGTGTTCTTTTCATCTGTGTTTGAAAGTTACAAGCCTTTCCTTTCCGATGTGGACCTCACAGTGTGTCTTTGTCAACTTGAGGCTAGACTCTATATATGGGCAGATGTAAAGAGCACTCAGAATCTTTAGCTAGTGCAGAACATAGTCCCCACTTGCTAAGTGGTATCTTATGCAGGAGGTGCATTTACAATTGTGCTCCATTATTTGTACAGGCTTCCAAAGGGTTTCCAAGTAAAGCTTAAGGTTTGACTTATAAAGCTCTAACTGGTTTAAGTTCTGGCTTCTTTAGGAACTGGTCTGCTCCTCTTTAAATAAATGATGTAGTAGTGACCAGATGAAGTGCTTGAGCAAACAGTCCCCTCTTTTTCAATTGGAGAGAATACTTTGCCATCATTAAGCCCAGTGAAGAGTCTTTGGCTCTGGGACTCGCTCCTTCATTCAACAGAAGCCAATTTACAGACCTTCTGGGTACGCCACAAGGTATTCACCCAGACCCTTTCTGGAGGAGCAGGCTCAACTGAGTGTGAGTGGATCTAGGAAATGGACTTTCTAGGACAGGAAATCTTTTGTAGACATTAGTCCATCTTTGTGTGTTTTTCTAAAAGAGTACAAATGATGATGTATTTTAATGTAAACAATACGAATAGACAAACTAAAAATAAAATGCCACTGTGGAACTCTTGTATCTGGCATTCTTTCTGATGAGCTTTTATCAGCAGCTGTACTCAGACCTCACACACTGTGGACTTTCTCTGCAATGTACTGTCCCCTCTGATTTTGGAGAAATCCCCCCAAACCACAAGATCTGCAGACACTAGAGTTACCAGATTTACACCAAAGTCACCATTGTTACCAATTTCCACCTACCTCACTGAGAATAGATTTTTTCACAATTATTTTGAGTTCTCTTTCTACAGTAGGTAGGCAAAGTATTCATAATAAAAACACAAAACTAATGCAACATTACAGATGGGGGGAGGGGGGTTACAAGCAAATACAGGGTCTCCCTTTGAATGAAAATGGGTTCCTATTAAAACAAGGAGAAAATCGTGTTTCTGCATCTTTGTTTTCAATTTAAATGAGCCATTTCATAGGAATTTTGCATAAAATGAAATTTAAAGGTACAAATTCATACAAAAAATCTTCTTGTGACATGCTCATTAACATGAACATTTTGACATTCACATAGCTCAGGTATGAGCCTTCTTACATCAGAGAAGTAGCACAGATGCTAGCAACCTTTCTAGCTTTAGCACTAACATCTGGAGCATCTGAATTAAGGCTCATAATGATTGATAAAACATGGTTAACCAAAAATCCTAAGGGTTTTAAACTTCTTTGGTCAGACTATGACACACTTCCCCCATGCAATTTATAATAAATCTAAAAAAGTAAATTAAAATAAATTAAAAAATTATGGCTGAAAGCTTTGTTAACAGAACCAGCCTATCAACTAAGACAATGTAGTAGAGCCTCAGAGTTACGAACACCAGTTACAAACTGAACAGTCAATCACACACCTCATTTGGTACTAGAAGTACTCAATCAGGCAGCAGCAAAGACAAAAACAAAGGCAAATACAGTACAGTACTGTGTTAAATGAAAACTACTAAAAAAAAAAGGAACGTTTAAAAAAAAAGATTTGACAAAGTAAGAAAACTGTTTTTGTGCTTGTTTCATTTAAATTAAGATGGTTAAAAACTGCAATTTTGTTCTGCATAGTAAAGTTTCAAAGCTGTGTTTGGTCAGTGTTAAGTTGTAAACTTTTGAAAAAACCACCATAATGTTTTGCTCAGAGTTACAACCATTTCAGAGTTATGAATAACCTCCATTCCTGCGATGTTCGTAACTCTGAGATACTACTGTATGTAGCTCTCTTTGGCTATTACTGGTTCTTCAAACACATAGAAAAGCAGCTATCATTTTACTTGGATAAAGACAGTTCTTAAAGATTTAGGTGCTCTATATTCAAGACTCATGTATTGCAAGCAGTATCATCACCACACACTACAATGAATGGATTAAACTCACATTTTATTATCACAGCAGTGAAATAATCAGGTTCAAGAAGCTTTCATAAGTTTTAATGGTGATTTTCTAGCTAAGGCAGCACTGAAAGGATAATGCTTCATCCAAATAGGGTAACTTGCCACGACTGACCCAATGTACTGTAAAAAATAAAGTTAGAGATGTGTTACATCTGAAACTGGTTAAAGCTGTCTACAGTGAAAATGAATGCATGTGACATTTTACAAACATTTTTACCCTGCAAAAGTTTGAGAAATTTTCTCACACAAAGCACAAATCTGTGGAACTCACTGTTACAGGAGACCAGGGAGGTCAAGAGCTTTACAGGATTCAGGGTTTGGCATTTATGTGGTTAAAAAAAAGACTATCCAGAGGTATAATAAATAATAATAATAATAATAAGGGTTAAAAATACCCAAAGAGTTCTAGATGGGATATAAGCCCTCATGCTGCAGGGCATAAGCCAACTGGTAACTGATGGGGTTAGGAAGAAAATTTCTTTACAGTCAGGTTATCACATAACTGCAAGGTTTCTTGAACTTTCTTCTGAAGGTCATGGTGCTACCGACTAAGAGAGACAAAATACTCCCAAATCTACCAGATGTTACAATAAAAATTGACAGGTAAGATAACCTCTCTGGTGTGCCTGAACCTTTCCATCATAATGAAGAAACCAAGCAGAAAATGACACCAGCAGCTCTGGCTCATTGTAAAGGGAAACATGTAGGATGCAAAATGGGATGGGATTAATATAAAGCTGGATTTCTTCCCAATTTTCCATTTCTGTTGCATCTGTGGGAACTCAGTTACGTGCAATAACATGTGGTCTCAATCTGGTTCCCCTGCTAAAAAAAGCTTTGGCTTGAGTACAGATAAAGCTATAACAGTGTATTTAAAAATACACAGAACAAGCTACCTCATAGAGGAACATTGGAAAACAGGTAATATCCGAGAGGAAACAACCCCTTCAACATCAGAATACAAAATTGACAGGGAGCAAATATATTTTTGCTGTTTCTGTTTTTATTTGGCCAAATACTAAATGTACAGCCGTGCTAGAGATGCTGAATACTAGTGTAGTTCTATACGTACTGTATCTCAGTCACAAATGTCACATCGGGGCTTGAAGTGCTAGCACCGCTAATGAGACAATGAGCGGTCAGTCAGGCAGCCACAGGGCAGAGAGATGACCACACTGTGTACATCTTGCACTTAATATGTTTTTAAAAAAATCTCAGCTTCCAGCACATTTTTATTGTTGAATGATGAATCTCTGGAAACAGAGGCACCAAAACATCATCATAATGCAATGTTTGTTAACCTCTTGAGTGCTGTACTCAGAGCTGTCTTGTGTTTTTCCCCTCCTTTTCTTTGAAAGGAATCACAGAGGCAGCAGAACATTCATCGTCCATTCAGAGACTATAAATGCCCTATGTCCTGTATACATCCGGATGCAAACCTTCCTGACATTGCAGACTACCACGCCAGAACCTCAGATGAGTAAAACACAGTTCCATTAAAGAAGGAAAGAAACCAACTTCTAATTCTTCTGTGGAGAGATGGCCCAAATCAGAACCCTGGATCCAAATCCCTAAATTTGGGTGAAGCTCTAATCTGGATGGCCCTTCTATCTATAATGGGTCAAATCAGACCTCTGGATCCAACTCCCCACCTGCAGCTTGCAGGAAATTCAAGTCCAGATCCACATCCCAGCCTTATAGGCTTCGTCACAGCTATAATTTGACATATAAAATGCGTAGATGTGGGTCTAGCAATTCCTAACATTACTCCACCTCCCAGCTTAAACAGAAAATTTCCTCTCATCATTTAAACAGAGTAAACAAGTTCAATGCTGTTAAACGAAGATGCCACCACAGGAAGCAGCTGAGTTCCGCTAGTGATGTGACCACAGGGTGGAGCTGGGGAAGGTGTATGTATGACATGGTTTCTCAGGTACATCCAAAGCAGCTGAGGCAGGCTCCGTTTGCAGTGCACATTCTTTCTCTCTCTCTGATTCTTTACTCTGTGGTATTTAGCATGAGAATCAGAGAATGAAAAGACATGTAACAACAACTAATGAACTGCAAAACACAACGTGACAAGTTGGAGAAAGGGGAAAAGAGGCTGAGTGCAGACTAGAATGCTATTCTAAAAGGGTTCCTGCCACCTCAGCTTTTCTTATTCTTACCACTGTGGAATAGCTCTGACTATATGAGTGAAAGTGACTGGTGCATTCCATCCCCAAGGGAATCAAGGTCAGTTTAATAAACAGGAAGGAGACACTGATCCAGAACCTCACTAACTGGCAGCTCTGCTCTCTGTATGACAAAGCTGCAGTGGTGATGCAGCAAAATGTATGCTTGGTACAAGAAAACATTCAAGATGTGCCCAACAGTAAATAGTATAACATGAAAGCTGAAGGTCTCATCCTGCAGTCCCTGTGTGGGCAAAACTGTCACTGAAGTCAGCTAACATTTAGGTTTGAAAAGAACCCATGGGATTTGCTGCTGCTGCTGCTATAAGGACAAAGAAATCAGTGAGTGTGTAGAAATAGATGCATTTTCAAGCTATTTACTGATAACCGAAATAATCTGTTTCTTGTGGGTACTCAAACACCCTTCCATCTGCTGAAAATTTTGAATCAGATACTCTATCCAAATTGGATCAGATTCTTGTCACATTGGGCACAAAAAAGGGAATAAAACCAACCATACTACCTTAGCACAATTGTCCCTGACAAACCCATAAACCTTCTT
This sequence comes from Trachemys scripta elegans, assembly GCF_013100865.1. Taxonomy (NCBI): domain Eukaryota; kingdom Metazoa; phylum Chordata; order Testudines; family Emydidae; genus Trachemys; species Trachemys scripta. The sequence continues at coordinate 43,931,747 of NC_048308.1, forward strand.
CTATTCATGACATTTGAGGTGCTATGTTCCAGTAAATTAGACGGTGTGTAATGACCCAGAGGGTTTTTAAAAGGTTATTTTTGATCTCGTTCAGAGCTCATCACTCCTTGAGATAAGATAAGCATTTCAGATTATAAATACTTTACTGAATACTAGACCATCAGGAGGGCAATGATACATGGGAGAAAGAGTGAAATAATATTGTAAGTATTAAAAAAAAAGAATAGGGGAAGCACTTACCAGATTTTTCAAACATCAGTTTGGGGCATTTTATGAATTTATTGGTATATGCTATGGAAAGTCTTAGCTATAGTTTTACCTTCCAACCTCTGAGACTTACTTATCTGTCCTTCCTATAGTTTATTTCCTGGTATACCCAGTATCTCATTGATTGTAATCCAGGTTTTATAGTAACCCATTGGTTTTAGTCCAGGTGTTACAGAATTCCATTATTTCAGAAATGTCCATTATGCCAAGATCCTCTTCCGTTGCCAAGCAATCTAGTTAATCTATTTTTGGTTTTAAGTTTTTTACATCAGTACGTAGACATTTAGGGTCCGATTTACACAGATTGCTCTGGTACTGCAAAAAGTGGCATAAGAGTAACTTGTGCTGCGTTGTTCTTCTTAAGGCTCATGCCTTAAGAACAACACACAGTATAATGAGATCCTTCTATAAGCTTCAGCCTGCCACACTCTGTTCTGCCCCCTACTGTCTAGAAGTCCAACTTTCAAAATGGAAGATGACATCTGGTTTCCGCAGCCCCACCCACAACCTTATACTAGCAGGTGCTCCACATACACGTTAGTGTAAGTGAGAACCAAACCCTTTACTTTTTGCCCCATGATTATTTTTATTTACCTCTTTTGTCTGATACCCCTTTACTTTTAATGTAATTCCCTTGCTTTCCACTGAAAACTAAGTATTGTTCATATAAAGATAAATAAGATGTTTTGTAGGGATGGTCCCATATATCCTCTCTTGACTGATTCGCTTAATATTATGACTTGAACAGTGAGCTATAAAAAGGTATTTTATTCCAAGACTTGAGTTATATGCGCAGGTTGGTAGGGTTTCCATAACATCATAGAAGTATCTGAAAGTTAATTCCCAATGTTGATTGTCTCAAACCTATAATATATATGTTTAATAATCTAAAGTATACATTATCTATCAATGGAGAGCATGCATGTATGAATTTTTGTAATTGCCTGTATCAGTAATACATGCAAGTACAATCAGATAAACAGGAACACTGAAAACTTTTTGAGTGTTGACAATTTTAAGTACTTGATGGGAAATGTAACATTCCCTTCCTATACTTCCTTCCCAATAATACCCTAGAATGGCATTTTTCTTTCATAAAATTATTTGCATTTCATTTATGGTATGGTTAGGAATCTCCTCATTACCCTATTACAGTGGTTCCCAAACTTTAACAACCTGTGAACCCCTTTCACTAAAATGTCAAGTCTTGCGAACCCCGTCCTAAAAATGAATATTTCCAGGGATTTTCTCCTTTACCTAAGTATAAATTATAAAAGCAATGATCTTGGAAATATAACCTTTGTTTTTATGACATGCTTATTACACACTATTTATTATTATTTATCATTACAGTATTTTTATTACATTATGAAAACGGCAACACTCTTCCAAGATCTCACTTTTGTAGCTTGTATCACTTTGAATAAACCTGTTAGAAGACAAGGTTCCTATGTTTCATCAAGGAGTATCAGATGTGAAGCAGTATGAAGGTATTTAAGAAGCCAACTCAAAGAGTTCCTCCTACACAAGCTTTCAGGGCTTGAGCAGTCCAGGCAAACAACGCACGTCACAACAAAGCTTAAACTTCTTCTTCATAATAATTTTTAAAACAATATTAGCTGCCTATTTAATTTTTAAAACAGCAAAAAATATCCACCTCTCTTTCCATTTCTTATAAGGAGTCTTGAAGTTTAAATCTCCTCAGTGTGATAGATATGCTTGCTTTGATCTGCTTAGCTCTTGGAAGTCCAGGGGCTCCAGGCTGCTGGCCCTGTGCCGGGGTCCCTAAGCACACCTCTGTTTGCCATTAGGGAATTTTTTCCTGAGAACCCCCTATAACATTTCATGAAGCTCCAGGGGTTCATGAACCCCAGTTTGGGAACCTCTGCCCTATTACATTGTTTCCCATGTTGCTATTAGTGCACTGTTTATTATTTATTTCTGCTTCTCAGAGGATCCCTTAGTTTATTGCATTGACAAAACAAGATGTGCTTTGATAATAAACATTCACAAGAGAACAGAATTAAAAATAGTTTTATTTTGCTGGGTGGCAGTTCTGCAGCTAAATACACTAACATAGACCTGGGTAAAATTATTATTATTCATTGACTTTTGACAAAATGCCTAAATCACTTTTGAAAATGAGATTAGCATCCTAAATCCCTTAGAGACTTTTGACATTTTTACCCCGGACTACACTATTTAACATTAACAACCCATTCTTGATGACTCATCAGTTTAATTCCAGAATCATTTGATGATACATCCCATGCTCACATTTTTACATTTCAGAAAATTCAAAAATACAAATAATCCTGGAGAACATCAAATGGCTTCCCAGAGATTTTGAAAATATTATTTTGAACGATGTCTTCTGAGTCATGTTCAATATGCCTCAATTTAGTGTATTTTAAAAACTCGTAGGAGCCCTATAAATGTGTGAAAACAGTGTTTGTTTAGTCTCAAGAGATCATTATAAGGTTGAAATGTAAAATTAATTTCTTAATAGGAACCAATATAAGAGACAGAATTCCCAGTAGCTTATATCACGCATCAAATAACAGTGAAATATTGTTCCTTTGTAGTAAACATTGCACCAGCTTCATCAGGTTTTAGTTAACAGTACTGTGATATGGAATGACCCTAAGGAGGGCTCTTTAGTTCAGTTCAAGCTTCTTCCTAATAATCTACAGCTGTTTGAGCAGCATTAGCTGTGGGAGTTTCTGATATAGGCACTTTAAAAGAATTGGTATGTCATTCCATATAGTTCTTATGGGTTTCCTTGGAACACTCAGAACATTATTTCAGTCCATCTGTCAGTGACCTGTTCCTAAAATGTACTGATTTCTCCACAGTCTTTAACTGTTTATTGTTACTATTACTGGAATGAAAGGCACTCTCTCTCTCTTTCTCTCTCTCACACACACACACACGCACAAAGATGTGTTGTTTTAACAGGCAGCAGCTATCCTGTGAGAAGGATAAATTCTGAACAATATTTGAAATAGTTCAAAGATAATTGATTATTGTTTTTCTCTTACGTTATATGACAATACAAAAATAGTCTACATATAGAGCCAAATATATGCTTGGTATGACTCTTCTCAAGTCAAATCAGGCATGCATTTGGTACATATAGTCTAAATATGCCACAGGTACACACTAAAGTAAAGGTGAGCAGAATAAGGTTAAAGAGTCTGTGAGCATTTTCAGCTTCTTTAATTTTTATTTAGCATGTGCATTGTCATCTAGCCAAGCGATGGCATCTTCAGTGGCGTGATGCAGTTCTTCTAGGCCACCGCTGAACCTAGGCAGCAGGCATTCATCGACAGTGTGCGTCATCGTCTGTGCTCTGCCGCAGCTGCACAAAGGGCTGTCATGAAGGCCCCAGTGATACTGGTTAGCTGTGCAGAGACCTTGCCTGGTCCGGAACCTGTACAACAGGGACGACCAGCAATGGGGCAGGTCAAAACCAGGCTGAAAAATTGTGGGGTCGGTGATGAGGGACTGGTTGGGGATTATAACAGATATCCATTCCTCTCGTCAGAGTGTTTCCGCCCTAACATCCTGGTGTGGTGGATGAGACTATAATGGGCGACATGACAGCAAACGTGCAGCTGGTGGTTTAAAAAGGTCATTATGCAGTGGCAGGCTTGAGTTGGTGCGTACTTTCTCCAGTAACTTGCCAGTGGCTACCTCTCATCTGATATGAGGAGGAGCAATATTCCTCGGAACTGGAAGCCATGGGAGTGGAGTTGGATGCAGGGTGCCAGAGATGATACGCATGGATGCATGTAACTGTGTATCCACCAGTTTGGTGTGTGATTATTGACTCCAAACTGGTGCTCAGTACTCCACCGCCGAATACCAGGTGGCAAGAGCTGATGTCCGCAAAGTTGGGGCACAAGCACCCCATGATGAAGCTGCCAGTTTGCTAAGAAGATTGTTGCGTGTCTTAACTTTAGCTGCTGTCTTCTTCAGGTGGGCATGGTAACTCAGTATGTGGTCTAAGGTCACACCTAGATAGACTGGTTCTACTTCATACTTCATCTTCTGACCATTCAGATAAACATTCAGTTCTCGGGTTGCGCTAGTGTGATGAAGATGGAACAAACTGGAGACTGTTTTTATGACGCTTGGCTGGAGGTGCCAAGTCTTACAGTAGTCAGCTAACTTTATCATGTCCTGGTTTAAGGTGGCATCAAGCTCGTGAAACGTCCGGGCCTGGTGCCGCAACAGATGTCATCTGTGTAAATGAACTTTCGTGACTCCGTTGTTGGTAAGTCATTGATGTAAAGGTTGAACAGGGTTGGCAAAAGCACAGAGCCCTGGGTTAACCAATTGCTCTGTGGTCTCCAAGCACTTGTATTCTCCCATATGGACTCTGAACTGCCTATCATGGAGGAACAAGGACCAAGGACGCCTGCCTGGATCAGTGTCCTCATTGCACCACCTGCCAGTACCTAACAGCAGTCAGGGAAGCTAATGATCCAACCAGTGAGCCGAATTCCACAAGCACCAGCTCAACGAATCCCAGCACTGTTGTCACCGACAACCTTAGCTTCTTTAATGGCGGTATCTAAAATTTAGACTTGGATATTGCATCATAAAAAACACACATTAAAAAGGTGCTCAGCAATTTTACTGTAGAATTTTTATGTGAGAATGAACAGGTGAAATATGGGTCTTATTCTAAAAGAACAAAAATTAAGAATAAGATAAATAGAAATATGAAAGAGAAGTAGTAGGTAAGTTATATTTATGTATAGAATTAAATATATTAATATAGTAAAAATCACCTTGTGTATACAGTAATTATAAAAGAAAAAGGCACATATCAGATAGAATCCTTTTCTACAGCGTATTGTTATATACTCAACATGCTGGTTCATTTATTTGAACAATTTCCAAATTGGCATAAAATTGCACTGCTATAAAGAGGCTAGAGTTACTGCTCAGTCTTCTGCTGATATGTTAGTGACATAACTTGACCATATTTTCATAAGAAAATAACTTAGTCATATTAATATTATTTGCTGTGTGTTCACAACTGTTTTAAAGGGATTTAATCCACTGGTGCTGCAAAATAAAATATTGTCCCTGATTTCTTGACAAATGGCTAAATATCTCAGATCTCAACTGTACGTGTAGGGTGAAAACCCGGCTCATTGATGTCAATGGGAGTTTTACCACTGACTTCAGTGGAGCCAGAATTTCACCCCAAGGTACAATAGGAGCTACCAGTGCTGCCAAGAGGGACATATTGCAGACATGTTTCAGGACTGTTTTAGTAGGATTGTCAGAGGAGTCTACCCTCTTCACTAGTACTATCAGCAGCATGGTTAGCATTGCTGAAGGACGTAACAAAGCGGGACTCACCACCGCGGCGCCTCCTGCTAGCTGTCCTGGGAATTAGCTCTCGGCCCATCCAGTCTGCCTTCAGCTAGTGGTGTCACACCTGCCGTCACCCCCCAGACCGCAGTGTCTTCTTCTGGGCATGGTCCTCCAGCTGTACCCCCCCACATTCTGGTATCTCCCCGCTTCCGGGGGACTGGCAGTCCTTAGTCCCGCCACTTGCCTCAAAGGCCAACTGCAGTCCAGAGTCCAGCCCCTCACCTCAGGGGCAAACTGCACTCTGGATGCCAGTCACTCTCCTCATTGTCAATTGGGGTGCAAGCAGGGGGGATCCAGGCCCACCCACTACTCTGGGTCCCGACCCAGGGACCCTATGGCCAGCAGCCACCTAGTGCCCTCCTCCAACTTGCTGCCTATTTTCCCTGGGCCACTTCCCCCATAGCCCTAGCACCCTCTCAACCTATGTAACAAGGCCCCAGCCTGGCAGTGGTCAGCTAGCAGCTCATCCTCGCACTCTGCTGCCCCTGCCCAGCACTGCTCTATCTATGGTGCTTCTTCAGGCAGCCAGTCCCCCTTCCTTGCCTTCCAGAGAGAGATTCCCTTCTGTGCTGCTGAGCAGCCCTTTATATATGGCCCTTGCTGGCCCTGATTGGCTGCTCCAGCAAGCCTTCCCACTATTGGTGGGTTCAATAAGCCCTTTCCTGGTTAGTGGGTTCTGCGCAGCCTCCCTGGTGCTGCTTTTAACCACTTCTTCTCCCTGTGTGGGGCAGCTGCCCCACCACAAGGACATAATTGGGAAAATTGTGCTTTTTAAGCCTCTCTTTTCTTTCTTTTAAATTAATTAATCACACGGAAACTATTTCTAAACTGTTTTTTGGTGGTTGAGGCACAGAGAAAAGAAAAAGGGAAAGAAGAAGGAATAAAAAAGTGAAGGTTGTTAGAAGGGGAAGATAGGATGGCAAGAACTGAAAAAGAGGATAAGAAATATTTATCTGGATGCCTCCAAAATTAATGAATTTATCCTGACAACATTCTTTGGGGCAGGGTAGTATACTATCCCATCTTGCAGATGGGGAACAAAGTCACAGAATAATTAAGCAATTTACCCAAACTTTTACAGGAAGTCTATGGCAGTGGTGAGAGCAGAATTCAAATCATCAGGGCCCAGTCCTTTGTCTAAGACACAGGGTCATCTTTTCTTAGAACTCGTTCCCATCTTGTGCTTATTCCACCAGACCAGTTCTCCAATCTTAGGGGAGCCAGGAACTAGTTTAATTAGCAATGCAAGTTAGTAATACCTCAGGGCCGCCCCGACTCACTGGGTATGTACTCCAGTGGGTAGCCTGAGCCATTGCCCAAGCTACCACCAGCTACCCTGCTATTTTTAGTGCACTAACTTCAGCAGAACTAGTGTGTGTCTACCTACTCACCCTGGGAAGCATATTCCCAGCTGCAGTGTAGACTTACCCAATATGAATCCCCAGCTAATTGTTTAAACCAGCCTTCTGAGAGTGGGATGGAAGGAAGGATGGAACAGAGCCAGGATTTGGCCCATAGGTAAAGTATTGACTGAAGCAGTGTCAGAATTTAATATTTTTCCTAAACTGTGACATAAGGAAAAATCCCTTTTCTAGCTCAGTCAGCTGGAAGGAAGAGAAAACAATGGCGTGACATTTTCTAATTGGATGTTTTTTCTTCCCTTCTCCAAAAAACGGTGTCCATCTGTTTTAGCATCTGCTCCGTGTAGTTTAAAATCTTCCCAATACAACAAGTAGGTGTAATGGCTTTCTCATCTTGAAATGTCAGCAGCTAAGAACTCCCTAAAAAATAAGGACATGTATTGTACAAACATTTCTGCTGAGCACTACACCTGGTATCGGCTTCTTTCACCCCACACATTGTGAGAATATCCCATTGGTAAAACCTATCTATAGATTTTAAGCATGTGAAGAACAGGATACTACAATACCTCACTTCAGTCAAGAGAAGCAGAGGCAGACACTGACAATTCACCAAGAAACAAGTTGTCTCTAGTTTGAGAGATCTTTTCTCACCATCCTGCTGACGCTGGTCAAACATTGATGCCTGAACCTACATCAGTATCCTTACTCACTCTACCTAGTCTGAGATAGAAGATTCTTAAAATTAAGAACTGAAGAGCAGAGTAAACATTTATGGGAGTATTGAACTGAAAAGGCATATGAATGGGATGATGGAGAAATTCCATGTTGTATCTTTTTTCTTGCAATCTCCTTTCTATGAGCATGAGCATCAACTTTACCTCTACCCAATGCTGATGCTATGGATTCATGATGTTTTGTTGGCCTTTCATGAAGTCCCATCATGTGATTCTAATATGAACTTCTTGAGTAACAGAGAGTGTTCCAGCTGCTGCTGCTTTAAAGGCCTCAACCATTCTTTGTGGGGCATCAGTCTCCAAAACCAGGTAAACTGCCCACAAAGCGTCAGGAGAACTAGAGGAGCATTTCTCAGGTCAGCTCCTGGGAGCTACACAAGTTGGATTCCATATGAACCTAGAAGGTATTATGCTTACAAAAGAGAATTATTGGATGATGATTCAAATGCCCTTATTGTACTTCTAGTGAGAATAGTCCCCAAAGCCATATTTTTAATAGAAAAGTATGGCTGGAAAGGACTTCAAGAGGTCATTTAGTCCAGCCACCAATGCTGAGGCAAAACCAAGTGACCCTCCGTGACAGTTGTTTGTCTAATCTATTTTTTAAAACCTCCAGTAACGGGGATTCCACAACCTCCCTTGGATGCCTATTCTAGTACTTAACTATCCTTATAGTTAAGTTTTTCCTAATATCTAACCTAAATCTCCCTTGCTGCAGATTAAGCCCATTACTTCTTGTTCTACCCTCAGTAGACATGGAGAATAATTGATCACTCTCCTCTTTATCTCAGCCCTTAATGTATTTGAAGATAGTTATCACGTCACCTTTCAGTCTGCTTTTCACAAGATAATTATGCCCATTTTTTAAACCTTTCTTCATGGGTCAGGTTTTCTAAATCTTTTATCATTTTTGTTGCTCTCCTTTGAACTCTCTAATTTTCCACATCTTTTCCTAAAGTGTGGTGCCCGGAATTGGACAATGTACTCCAGCTGTATCTTATATATAACATTCCTGATAATACAGCCCAGAATGATATTTGTCTTTTTTGCAAATGCTTCACATTGTTGATTCATATTCATTTTATGATACACTAAAACCCCTAGATCATTTTCTGCAGTTATACTGCCGAGCCAGCTAGTATATGTGCACTTGATTTTTAGTATTAGTATTTTTAGATATTAGTAGGGACTTTCAGCCAATATAACTTGATTCTCCACCTCATTGCTCCAGCTTTATGCTGATGTAACTACCGTTTTCAGTGGAGTTACACCAGGGTAAAGCTGGCATAAGGCCCAGAGTTCTGAACTTGGATCTGTTTTCATCTTTGCTTTGCATTTCAGCTTTGAACAGAATGCTAGTTCTTTAGCGGTGAAAGCCATTAGTGTTAATGCATATACCCTGTAATAAGCAAAGAGCCCTGTCACAGATTTCTCTCACTTTCACTCCTTTTCGTCCCTCACAATTAAAGTTTTAATTTGCTCCAATTAGTGTGCACACACTCCCACAAAAAATCACAGGATTTTAAAATATTTCTTACATTAGCTGGTAGTGAAGACAACCTGGTGACATGAGGCATGAATCATTATTAATGCCGCTGCTGCTGATTCCCATTTGAGAAGTACTGAACAGGGTAACAAATATCAGGGCAAATAATGAAACAGGGTCAAAAAGCATCAAGATGAAAGATAATGTAAATCTATTAAATATTTGGATATTAATTTTGCATTGAAACAAAAATCTCCAGAAAATTGGCCTTATTTGTAGGAGGAATGACATTTTTATGGCAAATGCAAGGGAATATATATTGTTCTCTGTAAATGACAGTAATTAGAGAGTGTGGTGCTACTGCAGGTTTTTTTGCAGAAAGAGATTTATTACTGCATTAGGTACTGCTGGAAAAACTTCATTCATGTACATATTTCTTGTCATTCTCTCTTTATCCCAAACGATATGGTCGGTGTATTATCATGATGAGGAAAATGGAATTAATAGAAATGTTGATAATTCAGTGGAAAAAGGCCAGTCTTTTTGTTCTTCTTATTAGTCATTTAATCAATTGAATTTGTGCTTTGGAAGGGAAAAACCCAGTTTATCTGACAAAATCAGTATCACCATTGCTATCAGCCTGAGGTGATTATTATTTCCAATAACCAGGTTAGATCTGTTAAGATTTATGCACAAGCTTCAGTTTAAGCACATGAACAGACCCTTTGAACACAGTGGAACTACACATCTGCTTTAAGTTAAGCAAGTGTTTTAGGCCCGGTCTAAACACAGTTTTTTACCAGTGTAACTATTTCAGCTGGGGACTCGAGTCTTTATTGAAATAGTTAGAAGCCCAGATCCCGTTGACTTTCTTGTATGGGAAGGGAAATAAGAATGTTACCTTTATATCGCTACAATTGCATCCACACAAGGAGTTGTACCAGTCTAACTCCTTTAGGCTGCTATGAAAATCTCAGCCTACATGAATACTGCATGGACTCTCCTGCTATGTACATTAAAGTAGCTTTTGCAGCTGACTAAATGATAACATGAAGCTGAGGAATTTGCTAACAACAAAATCTGTGAATGTAACAGGTTTTTTTGTTTTTATTTTAATGTGCAGGTAAAGAAATGCAAGAATTGATATCTTTTTATTTGCAAGTGTTACTTATAAAATCAGCACAAATTCACAACAGAAAATCTCATTTCTGAATGTTAGTGAATGTAGAAATGCCTGCTTTTCCCTTTTAGAAATCAAGTTCTCATTTTTGTAGATTAGTGACAAAGGAGAGAGAAATGTATGTAGCCTTTGAGATAAAAGCCAATATTGCTGTAACAAACAAATCCCTTTAATTGGTTTTACACCTAAAGAAACTAACTCCTAAAAGTCAAATCCTACGAGGTTCTGAGCACATATAAGCTACTGCACCTACAGAGAGACTTAAGAGTGATCAGCATATTGCAGTAGACATTGAGCACCTCTTGGGGCTGGCCTTCATTGACAACTCATTGGACCAGAGCTTCAACTGATGCAAATCACCATTGCTCACTTGACTTGAGTAAAGTTACAGTAATTTATACAAGTTGTTGATTTGGTCTGTTGCTTTTCTTTGCTATGCTGTGCCCAGTCAACGCACAGTCAACCTGTGGAACTCTTTGCCAGAGGATGTTGTGAAGGCCAGAACTATAACAGGTTTCGAAAAAGAACTAGATAAATTCATGGAGGATAGGTCCATCTATATAGCCACTATGGGCAGGCATGGTATCTGTAGCTTCTGTTTGCCAGAAGCTGAGAATGGGTGACAGGGGATGGATCACTTGATGATTACCTGTTCTGTTCATTCCCTCTGAAGCACCTGGCATTGGCCACTGTTGGAAGATGGACCTATGGTCTGACCCAGTATGGCCATTTTTATGTTATGTAATGACTGCTCTTAACTGAAACAATTGCACTCATAATTATTTAACAAATGTTGTAACTTGGCAGATATTTTAATTTTTAAATGCCTATCAGTAAGAAGGGATAAGCCAAGAAAACTGCTACAAATTAGCAGCTTTGTTTATCCTATAGTACTGTATGATGGTTCTCTTCAGAAGTTCCAGGAATTGTAGCTTCCAAGTCTCAGATTAAATTACTAAATCTTCTGTGTGAGTCATTTTAAGAGAACCTATACATAGGGAAGAGTATTTGTTAATATATTTACACCTAAGCATAGATGAAGTATAATGAACAATCTGTTAAGTGTTAATACCATTTATCCTTTTTTAATTTATAAACATGACACATTGCATGTACTTAATGTTAATCTATTTTAGATATTCATTTGGTGTGACCTATGTCCATAATATATTATGTACCTTGAGATATTCATCTTGTCACGATGAAACAAGATTACAATTAATCTGACACACATGACTTTAAATTAGTATTTCAACTTGAGATGTGTGAGTAATGAATTAGCCACAGCCTTGCACGCTTGGCAGATAATTTATATTGCCTGCCTTTGTCCAATGTATGATCCTGATCCACTAACTATATATATATATATATATATAAAAAATCATAAGGTAACACAGTTTTTAGATCATATGCCAACCTTTCCTATCCAAGCATTATATTTTCCAAGATATTGTTTTGCAGCATGTTTTCATATAACACAATGATAAATATGATGGGGTAAAATGTACTTATATAAAATAAACATGCATTTTAGTTTTTAATATGTTAATGGTGATGCCCTACGTTGATATTCTTTTTCCTGTTTTTCTCTGTACCATTGGGTAAGATCCCTCACCTGCTGATAGTGTCTTGTTCCTCTCCCCATCAATCTAGTAGTACCCAATATAGTTCAAATATATGGGCTTGACTCCCTACTAGAACTACACCAATAAAGGAGATGCACGATACAGGAAAATAATAGCAAGGCTGGGCTGAGAACTCAGGAGTTGCAGATCTCATATCTGTGCTCAACCCAATAGACCTTGCTGCTTTCCTAAAAATAATAATGCAAATAAATGCTAATTCTTCATTTTCATAAGTAAATGTTAAAGCTGAGAGTTAAAAGTCAGAAGACAAAAGTATAAATGATGCATAATTCTTTAGAGGTGTGTTTGAAATACAGCTCTTTGGCCACACAGTGAAGGTACTTCACTAGAGGAAGAAGCTCTTTTACACTGAGTTTGTCTTTAAGGCCTTGATCCTGCAAACCCTGTTGCATCCCACATGCTCCATGCACATGAGTAAACTCACTGAATTCAGTGTGAGCACTTGTGGGGGATTTTCTTAATGTTTTTTATGAATACTGTGTGTGTGCCTCAGTTTCCCCTATGTTTTGCATGATTAGTTAGGTGGTGGGACAAGGGTGTTTGATCTTTGCAACGAACCCTAGAAAACCAGGTGTGACTGTCATCTAGATGCCTGGGCTCAGACAATGGCTGGACATTTCATAAATTAGCAACTGATGGTTGGGTGGGGGGCCCTCCTCTGCAAGAAGCCAGCCAGCTATGACGAGGTGGAGGCCAGGTGACCAGTTTTGCCCAGGAAACACAACAAAGGATGGAGGAGGGGCAACTGGGAGTGACTGAGTATGAGTTGTTGGAAGCATGTCTCAGTCTCCTGTTTTGGGGTCGAAGAGAGAGCCAGGACTTTTGGCTCTGCATCTGACCAAGATGGACGCTGCTGTAACTTCTTGTTTTCTGAGCTAACAAAGAACGTGCCTGCACTTTGTTCCAGATAACCAGTAAACCCTTCTGCTTTACTATGCTGGCTCAGAGTCACTGCAGACTGCGGAAGTTGCAGTGCATGACTCCCCTTTTTTGAGGGGGAAGGTGTAAGGCTTTCCCCAAGTGTCCTATTCAGGTGGACTCCCTGTGGGGAGCCCACGGCATGGAACAAGGGTGCTGAAAACTCCGAGGTCCGTCCCAGGAGGTACTGAAGCCAAGGAGGCTTACCCTAGAGAGTGTGCATCCTGAGGGGGTGTCGCACTGAAGATGGTCCTGCCTGGGTTTGATTCAGAGCTGTTCCAGAACACTGAACCTGTGCCCCTGAGACATTATTCAAAAGGGTAAAGTTAGGTACAAATGTGTTTGCAGGATCAGGACCTACTTCACTGGAATGAAGGACTGGTGAAGAGAAATAGTGACTGATCAATTCAGGAGCTGGTGATCTTTGAGGAGGTGACTGTACATTTCACCAAGGAAGAGTGGGCTCTGCTGGTCCCTGCTCAAAGAGCCCTCTACAGAGCCGTCATGCAGGAGAACTATGAGAATGTGACCTTGCTGGGTAAGGATTCCTGTCCCCTTGGTTATTTTAAGAACAGTAGGACAGTGGAACAGACTGCTTAGGGAAGTCGTGGAAGCTTCTTCACTAGAAGTTTTCAAAAAGAGGCTGGATAGCCATCTGTCTTGGATGGTTTAGACCCAGCAAATTCTGCATCTTGGCAGGGGGTTAGTCTGGATGACACTTGTGGTCCCTTCTAACCCTCTGGTTCTATGGGGGCTTTACCATTGACTTCAGTGGGCTCAGATTTAAGCCCCAGGGCTTAGGGTCCTTTTTTACATAGTTTATAAAGTAGGGTTACCATATTTCAACAAGCAAAAAAGAGGACGGGAGGAGCCCCGCCCTAGCCCCGCCCCTGCCCCTCCCACTTCCCGCCCCCCCAGAACCCCCAACCCTCCCCCCGTTCCTTGTCCCCTGACTGCCCCCTCCTGGGACCCCTGCCCCTAACTGCCCCCCGGGACTCCACTCCCTATCTAAGCCTCCTTGCCTCTTGTCCCCTGACTGCCCCAACCCTTATCCACACCCCC